>NC_088910.1:133724503-134052198 GCF_963576675.1 Euphorbia lathyris | reverse complement strand
CTCTGATTGTCTTACACTGTCTCCAGTGTTCTTAAAAAGTTTTATACTAGGGTCATAATGTGTACATGCAGGTTTACAGTCAAAGTAGTTATATTTCTTTAGTATCTTCTCAACGTAGTGAGATTGATCTAAAGAAATTCCAGTTTCAGACCTAGTTATCTTTATGCCAAGAATGACGTTCGCTTCTCCTAGATCTTTCATGTCAAAGTTCTCACACAACATTGACTTAACAGCATTTACAACATGAATATTAGATCCAAAAATAAGCAAGTCATCGACATATAGGCATATAATGGTGCAAAGACCATTTTCATATTTATAGTAGATACACTTATCACTTTCATTCACTTTATAGCCATTTGAAATAATCAAGTTGTCAAATTTTGCATGCCATTGCTTAGGTGCTTGTTTTAGCCCATATAAAGACATATCTAACTTACATACCTTATGGGCTTGACCAAAGACTACAAAGCCCTCAGGTTGATCCATATAAACCTCTTCTTCTAGTTCACCATTCAAAAACACAGTTTTAACATCCATTTGGTGCACTACTAGATTGTGCACAGAAGCAATAGCAATCAAAACACGTATGGACGTAATCCTAGTGACAGGTGAATAAGTATCAAAGAAATCAACATTTTCTCTTTGTCTAAAGCCTTTAGCTACAAGGTGAGCCTTAAACTTATCTACTGAACCATCAGGTTTCAGTTTCTTCTTAAGGATCCATTTACAACCTATTGGTTTACAACCTGGTGGTAAGTCTACTAAGTGCCAAGTTTGGTTCGACTCAAGTGAGTCCATTTCATCATTAATGGCTTCTTGCCATAAATCAGCATCTAATGAGGTTAAGGCTTCTTGTATAGTAAGTGGATCCTCTTCTACTGTGAAAGCGTAAAAGTCAGAACCAAAGTCTTTAGATACTCTAGGTCTCTTACTTCTCCTAGGTTCAGATTCCTCAATCTCTTTTTGTACTATAGGTCTAGTAGCAGGTATGCTACTAGATGATGCACCCCTACTATTTCTCAACTTAAAAGGAAATCTATCTTCATAAAAGTCAGCATCGTTCGACTCCAATATGACTTTTGCATTCAAATCATAGAACCTATATGCTTTGCTATTCACATCATATCCAATAAACACACATTCATAAGCCCTACTAGCAAGTTTGACTCTCTTAGGGTCAGGAATCCTAACATAAGCCAAACAACCCCAAGTTCTAAAATATGATAGACTAGGTGTTTTATTTTTCAAGATCTCATAAGGGGAGATTTTGCTCCTTGATTTAGGGACCCTATTTAGCACATAGCAAACATTCAAAAGGATTTCTCCCACCAATGTGAGGCGGCACCTGAACTAAGCATAATAGCTACTACAGATTCGGTAAGTGTCCTATTTTTCCTTTCAGCCTTTCCGTTCATTTCTGGTGAATAAGGTGCTGTGGTTTCATGTATAATACCATGTGTTTTATAGAAATCAATAAACAGGCTAGAACCATATTCTGTGCCTCTATCGCTACGAAGTCTCTTGACTTTCCTATTGTATTGATTTTCTATTTCAACTATGAACAACTTAAACATGTCAAACGCTTCACTTTTATTTTTCATAAGATAAACAAAAGTAAAGTCAGAACAATCATCTATAAAGGTTATAAAGTACCGTTTGTCATTTCTAGTCAACTTTCCATCTAATTCACATATATCTGAATGAATTAAATCTAGAGGTTCAGAATCCCTAACAACAGATTTATGAGGTGTTTTTGTGATTTTTGCCTGACTACAATAATCACATTTAAGAAATTCATTCAGATTCAATTTTGGAATTAATCCTAAGTTACTCATATTTTTAATGATACGCTTATTAACATGACAAAAACGAGCATGCCAAACATTAAAAGTACACAAGGAGTAAACAGAAGCATTCACTTTATTAATCTCAACATTCAACTTAAACATGCCTTCAGTAGCATAACCTTTTCCTACAAATACATTGTTCTTAGTCAAAGTAAATAAATCTGCTCCTATAGTCTGAGTAAAACCAGCCTTGTTGAGTAGATAGCCCGAAACCAAATTTTTTCTCATTTCTGGAGTATGCATCACATCCTTCAAAGTTAAGGTTTTTCCAGATGTGAAGTTCAATTCCACACTACCAATTCCAGCAACAATAGTGGTATGGGAATCACCTAATAACACTTTCTTATCTTCGGTCACAACACTGTATGTTTTGAACATACTTCTATCATAGCAGACATGGCGAGAAGCACCAGTGTCTACCCACCACCCATCTGATCCACCTATGAGGTTGATCTCAGAAATCATAGCAACAAAATTATGTTGCTCTTCAGTCAGGTTAACACTAGGAGTAGTGTTTGGCCTGTTTCTGCACTTACGTGCCATATGACCTGGTTTTCCACAGTTAAAGCATAGGAAAGCAGCATCATTTCTAGGTGGTTGTTGCTGTGGCCTATTTTGGTTCCTTTGAAGGTTCCAATTCAAATTAACTCGAGTGTTGCGGTTTTGGATTGGTTTGCGGTTCTGATTCTTAAAATTCTTTTGAGTGGGTTTCAGAACCGCAGTGGCCCTTTTAGTGCTATTAGAAACAATAAGCACTTCCTCTTTTAAATCTTGTTTTCGAGCTTCCTCCTCAATTCGGAGGCGAGTAATCAAACTTTCCATCGAAAATTCTTTTGTTTTGTGCCTCAAAATATTTTTAAAATCTTTCCACGAAGGAGGCAATTTGTCAATTATGACAGCAACTTGAAATTGATCGTTTAAAGGCATACCTTCTGAAATAATTTCATGTGCTATCTTCTGTAATTCATGAGATTGAATTTCCACTGACTTGTCATCAGTCATCTGGAATTTGAGGTAGCGACTTACAGCGTATTTTTTCGATCCGGCCTCCTCAGTGTCATACTTCCTCTGCAGAGCTTCCCAAATTTCTTTTGCTGTTTTTTCTTCAGCAGTGTAGTAATCATACAGATCGTCAGTCAGTCCATTGAGTATATAATTTTTGCACAGAAAATCATTTTCTGTCCATCTCTCAGCAGCACGAACAGCAGCACGAACATCTGCCTCGTCACCATCTTCAGGAACAATTGGTTTTTCCGAAGTCAGAACAGAAGCTACCTTCTTTGTTGTGAGGTAGAACAGCATCTTCTGTCTCCATCTTCGAAAATGAGCTCCTTCAAACCGGAATGGTTTGTTAATCTCAGCAATCCCATTTGATTGTTCGGTAGCCATCAGCAGTAATTGAACCGTCTTAAAATTGTTGTAGCTCGAACTCAGAAAATAGGAACAGACCGAACAAAATTAAATGGGCAGAGTCACGGACAATGTCGCTTTCTTTAAGACGTTCGCGGAACTGCCGGAATTTAGCAAACAGTATGAACTCCGGTCGCCTCTAGGATAAAACAGCCCTCTTAAATACGATTTTCGTATTGCACCGTACGAAAATCGTTCTGTATACACTCTCTGTTTAACTTGCTCAGTTTTCGAAAAGATAAAGAATGAATGAAAAGTAAATTGTGTTTGAAGGCAGTCTCTGATCACCTATTTATACAAGAAAAAAGAGCTGTTGAGAGCTCTGATTTCATGGAGAAGGTGAAGGAGGAAAATCAGGAAGACTGGGTTGGTGAAGACACGTTCAGAGCAAAGTAGACGTTGTGAATAACGTGACTGAATCAAAATGTAAATAATTAAATAAAAAATTGTTTCCGAAATTAAAAATAATAATAAATAATATTATTAATAATAATAATTTTTAATAAAAAATTAATCATTTTACACCAACCCAACCCAACCCGGTTCGGTCGGACGGCGCACGCGCGCGTGTGTGGTGGTCAACCAAAGAGATAGGTCCTCACCCTTTCACAAAAGTGGGTACCCCTTGGGGCACACCCCAAGCATGTGAGGACCTTCCTTATAAACATCTCCACCAAGTGCTTTGAAAGCAATGTGGGATGTTTTTCACTTGAAAAAACTTAAAGACACATGCATGGGCAAATTTCATAAATTATAAATGGGCCAAGCCCAACAGTTCTATGAAATCTATTGAAGCTATTATTTGCTTTAGAGATTGGATTAAAGCAACAACTATACTATTCCATTTTTTTCATACCAACTCTCTTTTCTTGATTTACACATTCTAATGTTTTTTTTTATATAATTTGAATATTTGTAAATGAACAACCAATTAGCAAGGATAATTTTGAAAGCTTTAGTGATGATGGGTCTGATGTAGATGAAGGTGAAGATTGTGAGCTGATTTGTTTTAAGTATTTTTCTCTAATTAAATATTCAGTTATGAAATTTATTAATTTTTTTCTTTAGTTTTTAACTTATCTATTTGTTTTTTCTCATTCATTATGTTAGTTTTCTATTGATATTAATTTATCTCTTTCGAGATTTGTAATTACCTATTAATACTTGTTTTTTTATTTGTAACTGCAGGTTGATGAAGACCGGTGGAGATTGAAGACAAAAACCAACGCATATATAGAATTTTGTGGATAGTTGGTGAAGGAAAATAGGCAAACGTTTGGCAGCGGAAATATACAAATTTTAACCTTTTTCCATTAACCCAAGATCCGTTAATCGTTATTTCATATAAAGAGAGATAGAAGGAAATACCTTTTGATGTTCTATCTACCGTTGCAATCGAAGTGCCCACAACTCTTACTTCGAGTTCCCGAGCACAAGACAAAAACACAATTCAAAACCAAGTTAGAATTCAACCGTATGAAAGCAATCAAGAATAGATTGCCTCTAATTAATCAACACAAGATCCAGGAATAGAGAAAGAGATTAATAATCAATTGAAATGGAAGGAAGCGGTGAATGATCTCGTCCTCAATAAGGGGGTCAAAAATTCTTCTCTTCGGTAGACTATGTCTTGTCCGAAATTTATATATAAGGGGGTATATATACTCTCTTGTATCTAAACCCTAGTTAGATAGAATTAGGTTACTGAATAAGAATTTAATTCGGAATATAATTCTTATTTATTATCTACAATTATATCTAAATATAAAGATATAGAGGGCGAGCCTTGGCGCAACGGTAAAAACGTTGTTGCCGTGTGACCTGAGGTCACGGGTTCGAGTCTTAGGAGCGGCCTCTTGCCAATTAAATTGGCAAGGGAAGGCTTGCCCCCAATACACCCTTGTGGTGGGACCCCTCCCCGGACCCTCGCTCACCGGGGACGCGTAATGCGACCGGGCCGCCCTTTTTTTTATATCTAAATATAAAGATAATAATAATAACCTTATAGGATAATAATAGGAGCAATTTAATCTCATTAAACCTCCTAAATTTATCCTTTAATTAATTTAATTTAATTCACAATCATAATCTAAATAGAATTATTAAAAATCAAATTAGTTATTTATGTATTTACTATACATAAAATCGCCCCCCTATTTACTGGGCCTTAGTGGACTCAGTTGGGCTTCCATCAATTAATTAACATTTGTTTCTCTTTTGGGCTCCAAGTCTTATGTGTGACCCATTAGGTTCTTATTGCTTCTAGCTGTATGCAACCATTAAATTAATTTTCTCAGAATTACATTTAATCTTTGCATAACGGAATGAGTACGCGAAATGTGATTAGCAAATCTGAAACATTCCCCCAGAGCTATAAGAAGACAGGTTGATTCTGTCGTTGACCTTTCCGTATTAGTTACTGTATAATTCGATCCTTTATCAACTACATCCTTGAACTGAATCTTATGACTATGGATAATGTCAAGTCACATATAGCGAGACGTTCGTTTTACTTGTACAGGCCGAGTTAACTCCAATTAGATAGGTTAAGTGAAATCTGCATTTCAAGTCTTAAGCTATCACCTTGCAAGGATTTAGAGTTAAGTCTTCCACAAGTGATCCTTGGACGTATCTCCCATTTATCGGGAGTGACAAATGCTCAATCCAATGTATAACTATCCTGCAATTACTTCCTGTGATACCCAACGTCTGCCGTTCACACCCCAGAGTCATCTCTGTTATGGATCGTGTTACAACAGGATCAAAGCATCACATTCCATAATCCAGAATCACTAATTAACATTCTTTTGAGTCTGAGGATTACTTATACCTATTAATACCAATGAGATGAACAGGTGACAAGGATAAATCTACCCATCCTGTTATCTCAATTCGGGTCCCCAATCCTAATGAACTCCATTTCATTGGATCCATGCAACTGTCCATATATCTGCATATCTGAAGCTTGTGAGATCAGCTCTCTGTCTCGACAGAAGACATTGTTACATGCAAGTCTCAACAGTGATATGTCAATCATATTTCTAAACATATTACTTGACTTGGGGTGGTTTTAAGTTTATTAGTTTATTATAAAGTTTCGTCTCACTTCATGCTTGTATGAACACTTTATAATCACTTTAAACAAACTTAGGGATTTCCTTTTATTAGACTTATTTAGTTCTTAAAAGAGGTTGCCTTTATATAGTTTATGAAACCATATCTATTTAAAACAAATGATGTAAAGAACACTTCATTTACATTAAGTTTATATCCTAGAACAATTGTCTATAGGACACTAAACCCCAACATACTCCCACTTGGACTAAAGTCAATTGTTTCTACAACTTATCCTAGTAGAACTTAGATGATGATCATGTACTTTCTGGGCTAAGGGCTTTGTCAACGGATCTGCAACGTTGTCCTCAATAGGTATTCTTTCTATTCTCACATCTCCTCTTGCCACAATCTCTCTTACAATGTGGTATCGCTTCAGGTAATGCTTGGATGCATTATGAGACCGTGGTTCCTTTGCTTGTGCAATGGCTCCATTGTTATCACAGTACAGTGTAATGGGATTTACAATGTCAGGCACCACACCAAGTTCAATAATGAACTTCTTAATCCAAACTGCTTCCTTTGCTGCTTTCGCAGCAGCGATGTACTCTGACTCGATCGTAGAGAAAGCTACGCTTCCCTGCTTGGAACTCTTCCAACTGACCACGCCCCCATTCAAGATAAACAGGTATCCTGATTGGGATCTAAAATCGTTCTCATCCGTGAGATGACTGGCATCTGAAAATCCTTCTATTTTCAAATTCCCTTCTCCGTACACTAGGAACATGTCTTTAGTCCTTCTCAAGTACTTAAGAATGTTCTTGACAGCATTCCAATGCTCGCCTCCCGGATTACCTTGATAACAACTCGTTATACTTAACGCGAATGCTACGTCAGGTCTAGTGCATAGCATAGCATACATAATCGAACCGATTGCGCTGGCGTACGAGATTACAGCCATGCGTTTCTTATCATCTTCGATTTTAGGACATTGATGATTGCTTAACTTTACTCCATGTACCATGGGTAAGTTACCTCGTTTCGATTCAAGCATGCTAAACCGCTTTAGCACCTTTTCAATGTATGTAGCCTGTGAAAGACCAAGCAGTCTTCTTGATCTATCTCTGTAGATCTTTATACCAAGTATATAAGCTGCTTCACCAAGGTCTTTCATGGAGAAGTTACCTGACAGTTCTGATAATACTTTTTGGTTTTGATACTTTTGATCGCTAATTTTGCAAATTATGATGTGCGGTTATTTAGGATTTAATTACTTTTAATCCCCTTGTTTTTGGGAGGATTTTTTTGAATAAAGGTAGGGACGATATCCGGTTATGGCTGAAATCCCAACTAGGTTGGCACAACATCCACTAACCAAGCAAACCCGAATGAATAAAAAAAATTAAAAGTGTATACAAGAAAGAGGAAAGAAAGAATAAAAGCTGGTCTAAGAAACACGAAACTGACAAACATTGCGAATGTCATCAAGAATGAAAGAATTACAAAAAACCGGCGTCGCGGGCCATCAAGAGATGCCAGTAGCAGTGATCCCGAATTTAGCCAATGCGTCAGCCACCCGGTTACCTTCTCTGTAGATGTGTGTCACTGAAATTGTCATTCCCGAGCATTGAGACAGGCACTTCAGCCAATCTTGGCGGGTATTCCATGGGATAGATGTTGATCGGGACCTCAGAAGGTTGACGACGTATGTTGAGTTCGATTCAATCCACAAGCAATACCACCCCTTCTCCCACGCAACGTCAACAACAAAAATGATTGCCCTTAGCTCCGACAAGTAAGCAAAAGAATCCAGGAGGATGAAATGTTAGTATTAGGGTGATATAGTTTAAGATAGATTTTTTTTTTGTGAAAGGTTGGCAATCAGGGAGTGCTGATTGCAGGCATCCCAACTATGTTGGCACCCCCACTCTCAACACCCGATCCCTAAACCAATTTATTAAGAAGAAATCAAAGAATTACAAAGGTATCCAATAACACGAGAAAAAGCACTAAGCAAATCTATATACTTGCCAACCTCCTAAATTACAAAAGAAAGATGATTTACAAAACTGAGGGATTCCAGTCCACCAGATCATATCTGAACTCATTCTTCCATAGTTGGCTAAAAGGTCCGGAACTTGGTTTCCCTCGCGGTAGATGTGAGAAATCACTACTGTCATTGATTCCAAATTTTTAAGACACGTTAGCCAATCTTGCCTGAGAGCCCAAGGGACTAATCTCGTCCTATTTCTGAGTGAGTGAACAACGAACGTCGAGTCACTTTCGATCCATAGCCGTAGCCAGCCCTTGTCAAACGCCATGTTGATGGCTGTTATTGCTGCCGAAAGTTCTGCAGCATAAGAGAATGCCAACCCTATTTGATAGGAGAAAGTGCCGGAGAAGTTGCCATTTGCCGATCGGAAGACGCCCCCACAACCTGCTGTTCCCGGGCTGCCCATTACCGAAGCGTCTGTATTGACCTTCATCCAGGTATCCGGAGGCCTTTGCCATCGAACCGGGATAATCCGTGGCACTCTATGTCTCAGAACTGGAAGCTGCAGCTCTTTTAGAATGTGCTGCTCCGTTGTCGAGTTCCACATGTGACCATATCCGAGTCTACCTGATTCATGAATGGAATGCCATAATCTTCTTAAAGCTAACGAAATGCAAGGCTCCTCATCTTCAAAAACTGCTCTGTTTCTGGCTGTCTATAAGATCCATATGCTGTTAATGATTGCAGATGTCCAAAGCACCCGGATTTGTGTGCTAAATTTCTATTTGAGAGCATCATTTATTAGATCCAGCAGCGACCCCATCGTATAAATCGTGCGCCCGAACAGACCCTCGATCGCTTTCCAGACCTGCATAGAAAAAGAGCACGTTATGAAAACATGTGTTGCCATCTCTGTTTCCCTCTTACAAAGGCTGCAACGAGAGGCGATATGCCATCCTCGTAACTGTAATCTATCGTGCATTGCCAGAGGCCCCAGATTTCCTTCCAGCATGTCAGAGAATGCGATGGTGGTAGATAAGGCTTCCAAATGAATTTGCTCCAATCTCGTGGAGTCAACCGACTCCGTAACCAGGCATAGAACAGCTTGACAGTGAAGATACCATTAACCGCAGGCTTCCAAACACAGACATCCTCAATGTCCTTTCCCGGCCTGATCCCTCTGATCCTGCACTCTAACTCCATAGGCAAATTTGGCAAATCAGTCCAATCCTCGTTTTCAATGTACTATCCGACGACATCAGTATGCGCCCTTCTCTACCGTGGCGTTAGCTCCATCTGATTAGCTAGAGACGGGTGAATCCATGAACCATTCCAGAAGCTCAGCTTTGAGTTGCGCCCAAGCCACCAGAAACAGTGCAGGCTCAAAGTTTTGTATGCCATTTTCATCGAATTCTAGATAGACGATGTGACAACATATTCCTTAGGTATCCCTGCCGAGCTGACAAAGTGGGAGCGAAGCAGCGAGAAACAGAACGATTCATCCCTGATCAGACCCCAATCCATCTTTCCGAGTAATGCCATATTCAAAGTTCGAAGATCTTTCAATCCGAGCCCACCTTCCAGTAATGTACTACAACATTTCTTCCAAGGCACTACAATCAGCTTTCTATTATCAATTGATCCTGTCCAGACAAAATTTCGAATACATCTGTTCATATGACTGAGCAAGCTCCTAGGCCATTTATACACAATAAACGAGTGTATAAAACTACTGTAAATGATAGAGTTGATCAGCGCAACTCTCCCTGCCATGGAGAGACTGTGACCCTTCCAGCGCGAGAAATGTGACAAGATTTTATCCATCAAACCCTGCAGGTGATGCTTGCGAGGATGCCCAGTGAACAGGGGCACTCCTAGATAGCGGAAAGGTAAAGTGCTCAACTTGATTCCAATCATATCTTCCAGTCTAGCCTTCCTGCGCATGTTAATAGTGTTGAAACACCTTTCCACATGATTTTGATTTGACAAAATTATTTAAGTAATGATAAAAATATTCTAACACATTAAATTTAAAATGCTTTGATTTATTACACTAATGTGTTTGTTCAATGTTGAGTTTTAATTGTGTATAAGACATTAAGATTAAAAAGCCCAAAAGCCCATAAATACTACAACAAATGATCACTTGCGCCCCAAATTATGCCACGAAAATTTAAAATTCGTGGCATATTTACATTTAGCCACGGGAAAAATAGATTCTACTAAAATCTTATAGCCACATGATATATTTATGCCACGGATAAAAAAAATTCGTGGCAAACATGAGTTTTGCCACGGAAAAAATTGACTCGTGGCATAAATCTTTCCTTGAAACATGTTTGAAATTGATTAAAAATGAAAAAAACATTTAAATTTACAAAAAGTAATAAACTCTCCTTCCTTGTAATCGATTCCCATCCCCTTCACCTTCAGACTCACCATTTACGGCCATCAATAAATGTCGGCATCCTTATCACCCACCTCTCTCTGGTCCAGTTCTGGTATCTCTTTCCTCATTCCCTCAATCAGCAACACTCGCTAGATAATGTTGAAAACCCTAATCCATAAAATTCATTTTTCTGAACCAGTCCTATTTTATTCTCTTTGGTATTTGCGTTGTTCTTTCTTCAACTTCTCTTGGACGATGACGACATTCCCTTCCAGTTGCCATTTGTCGAGTTTAAACCCTCTACCAATTGATTTAGTTGCGGTTTCTATCCTTTTCTCTTTGAAGTGGTCTTGGTTAATCATCGTAGTTGGGTGTCTTATCTCAAGGTTCATGATGAAAACATGATGATGAAGATGAAAGAAGAAAACTAAATTTTATTTACTAAAGTTGTAATTACAATATAGTTGATGATGATATTTATACAAAAGTTACATAGCCTTGACAGCTGGATTTCTACAACTTCTAGATCTAACAGAATTGTAGAATTCCCGCCAAGCTGAGTAAGTTTGTTTGGCTGAAGATGTTGACAGCTGTATGTTGACAGCTGTAGTTTCTGGAAGCTTCAGTTTGTTGTATTATCTTTCTTCAACATGCCTCCCTCAAGCTGAAGCTTAGTAGAATCACTTCTCCCTTGTATTGAATCGATTGTAACCATACCCATCTTAATCATGGAAGGCATCATAACATTTTGACTGAGTACCTTAGTGAAGATATCAGCCAACTGATTATGCGAATACACATGAGGAGTACATAGAAAACCAGATGCAACATAGTCTCGAACCACATGGCAGTCGATCTCCACATGTTTAATTTTGTCGTGGAAGACAGGATTCTTTGCTATAGCTATAGCAGAAGCATTGTCACAATGAAGTGGAATAGGTTTGGTATATGTAATACCAAACTCATCTAGTAAGTAACTAATCCATCTGACTTCACAGCTAGTCTGAGCCATACTTCTATATTCCGCTTCAGCAGAAGAACGGCTAGCTACTGTCTGCTTCTTAGTTTTCCAAGATATGAGAGACTGACCAAGGAAAACACAATAACCAGTGATAGACCTTCTTGTTATTTTACAAGTCCCCCAATCAGCATCACAGTATGCATTGATATCCAGGTTAGTAGATGATTGTGCAGGATAAAAGAGACCATAATGTGATGTTCCTTTCAAGTATCTAAGTACATGTAGAGCAGCCTGAAAATGATGCTTAGCAGGTTTTTGCATAAACTGACTAAGCTGTTGAGTAGAATATGTTAAGTCAGGCCTGGTAAAGCCTAAATATAGTAGTCTCCCAACTATTCTCCTATACAACTCTGGGTCATCAAGTTCCTCTCCTGGTTCTGTTAGTGTGACCCCATGTGGTAATGGACTACTAGCTGTATGTGCATTATCCATGCCTGCATCAGACAATATATCTTTGATATATTTAGTTTGAGATAGGAGGATGCCTTTATCTGATCTAGCAACTTCTACTCCCAGAAAATATTTCACAGGGCATATGTCCTTAATTGTGAATAACTCATGCAAATACTTCTTAACTGTAGTGATATGGTCCTCATTTGCACTAGCCACAAGAATATCATCCACATATATGACTAAGAAGGTAGAAACTCCATCTGTAACTTTAGTGAACAAACAATGATCCTGGTATGATCTGTGAAAACCAAATTGCATTAACTTTTGTGAGATTTCCTTATGCCACTGTCTCCCTGCTTGCTTCAAGCCATAGAGAGATTTGACAAGTTTACAAGCCATGTGTGCAGGACACTTGTCATAACCTTCAGGTGGAGAGAGATAAATATCTTCTTCCAAGTAGCCGTGAAGGTAAGCATTGTTCACATCCAGTTGGTGGAGAAACCAATTTTTTGCTGCAGCAAGTGCTATAAGCAATCTGACAGTGACATTTTTTGCCACAGGACTGAAAGACTCAAAATAATCAAGTCCATGAGTTTGGTTGTACCCTTTAGCAACCAATCTAGCCTTGAACCTCTCCACTTCACCATTTGGCTTTCTTTTGATTTTAAAAATCCACCTTGTCTGTATACACTTCTTTCCTGTAGGTAATGGAACACAAGTCCATGTACCATTATCTTCAAGAGCTGCAAGTTCTTCATTCATAGCTTTAACCCATTTAGGATCTTGGCAAGCCTCTTTGAAGTTCTTAGGTTCTTTATCACTTGAGACATGTGCTATGAAATCAAGGTGAGGTGGTTTCAAAACTGCCACAGGTAGCTCAAGAAAATTGTTGTTAGAATAACAAACGAAATCTTGCATCCAGGTGGGTTTTTTAAGAGTTCTACCTGTGGAATTTTGTGACAAAGGGGGTTCCACAGGAATAGGGGTTTCCACAGGGATAGAAGTATGTAAAGATGTAACTGGTGGAGTATCTTTTGAGGGAACATGAGACTGAGTAGGCAATGTTGAGATAGATGAGCTGAAAGGAAATATAGTGTCATGAAAAATAACATCTCTCGATATGTGAATATCATTAGTCTGAAGGTCTAGGATTTTGTAACCTTTCTGGCCAACAGGAAATCCTAAGAAAACACCTTTATGTGCTCGAGGGGAGAACTTATCTTTATGAGGATAAATGTTAGTGTAATAACATAGACAACCAAATGGATGGAAAGTAGTATAATTTGGGTCTGTGTCATAGAGAAGTTTATAAGGGGTTTTCCATTACAGAACTGGTGTAGGTAAAGCATTAATGACAATGGTAGCTAATAGGATTGCCTCTCCCCAGTATTGAAGTGGCATATTTGCTTGAGACATAAAAGCCCTAGCTACATTTAGGAGTTGTCTATGCCTACGTTCCACGGTGCCATTCTGCTGAGGAGTGTAATTACATGACCTCTGATGCACAATGCCCTTTGATTGGAAAAAAGTAGTGCACTTAGAGTTAAGAAACTCAGTGCCATTATCACCCCTGATCATTTTGACAGCACAAGAAAATTGTGTTTCAACCATAGCAATAAACACTTCAATAGCATGATAAACTTGTGATTTATTTTGCAATAGAACAACTCATACAGCTCTAGTATGATCATCAATAATAGTCAGAAAGTAATATGCTCCAGTGACTGAGCTTATTTTATAAGGGCCCCACAGATCCATATGTAACAATTGTAGTTTACAAGTAGTCTTTATTGAACTAGACTGAAAAGGTAATCGGTGTTGCTTGGCTATAGGGCATACATCACAAGCAACAGTGGGGTGTGTAAGGGTGATTTGTGAGATATGATCTAGCACTTTATCTGAGGCATGCCCCAATCTTAGGTGCCAAATATCTGGAGAAGTATCATGTTGAGAAGTAAAACTGCTGGGCTTTGGTAGACATGGTGGAAGAATGGAAGCTTCTTGTATTGTTTGTTGTTGAAAAGACTGAGGTTCAAGGATATAAAGACCTCGTGTACATCTTCCTACTGCAATTATATTAGAGGTTTTCTGGTCCTGTAAATGACAACAAGTTGAGTAGAAAACCACCATAATCTGTGATTGTTGTAGCAATTGGCTCACAAATAAAAGATTGTATTTAAAATTAGGAAGATGTAAAACATCTGTTAAAAACAAGTTTGTATGCAGATGAACTGTTCCCATATGTAGAATATGCTGACTGCTGCCATCAGGCAATATGACTGGCCTTTTATTACTTGTAGCACAATAAGAATGAAACAATGACAGATTAGGACTCATGTGACTAGTTGCGCCGCTGTCAATAATCCAAAGATTGTGATTGTTATTCATAGGCAATATAGGAGATGTTTGTGAGATAACTTTACTTGCAAAACCAGCAAATGCCGAAAGGTCTGGTGCAGATGAGTTAGAGGTGTTGCTGGCTGCAGTTTGTTTGCCTTTAAGCATCCTGTAAACCTCCTGTATCATGTAGTTCATATTTTCCCCTTCTTCCTCTTCAGCATCTCCATCGAAAGGAGTAAATTTGTTCTCATTGACATTGAAAGCTCGAGGTGGAAACCTGTTGTTTTGACTATTGTTTGAATTGCCTCTGCCGCCTGTACCTCCATTCCTGTTTGAACCTCTACCTTTTCCTCTTTTAGGATCTTTAAACCAGTCAGGATATCCTACGAGTTTAAAGCATTCTATCTTCAAATGACCAGCTTTCTTACAGTGTGAACAAAACTTGTCTTCTTTGCTCAATTGATCACTGATAGCTCATTTTCCCTTGTCACCTTGAAAAGAACTATTAGAAGAACTAGCATGATTAGCAATTTCTATATTCTGTGAAATCACTATCTCCTTCTGTTTTTCGATCTTTAAGACCATTGAAAAAGCTTTATTAATGGATGGCAATGGATCTGTCAATAAGACTTGATTGATCACATGTTCATATCCATCAGTCAATCCATTCAGAAATTGCATTAGCTTATCTTCATCTAACTGATCTTGCATTCTTTTAAATGCATTACATGCACAAGTCTTGGCAACTCCACATTTACATGAAGGTAATGGCCTTAAGAGACTTAATTCATCCCACAGCTTCTTCAAATTTGTGAAATATGGACACACACTGAGATTTCCTTGTACAGTTGCTCCTAACTGTCTTGTAATTTTAAAAAGCATTGGTGAATTGTTTTCTCCAAATCGCTGCTCTAATTCTAACCACAATGCTCTAGAAGTAGGTGCGTATTGAAAAGATTCTGCATAGTCTTTATGAATTGAATTGATTATCCAAGCAGTAACTAAACAATCTGATTCTTTCCAGCTATCATAGCCAGTGGATTCTTTTGCAGGTGGATCATCATCAGATTCAACAAATTTAAGCTTCTTCTTAACAGTTAAAGATCTAACCATAGCATGTTTCCAGGAAAAGTAATTTCCATTAGTGAGAAGAACACTTACAATTGTAGATCCTGGATTATCTCCATTTCCACAAGCATGTGCGTTTGAATTTGCATTTCCTGTGATTACTTCATTGTTTGATGATGATCTAGTAAAGTAATTGTTCGTCATTTCTGGAATTTGTTCTTCTTCAGGTGCTGGTTGTGATGATTCTGGTTCTGAGAAATAATCTCCCGCTTCTGAAAACTGATTCTCTTCTTCAGTCTCTATCTCTGGATCGTATTGATCTTCTATCGACTTCGATCTGTTGTTTTTATTTTTCTTCTTTCCTTTTTTTCTTCTAGTCACCATAGCTCTGATACCATCTCAAGGTTCATGATGAAAACATGATGATGAAGATGAAAGAAGAAAACTAAATTTTATTTACTAAAGTTGTAATTACAATATAGTTGATGATGATATTTATACAAAAGTTACATAGCCTTGACAGCTGGATTTCTACAACTTCTAGATCTAACAGAATTGTAGAATTCCCGCCAAGCTGAGTAAGTTTGTTTGGCTGAAGATGTTGACAGCTGTAGTTTCTGGAAGCTTCAGTTTGTTGTATTATCTTTCTTCAACACTTATCGAGTGCCTTTGTTCAAGGTAATTAGTTTTCGGTTCAAATTTGATGGTTGAAGTTTTATGAATTGATGGTTTTACTTTGTTTGAAGTGTTCCTTTTTGCTTTTAGTCTTTGCTATGTGGGTAATTAGTTCCTGGTTCATGCTCTCCTATGAAGTTATTTTAGGGCTATATTGATGTAATTACTTTGAGGTAATTGTTCTGTTGGGCGGTTGCTTGGAGAATATTGGGTGCAGTAGTAAATAAGTAAACAAAGATGAATGATGAACGTTTTGAGTCAAATAGCTTAGAGTATGGATTTTTTAGCAAGATTTTTTCTTAATTATCTTTCTCTTTTTTAATAATGAGAAATTTTGCCTACAGATGGAAATGGAAAAACAATGTTCGAATTGATCAATAGGGAGATCAAGCACGACCTTTTCTATTTTGAGAAGAGTCACCCATGGATGGAATCAATTTCGAATAAAGCAAAGGACAATCTTTAGCAGTCGATCGTTCATTCTCCCTCCCCTCCCAAGGGCTTTCGAAAGCTCGAATTGTTGATGAGAATCTACTGTGTTGGAAGACAAGTGCTGTAATACAAATCAGTTGGTCCCCTCCTCCTGCCGAGTGGTATAAACTCAACACAGATGTTGCATTTAAGTCAGGAAGTGGAGCTGCTATGTGTCAAGAATGGAGGCTTAATTGGCGAAGGATATGGTGCCATTTAATTGCTTGGTTCCAATGAGGATTATCAAGGATGCTATTTTGGGAGTAGGGAGCCCTGCGCCTATATTGGTTTTAGAGGGGGCTAATACAATGGATAGTGAGAGAGCTGTGTTGGTTCAGGCTGAGCCTAGGACTAGATTGGATGCTGGAACTTAGGGGACAATGGGTGTTGTGTTGGGGTATTGCATTGCTGCTGCCATAACTGAGCCTAATAGGCTTGTTGGGTTGGGGTATTGCATTGCTGCTGCCCTCAATTTGCTAGGCCACCGCAACAGGGATTCCTAATGCCGGCACAGTTTGCTCAAAGACCAATGGGAATGCCGCCACAGCAGCAGCAACAGATGATGAGAGGACCTCCTCCTCCACCAAGACCTGGAATGCCAGGTCCACCTCCTCCTCGTCCTGGAATGCCCCCTCCGCCTAATTATGGACCACCTCGTCCCGGTATGCCACCACCTCCCAACAATCAACAGCAGCAGCAATAGTGATCAGGTATGCCTTGCAGATATCTTAGAGGAGTGGGTTCTTGTTATAATAATTGATAGTTATCTTAAAATTATGTTATAACTATGGTTGTTTTGAGATTTACATAAGATTTATGCATCAGTGAGCTTGGCATTGAAAGACGATTAATATACAAAATGAATAATTGCTTCAGATCCTTATTGTAAAAAAGTAGATTAACATGTTTTCTATCCGTGTGTTTACAATAAAAAGAATTCATAAATGATGAACAGGTGATTCGAACTCAGGAAGAAACAAAACTAGAGTTTTTGCTATTTGGTCTACTTAAACATATTTTAGACATTATAAGTTAAATATAAAGAATTTATAATTATATTGGCAAATGGAGACTTCTGTTGCTGAGATTTGAACCCACCACCAGGTCCTGAACTATGTTTTCTTTTCTGCCCTCTAATCTTTTTGTAAATATGGAAAACAAAGTTGAGGTACTGTTATTACTATGCCAATATTCTCTTTTTAAGTTTATTAAAATCCTTTGTTAAAATTTCTTAATAATGTATGGTTGCTTTCCATTTTTCCATTTGATATTCTCTTTTATTTGTGATGGTAGAGATAGTTTTAGTAGATTGGCAATATAACAGTTCTTTTTAACATTGTTTTGTTTAATTTTCTTGTAAATATATTTTAAGGAACTACATCAGATTTTTGTATCTAACTGAAAAGAAACCCATGCTTTTTAGGAGCCAACACAACATTAATTTAAGCAAAAATTCTTGTGCTTAGCATGACCAAAAGATTTCATATATTGGGATAACTTTCATGAAATTAAGTGATATACATAATACTTTCTGCTGATGAAATATTAGAGGTGATTATAACAATATTACTCTACCTTGATCATGTCCCTTAGTATGGAAAGAAGTATTTGAAAGTCATGTGTAATAGTATTGGCCATGGTTATGTTTTTGTTTAGTGTTTCACCCTTTACAAGCTAGTATTATTTATTTATTGTTTCACCCTTTACTTTGGTTGCTTGTGTTTTCTGCATCTTATTTTTCTTGTCACTGTCAGTCCCCATGTTTGCTTCTTTATAGTAGCAGGTGGATTAAGAGAATTAGTAAGTTATGCATTCTTATCAAGTGAGTCAGAAAGCGGCTCCTTAATAAGGTCAAATTATTTCAAATGGTAACAACATTTTCCTTAGCACATCACTATGCTTTAGCCTTATTTCTATGCAGGTATTATTATGCAGCACTTGTGAATGTATTATTATACATCACTTGTCTACTTTAATGATGCTCAAACACAATAATTTATTGCCATACTTTGCACTAATAGTCTTACATAATCAATCAGGTGCAATTTTCTTTACTTATCATTATTTTCTTTCATGTAGCTTTCATACTTTACAAGTCTCCAAAACGAAATGCAATACCGTGGCTATTGGTTATCGCACATGGAATGAAACACTGATATCCTGTGAAACTTCTCCCAAGCATGGTACTTATGGATAAAAATGAAGCATATAGCAATGGATTCAAAAGTTAGTCAAGGTAAATGATGTCCTATGATAATCCAAGAGAATATGTAAATCTTTTCTGAATATTTCTGAATAATTGTATTCTATTTGTATTCTGCTTTTGTGGATAATGGTGTTATTTAATAATTATTTATTTTTCGTTTAAGAATGGTTAAATTTTAAATTTTGTACTTTGTTCATTTTGTACCTTTTTATGCTTATTGATCTTAATGTAGCTCTCTTCAATCCAAAATTATTATAATGATAATAACAAAAATTAAAATAAAATAAATTGCCAAAATTGGGTTTTGTCAAGATTATGCTCGCGACTCTAATAAGGTTTTTAGCCACGAGTGTTTTATTTTTGCCACGATTATGCTTGTGGCTAAATGGGGTTGATTTCCACATATTGTTATGTCATGCCACAAGTATTTTATTCTTGCCACGATTTTACACGTGGCAAAATGATACGATTAGCCACAGATTTTCCTGTGGCATAAAAATCAATTTATGCCACAACCATTATTTTTCCGTGGCAACTCCCTAGCCACGCTCACTTGCGCCACGAGAGTACCTAGCTTGAATTTTCGTGGCTAAATAGTATAGCCACGAAAATCCTATACTTGTGCCACGATTCTTACCGTGGCGCAAGTGATGATTTGTTGTAGTGAAAGTGGAAGTCAAGCTCGAGTCAACACATCAAGATCATTCGGCCCAAGATTTCAAAACGTAGATGTATCAACTAAAACGATGACTCAGCAAGAGAAGAATCGAGAAGCCTTCATGGCAAAAGCTTCAAGAAGAAGCTGCTGAGTTGGACGACAAAGCAGTCTGGACAGCGACAGGAAATGTTCAACTTCTAGATAAAGTATTTCTACTTTGGGTAAAGTTCAGAAGGCGCAGAAAGCTGTCTCGTGGACTTTTCCTTAAATGGCGAAACATTCTGCCGAAGACTGACGAAGATAGAAGATGCAAGAATTCTATTGGCCAACGACGATGTGCACGCCCAGAGTGATAACGACATGAAGCCGTTTCCCTCCAACGATTATTTCGAAATTCGAAATGACCAGGTGCCTCAAGTGTCACTATATAAAGGCCATCCATTTGCTTCAATCAATGCAGAACTTCAAGCAGTCGAAACGCTGACCAAATTCATACTCGAAGATTCTGTGAGAAAAAGCAAAGCAATTACCTTACACCAATTTCCATATTATTGTGTAAAAGTCAATAGTGATTTCCAATCATCTAAAGTGTCTTAGCTATCGTTGTTTAGGACAAACACTTTATCATTTCTAGAAGAATAGAAAGGAGAGGCTGAGTACTCGGTTATAGTACTCAGCGTAGATATAGGAGTGAGTAGAGGTATAGAGGAAGGTACTCTTGTTATACTCAGCTTCTATTTGTAAAAGGTTTCATGCTCTACCTTTAAAGAGCTCAGTAGAGAATTCAAAAAGCTCGGAACGAGTTCCGGGGACTGGACGTAGGCGGAGAGGCCGAACCAGGATAAGTCTGCTGAGTAATATCTTTCTAATCCTTAAACTCCTTTAATATCTATTGCTTGCTGTGAAAAAACTAACTAAGTAAAGAGCTCACGCTGAGTTAAGTTTACTAAGAAGCTGAGTTCAGGAATAGACTCTAAGTGCTATTTCCTGACTCAAGTAAAGAAGCAGACTTAGTCACAAGTTGACTAAGCTTGTGTCTTGAATCTACTTAGTAAAAGCTGTGTAATCCTTTTCATACGAAAAGAAGTCAGCCTTAACGGACAAAAATTTTAAATAGTTCATATCCCCCCCTTGGAACTAACTTGTCACGTTATAAGGGACCAACAAGTGGTATCAAAGCTTAAAAGCTCACTGTGCAAGGTTTAACTACCTTGAGCTGATCCCCCACTATGGCTGAGAACAGCACTCGGTTTCTCCCAGGAAATCTGACAACTCAGATTCTACCTGAGGGTCTGTCCATAACTCGGCCTCCTCTATTCTTCGGGTCTAACTATACCTTTTGGAACAATAGAATGAAAAAGTTCATTCAAGCAACAAATATGAGTGCATGGCTATCTATAGTTCAAGGCCCATTTGTTCCTGTTGAAACTGTTGATGGCCAAACGGTTGTCAAAGCTGAGACTAAATGGACAGAGGATGATCTCAAGAAGCTACAAAATCATGCTTCGGCTATAAACATGCTTCACTGTGCTTTAGATGCTGCAGAATACAACAAGATTTCATGTTGTGAGTCAGCGCAAGAGATTTGGAAGAAGCTTGAGGTCACCTATGAAGGAACCAACAAGGTGAAGGAATCCAAGGTCAACCAGCACATGAGGTTGTACGAGCTGTTTGAAATGAATGATGATGAAGGAATCTCTGACATGAACGCAAGGTTCACAAACATCATCAACGAGCTCAAGAGACTTGGAAAGATCTTCACTGAGGAAGAGCAAGTCAAGAAGATTCTTAGGAGTCTTCCTAAAAGCTGGCAAGCAAAGAAAACTGATGTTGAGGAAGCTCAAGACTTAACCACCTACAAGTATGATGAACTCATTGGCTCACTGCTGACCCATGAGATTTCAATGAAGAATTTCGTGGTGAAGGAAAAGTCTGAAGACAAGAAGCAAAAGTCTCTTGTCATGAAAGCTGACTCCACTGATGGGAGCTCAACAGACGATGAAGAAATGGCTATGTTCACCAGAAAGATGAAGAGGCTGTTCAAAAAGAATGACAAATATTCTAAGAAGCCTTACAAGAAGTTTGATAAGTACAAAGCTGAGTCCAGCGACAGCAAGTACAAGAAGGACAGCTCAAAGCCCATTACATACTTTGAATGTCATCAAACTGGCCATATCAAGTCAAGTTGTCCCACGCTGAGGAAAGAAAGAAAGAACAGCAAGAAGGCAATGGTGGCAACTTGGAGCGATAGTGATGAGTCTTCATCATCAGAAGCTGATGCCACTGAGTCAGCAAAGATTTGTTTCATGGCTGACGAACTTGCTGAGCCATGTGTTTCTGAGCATGCTGACCCCTCCATTGCATCCGACGATGAGGAACACTCAACTGAGGTAATATCACTACCCTTGCTCAGAGATGAAATGGTTAATGCCCTGAGTGACCTCTATACACTTGTCAAAAAGTGTAATAAAAAGGTTAGAGCACTCAGCAAGCGATGTGACGAGGTTGAGGAGGTCAAACTGAGTGACCTTCGATATTTTCTCCAAGACAACTCAACTTTGCATAGTAATGTAGAAATTATGCAAAAGTGTGTCTCTGAGGTCCAATAAGATTCTAAGAAACTGAGAAAGGATGTCACATCAATTCAGAACCAACTTAAGGTTCCGAATAAAAGAAACATTCCTCTGAAAACTGAGTACCGAAGTACTAGTCAGCAGAGATGGAATCCTCAGCGGAATGTCCAATGTGACTTCTATGGGAAGAAAGGACACACCACAAAGGTGTGCTGGCATGCTCAGCACTGGGGTGCTGACCAGTCAGCGAGACATACTAAACGGAAGGTCAGCTGTGACTTCTGTGGAAATAATGGACACACTGTCCAAGTATGTCGTCATAAAATAAAATATGATGTTTTACCTGTTGAACCTAACAAGCAAGGACCCAAAAAGAATTGGGTACCTAAAAGCAACTACCTATATTGCAGGTAAGCCTGAGGTGTGCTGAGAAGTCAAAGATGTGGTACATTGACAGCGCATGCTCGAGGCATATGACTGGTGATGAAACTCAGTACATCACGTTTGTGCGTAAACGAGGAGGAAGTGTAAGTTTTGGAGACAACAAGAAGGGTAAGATAGTAAGGTCAGGAACCATTGGTGGTAATCCTACTATTGAGTCAGTCTCCCTAGTCAGCGGACTCAAATATAACTTACTCAGCGTAGCTCAGCTATGTGACAATGGGAGAAAAGTTATATTTGATGACTCTGGATGTAAAATATTCGAGGGTAAAACAAATGAGTTAATTTTAACTGCCCCTCGTATTGATAATGTCTTTATGCTGAACCTAGAAAAGAAGTTTTCAAAAACTGTATGCTTAGTGTCAAAGGAAGAAAATTCCTGGCTATGGCACAGGAGACTTGGTCATGTAAGCATGGACCTCCTGGCCAAATTAGCAAGAAAGCAATTGGTTGAGGGACTGCCAGAACTTAAATTTGAAAAAGATCAATTATGCCACGCTTGCCAAGCTGGAAAACAAACCAAACAATCTTTTCATAGCAAAAACATTGTCTCAACTAAGCGTCCATTAGAGTTACTACACTTGGATCTCTTCGGTCCAGTCCAGCCGCTGAGCTTGGGTGGAAGAAGATTTTCCTTGGTCATTGTAGATGACTTTTCTCGGTACACTTGGATCATCTTGCTGAGTAGCAAGGATGAAACATTTGAGACATTTTCAAATTTGGTAAGAAAACTTGAAAATGATAAAGACCTTAAGTTAGCTCCCATCCGAAGTGATAATGGTGGAGAATTCAAGAACCAACAGTTTGTTGAATTCTATGAAACCAACAGCATTGACCATAATTTCTCTGCTCCTAGAACGCCTCAACAAAATGGGGTTGTTGAAAGGAAAAACAGAACCTTGATTGAAATAGCCAGGACAATGCTGAGTGAGCATAGGCTTCCAAAGTATTTTTGGGGAGAAACTGTCAACACAGCGTGCTATATTCTTAATAGGGCTCTAGTTAGACCTATACTAAAGAAAACCCCCTATGAACTTTGGAAAGGACGAAAGCCTAACATTGGATACTTTCGTGCCTTTGGCTGTAAATGCTTTATCTTGAATACTAAAGACAGCCTAGCTAAGTTTGACTCAAAAGCTGATGAGGCTATCTTTTTAGGCTACTCAACAAACAACAAATCATACAGAGTTTTCAATAAACGAACTCAAGTCTTAGAAGAATCAGTACATGTTGAGTTCGATGAAACTAACCCTACAGGAAGATACCAGTCGCTGACCGAGGATGACCCACACTCAGCACCCGCTGACCAAGAAACAGCCACTGAGTCATTCCCTTAAGGGCTGACCAAAGGTAAAAGTGAAACTCAAATTACTTTCACTGACCAATCTACACCTGCAGAGATTGTTGAAACACAACCAGCGCAAGACATCAATCTACCAAAGGAGATTAGGATACCAAGAGGTCACTCAGAGAGTGCCATTCTTGATGCCGCTGAGAATACCCTGATGACCAGAAATCAAATCAGGAGATACCTCAGCAACGTAGCATTCGTCTCAATCCAGGAACCAAAGAATTTCGCTGAAGCTGAGTATGACGAATACTGGATGAATGCAATGCAAGAAGAACTTGATCAGTTCAGATGAAATGAAGTATGGGATCTAGTGCCAAAACCAAGAAGCCAGAAGACCATAGGAACAAGATGGGTCTTTCGCAACAAGCTGGATGAACAAGGGAACGTGGTCAGAAACAAAGCAAGACTTGTAGCTCAGGGCTATAGTCAGCAAGAAGGTATTGACTACGGTGAGACCTTTTCCCTAGTGGCAAGGCTAGAGGCTATAAGAATTTTATGTGCATATGCATCTTATATGAACTTTAAATTGTTTCAAATGGATGTTAAGAGTGCATTCCTTAATGGAGTTATAAACGATGAAGTTTATGTTAATCAGCCTCCAGGGTTTGAGGATCCAAAATTCCCAAACCACGTTTATAAGCTCAAAAAGGCTCTGTATGGCCTCAAGCAAGCACCACGTACTTGGTATGAGAGGCTGACCAGTTTCCTGCTGACTAGAAATTATGTCAGAGGTAAAGCTGATACAACCTTATTCATTAAGAGAAAGGGTAAAGATACCCTGCTGGCTCAGATATATGTTGATGACATTATTTTTGGTGCCACTAACGAGTCAATGTGCAAGGAATTTAGCAAGCAGATGCAAACTGAGTTTGAAATGTCAATGATGGGAGAACTCAACTTCTTCCTTGGACTTCAAATCAAACAAGGGAAAAATGGCATCTTCATAAGTCAAACTACGTATGCTAAGAAGATATTGAAGAAATATGAACTTGAAAATTGTAAGCCAATATCTACTCCAATGGGCACTGACACTGTCCTCTGCGCTGATGAGAATGGTAAGTCGGTAGACAGCAGACTGTATCGAGGTATGATAGGCTCTCTACTTTACTTAACAACGAGTAGACCGGACATTCAGTTCTCAGTATGTTATTATGCTAGATATCAATCTAACCCTAAGGAATCTCATTACATAGCTGTAAAAAGAATCCTTAGATATTTTCAAGGCTCAGTGAATGCAGGTTTATGGTATCCCAATACTTCAGATTTCACACTTCTTGGATACACTGACGCTGACTACGGACGAGACAAGCTTGAACGAAAAAGCACCTCAGGAGGATGCCACTTCCTTGGGAGCTGTCTTATGTCCTGGTTCAGCAAGAAGCAGGCGTCGGTAGCCCTGTCAACCACTGAAGCTGAGTACATTGTTGCTGGAAGCTGTGTTGCTCAAGTCCTATAGATTAAGCAACAGCTTGAAGATTATGGTGTTCAGACTAAAACAATTGAAGTCAAATGTGATAACAAAAGTGCAATTGATCTATCAAAGAACCCAATCCAGCACAGCAGGATGAAGCATGTCAGCATCAGACATCACTTCATTAGAGACCATGTACTCAAAGGTGAGATCAAGCTGACATATGTCCCAACGGATGAGCAGCTTGCTGATATCTTCACAAAGCCATTGGCTCGTGAGCAATTCAACATACTTAGAGAAGCCATTGGTATGTTTAATCCTCTTCAATAAATTCCAAGTATAGTATGCATGTTGAGTGAATTTCCATGATGAATGATTTGTGATATTGCATGCTGAGTAAATAAATATATATGCTGAGTATTTACCTCAAGCTGAGCTTCTACGCATTATATCTATTCCTTTGCATAACACTGACTACTCAGAAGTTTAAACGCTTGAAATTCTTAACACTGAGTAAAGAGCCGTTGCAAACCTTAAATGCAAAGCACGCGAATTAAATAGCCACCTAGGATGACGTATAGGCTATAATTAGAAAACACACGCACCGTATGTGTCATAAATGCCAGAATCTTTGTCGATTGAGAATCTCAAGGTAAGACGAACAACCCAACGCCTCAGATTAACTCAACATCTCTATAAATAGTGGATGAATTCCCACTTTTGTTTCTTTACGCTTAGAAATCTTTGGCATTTATACTCTCTCTCTCAAAAATTCCAAAAATTCCCAAAACTTCTATGAGAATATGACAAGAGTTTCTCTAAACATCTCCGGTGCTGGTCTATCCCATAACCGCTCCGATGAAAACCCTACTTCTCCTACTCAGTGTGACCACGCTGGAGCTACTACGCCGAGCAAGAAAGCTCAAGCTGCCTCTTCCAAAGGGAAACCGCAGCAAAAGGACAAGGGTAAGAAAGTAGTACAACGCACCTACACTCAAGTCTTCGAGAGTGTGAGGGGATGGAAGATTGACCACTCGAGGTGGTTCTCACAAGGATTCGTGGATGCTAAGCAGCCTTTCTGGGAATGGATCAAGAACAATAGCTGGACCGAGCTGTTCTCAGTTCGGGATCCCACTTACCCTGAGTTGGTACGAGAATTCTACGCCAACCTGAAAGTCGCCAATGACAACGGGAACTACCTAGCAACTAATGTTCGAGGAAAGAACATCTCCATCAACCCAGCGTACCTTGCCTCACTGTTCAAATTAAAAAACGAAGGAGCTATACTTCGTAAATCAGGTGACCATGACAAAACCAACTACGTTAAGACCTTCTGCAAACCTGAGGGTCATGTAGGTGAAATTTCAAGCACTTCCATGGGTCAGAATCAAAAGATGGCCCATTACATACTGATAAATTTCCTCTACCCTAAAATCAACTGCACCAACTCAGCAACCAACTTCGAGCAGTGCTTCATATGGCACATGCTGACCTACACGCCGATCAATATGCCTATCTTCATCATTGGTGGGTTTCTACGAAGTACTGGAACCCTTAGGCTGGGCTCCTTCATCACGCGAATCCTCTAGGATCACAAAGTGGACACAGTTTCGGAAATTCGAGTTCAGGGAACCGAAATTACAGCTGCTGCCCTATTTGGTTTGGCACATGACCTACCCATTGTGGTGAAGGAAGGAAAAGGAGGAGCTGTCCAGAATGCTGAGGGGAGGAACACTGAGGGAGCTGTGACTAGAAAGGGCAGAACTCAAAGGAAGAGGAAAGCTGTGTAAAGCACATCTAAAGGAGCTGCCTCTACCCCAAAGAGGATCAAAGTTGTATGTAAAGGAACAAAGCAAACTCAGCAAGGTCCGGGTGGATCTAGATCAGCTGAGAAAAGACCTAGGCAAGTTGAGCCTGAGATCAAAGAAATAGAGGTTGCTGACCAACCATTAAGAAAGAATAAGAAGCTCAACTTTGAATTAAGACCTATTGAAGCCATGCCGATAGATATCGTCGTTCCTCCTAACTCACACTATGCACAGAGTCAAGGGATTGACGCTGAGCAACAGGATGAGGAAGAACAATACCAAGACCTGTTGGGTGGTCAGTTTGATGAGGAAGAGTTGGATGACCAGTTAGAGGAAGAAGAACTGGATGATGATGAGTCTGAAGAAGAAGAAGAAAGTGGTCAGGATGACACTGAGGAACCAGCAGATGATGAGCATCTTGAACCAATCAACACTGAGTTGGTTGATGATGAAGAAGAAACCGAGCACCAAGAAAATGCTCCTGCTGTTCAAAGGGATGCCTCAACCACTAACTCCATTGAGTCTATTCCGTGTGACCCCACTCCTCCAAAGCTTAGGAGACTGAGAAAGAAGCAAGCCTTCAAACCACCCGTCATTGACCTCATGGGTGACTCACCGCTGAGGGATGAGATTCACGATCTTACAGATGTCCAACTTAAGTACTTCTCCAACCCACCTGTGTCTCAACAAGGGCAACTAGAAAATCAAGCCTCTGTTTCTCCAAAGGAACATGCCGACTTAAATGCTTCTGCCAACCCAAGTAATGCCGAGCAAGTGCTCGAAGATTCCGCTACACAAACTGTTGAGAAAGATAAGGAATTCCCTGCTCAGGTGGACACTGAACTTCCTAACATTCAAACACCTAGTCAGCTTCAGCCTGACATTTAGCAAGCTACTCCTTCTGCTGATCCTCCACTTCCCTATCTAAATGAGCAGAATCAGATTCAGTCAGTTTCCACTGACAATACTAATACCAGGCCAGACGCTGACAATGCTGGGCCTTCAATAACGAGCAGAACCAAACACTGCCCTTATCCGGTTCTACTCCACCTCCGGCATCTGGGCCAACACAGGATGGATCCTTTAGCTATCTCATTGCCTCTGAGTCTGGTCGAAGAATTGTTGACTCAGCTCATGCTCTTATCCAGGACCTCCATCAACAAAGTGCCAATGCCGCTGAATCTACCGCTGTTGAGACAACTCCATTTTCGTCTGTCACTCAGCTTCTTACGGAGATCAAAGGTATGAAGGATCTTCTGAGTGTCATGACTACACTACAAACTCAACAGCCCAGGCAGGACTCTATATTGAAGCTGGCCGAACTCCAGCTGACCATGGTCAACCATATAAACTCACTACAAAGGGAGTTTCATCAACTATCAGCTGCGAACTCAGCATATGCCACTTCTGCCGAAGTACATAATCTCTTCAGCCAGCTTCACACCGAGCAAGAGAAAACTAACGACCAGCTTTCCACCTCTTCTCAATGCTCCATTGAGCAAATCAGCGAAGCTGTGCGTTTGTTGAACTTGAACAGACAAGAGATGGCAATTGACGAGCTTAAAACCAACGAGATTCTAAAGTATTCTCGAGCAACCTTTAGCAATGTGCGCGAAAGCAACGCTCAACGTGAGTATTATGACTCCTCTTTGCTAAAGATGTTTCATCAAGCCTTTGCCATGCTCACTGAAAACATGCACTGGATTGGCAAGTCTCAAGCCGCTGTCTTAAGCATGTTGAGTGCTGCATCAATCGGAATTCCTCGATCCATTGTGGATGATGGTGTTCCCATCTTCGACGGAATGAATGAAAGCACGAGAAAGCTGAAGGCATTTTCTCAGCGCCTCACTCAAGCTGCAATTGACTCCACCTTCATTCCCAAACCTGATGATGGAAAAACGGGGGAGAAAGAACAAGCCCCCAGAACTCAGCAAGCTTCAGTTAGTCAGCAACACAAGGGAAAGGGCAAACAAAAGTAGCTTAACTTGTATTGTCTAGGATAGCTTTTGTTTTGAACCCTTATATCTGTTTTCCTTTTGTATTGTGCTGACTTTAAAATCAAAACAAATTATATGCATCTCTATCTCTTTTATACTGACTACTCTTGTGTGATGCTTATTTAAGTGATTGATATAATTTGTTCAAACGCATCTTCATTAAATCAATTGTGCTACACTGTCTATATTAATTGATGATATGTCTGCTGTGTTGATCATACATGTTGACCACTTCTTATATGTCCACTTAACTAAAACTCATTGAACAAAGTATACTCAGCGCTCTCTGATATTTAAATCTTCCGCGTAAAACTGAGTTAAAAAGAATATGTTCCATGAGCTGACCTATCTCTGAAAACTGACCTTAGACTTACTCAATTAAACCTTGAAATATTTAGAGTAAAACTAAGTCGGTATCTCAACCCTTAAGGGGGAGTTATTTGATAAAATAAGGTCAACTATCATGGGGGAGCTCAACACTGAGTTCTTCGGCTGAATATTTTTGCCAACATCAAAATGGGGGAGTTTGTTGAAACACCTTTCCACATGATTTTGATTTGACAAAATTATTTAAGTAATGATAAAAATATTCTAACACATTAAATTTAAAATGCTTTGATTTATTACACTAATGTGTTTGTTCAATGTTGAGTTTTAATTGTGTATAAGACATTGAGATTAAAAAGCCCAAAGGCCCATAAAGTGGAAGTCAAGCTCGAGTCAACACATCAAGATCATTCGGCCCAAGATTTCAAAACGTATCCGTATCAACTAAAACGACGACTCAGCAAGAGAAGGATCGAGAAGCCTTCGTGGCAAAAGCTTCAAGAAGAAGCTGCTGAGTTGGACGACAAAGCAGTCTGGACAGCGGCAGGAAATGTTCAACTTCTAGACAAAGTATTTCTACTTTGGGTAAAGTTCAGAAGACGCAGAAAGCTGTTTCGTGGACTTTTCCTTAAATGGCGAAACATTCTGCCGAAGACTGACGAAGATAGAAGATGCAAGAATTCTATTGGCCAACGACGCTGTGCACGCCCAGAGTGATAACGACAGGAAGCCGTTTCCCTCCAACGGTTATTTCGAAATTCGAAATGACCAGGTGCCTCAAGTGTCACTATATAAAGGCCATCCATTTGCTTCAATCGATGTAGAACTTCAAGCAGTCGAAACGCTGACCAAATCCATACTCGAAGATTCTGTGAGAAAAAGCAAAGCAATTACCTTACACCAATTTCCATATTATTGTGTAAAAGTCCAGAGTGATTTCCAATCATCTAAAGTGTCTTAGCAATCGTTGTTTAGGACAAACACTTTATCATTTCTAGAAGAATAGAAAGGAGAGGCTGGGTACTCGGTTATAGCACTCAGCGTAGATATAGGAGTGAGTAGAGGTATAGAGGAAGGTACTCTTGTTATACTCAGCTTCTATTTGTAAAAGGTTTCGTGCTCTACCTTTAAAGAGCTCAGTAGAGAATTCAAAAAGCTCGGAACGAGTTCCGGGGACTAGACGTAGGCGGAGAGGCCGAACCAGGATAAGTCTGCTGAGTAATATCTTTCTAACCCTTAAACTCCTTTAATATCTATTGCTTGCTGTGAAAAACTAACTAAGTAAAGAGCTCACGCTGAGTTAAGGTTACTAAGAAGCTGAGTTCAGGAATAGACTCTAAATGCTATTTCCTGACTCAAGTAAAGAAGCAGACTTAGTCACAAGTTGACTAAGCTTGTGTCTTGAATCTACTTAGTAAAAGCTGTGTAATCCTTTTCATACGAAAAGAAGTCAGCCTTAACGGACAAAAATTTTAAATAGTTCCTATCCCCCCCCCCTTGGAACTAACTTGTCACATTATAAGGGACCAACAAATAGCGTCACTGAGAAACATATCAGACTTGCTCCAATTCACATGTTGCCCCGAGAGCAACCCATATTTATCAAAAACCTCCTTGATTACCTTCAGATTGCTAAGAGAAGCCTGACCGAAGAGGAGAACATCATCCACGTACTACAACTCAGAAAGTGTTTATCTCTGGTATAATTCATTGGAGTAAATGTTTCTGAGTCCCGCAATTGCATTAGCCAACGGCTTAGAAAATCTTTTGCAATGACAAACAGAAGTGGAGATAATGGGTCTCCTTGCCTGACGCCTTTAGTGCATTGGAATAGGCCGTTTATCTGGTCGCCAGATAAGATCGATATACGTGCAGAAGATAAAATATTGAGAATCCAGTCCAAAAATTGAGTTGAGAAACCAAAAGCCTCCATCACTGTTAGAAGAAAATTCCAATCTAACGTGTCAAACGCCTTCCGAATGTCAATTTTCACTGCCATATTTCCCCCAAAACATCGCTTCTTAAGCATGTTGGTCCCTTCTGATGCCAAAGCAATACATTGATGTATACTTCTCTAAGCAATGAAGTCATATTGGTTATTTGATATGATCCGAGAAGTAATTACCGCTAATCTGTCAGCAAGGATCTTCGAGATAATTTTGTACCCAAAATTGCTCATGGCTATTGGCCGGTATTGATCAATAGAGACCGCATTCTCCATCTTAGGGATTAGAATCATTAAATTGGAATTCAGCCCCGGGATTATTTGTCCGCTATCAAAGAAACTTCTAACCATATCATAGATATCCTGACCCACAATATCCCAAAAGGTTTCGAAGAATTTACCCATGAAACCGTCCGGCCCAGGCAAACTATCCGTGTCCATATCAAAAACCATCCTATGAACCTCTGACATATCGGGACAGACCGTTAAAGAATCATTCTCCGAGTTCGTTACCAGCCGCGGAATGACCTCGAAATTTTTTGCATGATCCTGAGGCATATTGCCATCTGCTTTGAACAGTTCCTGGAAATACCTCTCTGAATACTCATCAATGCGGCAAGGATCTGTCAGTGTCTCATTATTAACTTGCAGGAAGGTGATGCATGTGCGTGCTGCTCGTATATTGGCCATTTTGTGAAAGAAACCCGTATTTCGGTCCCCCTCCTTTAACCATCTTACTCTGCTCTCTTATCCCTGAGATATACCTCTCTTTGCCTTTGGACTGCGTCAAGTTCAGTATGTGCAGCAAGTTCTCTGTGATGGAGCTCCGCTGAAAACCCACTGAGTGCAATTTCTGCTTGGATCTGCGTAAGTGAGTTAGTCGCCTCCTCAATTCGGACATAAAGATTCTCAAAAATGTCCTTATTCCACCTTCGTAGTATACCGCGTAGCTGCTTCAATTTTGCGCAAAAGGATTGCATCAGCGGGAGCCTGGTGTTGCAGTTAGTCCAGAATTCAGCCACCACTTCTCTCAGATTAGGGTGCTGCACCCACATGTTTTGGAACCGAAATCTGACTGGCTTAACTATTCTCTGCATACTTTTGAAAAATAGCGGACTATGGTCGGAATGATGTCTTGCCAGGGCCATGTTGCTATAAATATCCTATTAATCAGAAAAGTCTTCTGATATAAGTGAGCGGTCCAGTTTGCTTTCCACCCTTGCGGAACTAGAGCGCCCGTTGCTCTAGGTATACAGCAGACCCTGTGTGTCAGCCTCAATTAAATTAGCATCTCCAATAAAGTTGCGAAACTCCCAACACGGCCTAGAAGCAGGTGTTCTGCCAGTTTTTTCATGTGAACCAAGAATGGCATTAAAATCCCCCATAGTGACCCATGGTCCTGAAACTCTAGTCCTTAAAAGTTGAATATCCCTGTACAAAGCCGTTCTTCTGTTCACCCAAACACTTCCATAAACAAGGCAAAGATAGCTAGAAATTCCGAGGCTTAAAAAATTCAATAAAACAAATTGCTCATGTGTGTGACATACTACAGCAGATGCAAATAATTATGTTTGAACAAAAACCCATAAGGTAATCGGATTTCTCTGATTAGAGCCAATTAGAGTCATACTGATACTGTCCCAATAGGAGGTTTGTATAGTACTGAAATCAACCATGGGTTCAGCTAAGCATAAGATATTCGGTTTATGAACTTTGCATAAATTAGTAAGATGTCGCTGTGTCTCACGATTATTAATTCCCCTACAGTTCCAATACAGCACATTCATTTATATCTAATAGGCAAATTACTGACCCGTTTCATGCGAGTTGATTCGACCCTTGTGTCCTTTTGCTTCGCTTTCCGTCTCACAGTTTTAGTGCCTACAGTTTCCCACAATCCCTCCTCCTCATCTACTATGTCAGCCCATAACTGTGAGTCTTGCATAGTTGAGTTATCACACAGGTTATCTGCGCTTGGCGATGTTCGACGGTCATCCGGATCAAAATTTGTTGTGTATGTTCCCTCATTTAGCTACGGGCTACCCGCTAAATCCGTCATGCCGAGACGGCTGTTCTCCCCTGGCGAATTCTGCTCCTTCTCAGCGAGTTCAATATTTAAAGCCGCTGCCTCTTCACTCTCCTTCTCCCCTGGCGAAACCGTCGCCTCCTCATCACTTGAGTTAATACTCAAGACATTGCTGTCTTTGTTCGCCTGGATACCAGGACGCGTAAGATTTTGCATAATTCTGTTTGTTACCGTCATCACTGGAACATCTGTCGGGGCTGAGTTCACAGTTTTCTTGCCTTGCCCCACCGGCACGGGTTTCTTAACGAGTTCCGGAATGGGTTTTTTATTCCGTTTACAGTCATAAGCCATATGGCCGATGTTCGAGCACACTTTGCAAAAATTCAGAAGCTTCTCGTAAGCCACTTCAATCCATAGCTGTTTACCTTCCCTTTCTATACCCAATTTAACGGGCAAATATGAGCTAAGATCCACATCCACCAACATTCTCGCAAAATGCCCAAAATCTCCCTCAAGTGTGGCTCTATCCACCCTGATCAGCCCACCAATGCATCTAGAGATGTCAGATAGAATTTGAGTGTCCCAGTATTCCCAAGGAAGAGAATACAGTCGGACCCAAACTTGTGCTGTTGTTGATTTTTCCACAAAGGGGTCAAAGTCTGGAACCCACGGCTGCAATCGGAAAGTCCTAGGCTTAACGTTCAACACTCCCTTCGCCAGAACTTGATTTTTCAGTGCTTGTGATCCCTGAATGACGTGATAGAAACCTCTTCCGATTGAAATCATCCTCCATGTATCTGTTATCCCCCAAGCAGTTGTCAGAGCCCGTTTGAGTTCTACGACCTTCCACGGGTTGTCCCATTTGTTCAAGATTATTCTTCCGATTAGGGAAGTGGAACACAGCGCAATTCGCCTATCGTAGGCTGCTTGTGATATCTTTACCGTTTTGATACCGCCGATGTCAGAGATCGCCACCGAAGAGGGAGGAGTATCGACACCATTGGATTTTAGGATTCCAGCGTATGATTGTGGAGGAGGCTTCGCCATAGGCGGCGGCTGCGTCAACCGTAGTTTTGGATTGAAGAGAACTCTGATATCTTGATAGTCTTCCTCGATGACAGTATTGGCCAGAGCGGCCATGGCGGACAAGGAATCCCTCAATCGCCGAAGAAGGGCAGCGGATAGGGTTTTGAGTGCAATTTTTCAATAGTTTAAGATAGATGATAGGTCTATATATGAATGAACATTGGTTTTTGTATATAAATTATGCATTTATGAAATTATTATGTGTTTTTGTTTTTGTCATTAATTGAATTGTATTTTATGGATTTTCACAGAATTATCATTAATTGAATTATATGATAATTTTATAGGCTTATCCAAAATTTATGCATTTGGCCCATCATCTATTATTTGGTCACATTTGGCCCCTGACCTATCAAATTAGATAAAATTCAATCCATATTGAATGGAAAATTAACTTTGTTAGAAAATTAACAGCAGTCACCAATATAAAAACGACACATGACACATGAATAAAATTAATTTTCAACTAGAGATGGCAATAGTAACTATTTTACACAGTAAAAAAAATCCTAAAAACTTTTCTAGTGTTTCGATAGAGTAAAAATTAATTTTATTTATGTGTAATGTGTCATTTTTGTATTGGTTACTGCTGTTAATTTTCCAACACAGTTAATTTTTCATTCAATATGGGTTGGATTTTATCTAACTTGATAGGTTATGGGCGAAATATGACCAAATAATAGGTCAGGGGCCAAATGCACAAATTTCGGATAGGTCAGCGGCCAAAAAGTGCTTTAAGCCTAATTTTATATGATATGAAAAGGCATAACATCTATGTGATTCCCAAACTAAAGTTTTAAAGTTAATTAGGACCTTAAACTATTAAAATCATCAAGCAAGTCCCTAAACTTAGTAAAAATCAACAATTGAGTTCTCATCTTAATCAAAAATATCAATTGAATGCTTATTGAAAATCATTAGGTTGAACAGTTTCATACATTTTTAAAAGTTTAAGGTTCTAATTGACTTTTAAATTTTAGTCTAGGGGCTTAAATGGATATTATGCCTTATGAAAAAGAATTATATACTTAATTATTATATTTTAATACTGATTTTATTTTAAAAAAGTTTGGAGGGATTGAATTGGGTTTGGGATTTATGTTTTTTTGGACTGAGCCTGACCCAAGCCCGAACTTAGAATTGTACGGGCTGGGCTAGGCCTGGACATAACATTAATATGTTTAGCCTGATTGAGCCCGGTCCGATCCAGTCCATAAACAGATCGAGATCGAGATAGCATTAACCCATCTGATAAATAGTGAAAATAATTTATGTATAAACATTTAAATTCTTTATTGAAATTTGTGGCATTTTTATGGCTTTGTAACGTGTGTACCAATCAAACTCTCTCTCCATTTATTACACTCCATAATTTTTCAGTCGGCCTTTTCAATTGGGGAATTATTCTCAAGAAAATCGTTCAACTCCCCATCCTCCAAACCAGAAAAGGCTTTATAAGCAAGCTTTTGTGACGTTTGTCAAATAGTTGTTAGTGGTTAGTTCATTATATTTTTGGTTAGCTGATTTAACTAGCTGATTGTATAAATTTATTTGGTAAAACTTAACTTATTAATATTAGTTGTTTGAACAGTGGCGAATACAGGTTGCTTGGTTGGAGGGCCGATTTTACACATGGTGTGTAATTTTTTATTATTATTTTTTTTTTTTTTGCTAAATGGGTGTCTAATAAAAAAAATTCGGATTTAGACGGAGCCTAATAAGTGAAAAAAATTAGAAATTTAGATTTAAAAAATAGCTAACAGACCAAAAAAATAGAAAATTAGATTTAATTAGGGCCTAAAAGCCAAAAAAAATTAGAAATTTGGACTTAGAGAGAATCTAACAAGCTCAAAAAAATTGAAATTTTGGATTTAGAGAGAACTTAATGGGACCTGGGCCAATTTTGGGGTACTAATATAATACCCGAGCTAAATTTCTTGAAAACAGGAGACCCGAAATCACCACAATCTTAAATTTGTGGAGACAGGGGAAACTACTCTTGGGCATGGTGGTTCCAGCGACAGGAGGGGCCGGCCCCTCCGGGGACCCCTGTCTCCACCCCTGTGTTTGGGTATATAACAAATAAGGACATGATAAAACATTTATTTGAAGTTAAAGTATAGTAATTAGGGGTAAAAATGTTAATCAAAAGATAAGAGACAATGGTCATGTTTGGTAAAGAGCGTTTTGGGATAAAAAGAGCGGTTTTGACCAACTTTAGATGTTTGACCACTGAAACCGCTAATTGAAGTGTTTGGTGGAGAGAGGTTTGGGATAGAGTTTTGGGATGAAAACGCTAATTTAGAAAAAGCTCTTAAAATGAGCTTTTTCAATTAGCGTTTAGCAATATTAAAATTAATGGACTTCTTTAACCCTAATAGATAGACTCCCTCTTCTCCTCCGCCAAAATTAATGCCCTTATTCGTCTTTTTGCACAAACCGCTATTATCAATCAGCTAATTTTTACCAAACAGGTCTACACAAACAGCTAATCAAATCAGCTAGTCAAATCAGCTAATGTAATCAGCTAACAGCTAACAACTAACAGCTAATTCCCAAACAGGGCCAATAAACTAATTAAAAAAACTTTTTAGTTGTTTCAAAATTAGCTTTGTGAACCTAATGTTCTTTCAAACATCTTTTCACTAAAACCACTCTTAGAAGTTTGAGTAGTTAAAACCGTTAAAATAGCTCAAATCTCTAATTTTTTACCTAAAAAACTCATTATCAACCAGTCCTTTCTATTTGAAGTTTAGGGCCCATACCCATTTTCTCCGTAGCCAAGGACAGTTTCTTTTGCTGAAAAAATGACGGTGTCGGAGATGGTAACTTGTTCGAAGTCAGCCATTAATGATGTTGGAGAGGCTTTATTAACTAGAGAAGATAGATTGAATCAGAAAGAAAATGGCAAATTGAAGTCTTTAAGAAATTAAGGTTAGAGAAGGAGTGCAAGGAGTTGATTGAATCGGAATATTTTTTATCGAAAGCAATGATTTACAAGCGACTGTTATGTCTTATGACTTGGGATTATTCAAAAACCAGGTACGTCTTCAACATAGTTTGATATATATATATATATATATATATAAAAGATGCTTCTACTGAATATATCTACTTCTTTTTGAACTATTTATCTCTCAAATATAAATTTTAAGAAATCAATGTTGATTTATAAAACATTAAATTTATTTACTTCTTTTAAATTATCACTTTCACTTTTTTTTTTTTTTTAGCATTAAACAGACCAAAATGATGAAAATTTAGGGATCTTACTGAAAATCAAATAAAAGAGAGAGGAATTTGGGGAAGAAGATATGTTGTATTGATTAAAGAGTAACTGATACATTGTGTTGTTTGTATACCCAACAAACTCACGGGTATAGCTCGTGAGTAAAAAACAGATAAAGAAAAATACAGCTGTAAGTAAAATAGCAATAACAGTCCTTATACTTCTCAAATAACAAATAATAACAAGTATAATTTCTATAGCCGCCCCTCAAGTTGAAACAGGGAGGTTTCGACTTGAACTTTCAGAACCGCAGGAAAACAGATTCATCTTGGCCAAGGCAATTGACATCTGAGCACCAGTTAATGGCTTAGTGAATAAATCTGCAATTTGATGATAAGTTGGAATATAGGGGGTGGAGATGAACCCGGATTCAAGGTGTGAGCGAACAAGATGACAGTCAATTTCCACGTGCTTCATCTTCTCATGGAACACCGGATTGGCTGCAATGAAGATTGCAGCTTGATTATCACAGTTCAATGGCACTGGTAATTGAACTGAGATATTGAATTCTGTCATTAAAAATGAAAGCCACTTTAATTCACAAGATGCTATAGACATAGCTCTATATTCAGCCTCAGCTGAACTCTTGCTAACCACACTTTGCTTTTTAGATTTCCAGGACACCAAGCAACTGCCAATAAACATACAATAACCTGTAATAGATCTGCGAGTGACTTTACATCGACCCCAATCTGAGTCACAATATCCTTCTAATTTGGTTAAATCTGTATCAGCATTATAGAAAAGACTAAGTGCTTCTGTGCTCTTCAGATACTTCACAACATGTCGAGCTGCTTCCATTTGAAGATCACTAGGATTGTTCATATATTGGCTAAGTTGCTGAGTAACAAATGCCAAATCAGGCCTGGTAAAGCCAAGGTATAACAACCTGCCTACCAATCTGCGAAACTGCTCTGGATTAGCATATGCGGGAGATGGGTCGTCCAATTGCAGGCCACTAGGGAAAGGATTAACGACTGGGTGAGCTGTATGTAACCCTGCATCTTGTATGAGATCTCTAATATATTTAGACTGGGAGATCATTAGACCTCTTTTTGATCGAGCAAATTCAATGCCCAAAAAATACTTGGCTTCTCCCATGTCTTTCATTGTAAAACTGATATCAAGAGCCCTCTTCACTTCTTCAATCAACAGTAAGGATGTGCCTGTAATCAATACATCATCCACATAAACAATAAGAGCTAGAAAATTACCACCATTAGTGCTCTTTGTAAAAAGACAATAGTCATGGATTGACTTAGTGAAATTTAATTCAAGAAGTTTCTCTGTGAAAGCTTTATTCCACTGTCTCCCTGCTTGTTTCAAGCCATAAAGTGATTTATCAAGTTTGCAGACGAACCCTGGTGTAGGTAAATCATACCCTGCTGGTGGTACCATATAGAGCTCTTCATCAATATGCCCATGAAGGTAAGCATTATTAATGTCAATCTGTTGAATGGGCCAATTATGGTGAACTGCAACAGCCAGAAAAATTCTTACTGTGGTGACCTTGGTAACTAGTGAGTAACTGTCATGGTAGTCTATGCCAAACACCTGGTCATATCCTCTTGCAACTAATCTTGCTTTGTAGCGAGCAACTGTCCCATCTGAGGCATACTTGATTTTAAATATCCATTTTGAAGTAATAGCAATCTTCCCTTTTAGTAATGGAACTAATGTCCAGGTTTTGTTTTTCTCTAGGGCATCAATTTCTTGCTTCATGGCTTGTTCCCAGTGAAAATGCCCCTTGGCTTCTTTGTATGTCTTAGGTGTAGATACCCATTTTTGTTCGGATCAATTTTTAAATTTTTAATAATTTTCACTCAAAATCTGAACAATTCACGAATTATTCAAAATATACAGTATTATCTCGAAAATAATTTATTAAGGGAAAATGGTGCTATTAAGGCTAATTTGCCATATTTCGGTATAAATCGGTAAAAATATCGAATTATATTCGAAATGTGACTTAATAGAATTAATGCATAATTTTAACCTATTATAAATCTTATTCGAGATACGTTCCTCGTATTTTGAATAAAACTGAATTTGCTCGAATTCGAGTTATAATTTATTAATTAAAGTTCAAATGTCAATCAGTCAAATTGACATTTCAATACGTATTTATTTGTCGTAATCTGTATTTAGAAACGCCTATAGTCTGAATTACGAATTATGATATAACATCGTATATCGAAGTTAAAAGTTAATTTTTGACTTTGGTCAAGATTTGTACTATAATTAAAGGTTTAGAATATAAGTGATTTCGAAATAACAAATTATGATGGATGGATCCAAAATTGAAAAGCTGATAAATTGTGAACGTTGCCTTAAAATGTTAGTCGTCGTCATAGCCCAAAGTGCGTCTTTATTAAATAGGTCGGTGGAGGTAATATTCTTCTTTTTTCAGATTAGTCGAGTTCAAATTGCTTTGTTGTAAAATTTCACGGTCACGTGTTATTGTAACTCGAGTCGTATTTATTAAGCGTTTTAACTCGTCGTGTGCTGCTGGGCTAATTGCGTTAAATAAAATGGAAACAATGATAAAAATATATATAAAATAAATAATGGAGCTTTTATTAATAAAGTAATAATATACGAATACAAATTACATTACGGTACAAATGTTTAACTTCTAATTACATCTTTTGCAGAAAAAATAAAATAAAAAAAAGCGGAGCAAATGTAGCGGACCCGGGGGGGCCGCCATACAATGTCGGGGGGTTTCTGTACCCCACTTTGAACGCCGAGGCAACTCAGGATCCCGAAAAGCAGGGTCAAAAGCCCACATTCAACCCGGGAGTGCCTGTTCGTTTTTATCCGAGGCGACTAAATTCACAGGGGACAATCAGAATTTATCCGAGGCGACTAAATTCACAGGGGACAATCAGAATTCATCCGAGGCGACTAAATTCACAGGGGAGAATCAAAATTCACCCGAGACAACTAAAGTCCATCCGAGGCGACCAAATACGTACAGGACAGTCCAGAATCATCAGATTTAACCCGCGACTACTAAATCAAACCGCGGTAAATCAAACCGGAGCGGCAACAGTCAAACAGGGACCCGGAGTTCAAATAGGCGATTCGATTCAGGACTAATTCCGTCAATTCCCAACAAACTTACCGACTCGGATCAAATGCAGAGTCCGTCCGCAAAAATCACAATTACAGGGACCAAATCGCATTTTTATCAAAAAATCAATAATTCAGCAGAGATGAGATCATCCCATCAGGAATCGAGAAGTGAAAAAAAAGCAAGCAGATTGACAAATTAACCCCCAAGGGTACAGTAGGAAATATGAAGAAATCATGATCAATAATTCACAGTGATTTTCTTACTATAAATTGACAAAGCTGATCACTGTAAAGGGGCAAGAGCAACTTTTAGTAAAAAAAAACACTGAAAATCTTTCATCACTGTAATAGGAAGAGTTTTCACTGTAAAGAAGGGAGGCAAGGAAAAGCTCCTCCAATATTGTAATTCTCAGAAAAGCAATCAAAAGAGCAAGGGTAAATTCATTCGCAATTTACTCATATTCATATATATACGTACACATATCATTCATTGTCATCTGTTTTTCTTTCCTTTTTTTGTTCTCATTTCATCATAGAAATTAACCAGACAATAATCGAACCCCGCATTTAACCCCGAACACATTAAACGGAGAACCGAAGCACCCTCCAGAGCCAATAACGGCTCTGGTTGCGTCTTCGGAACCATTCGAATAGGGCTAAGGCTATCTCCTATATAAAACTCGAGTTCAGGACAATACGAAACAGAAATTAGAACCATATTGGGAAACAGTAGAACAAAAAACACGGCAAAGCCACCCAACACACCATTCTAAAATCAAGTGATTACAACCAAACATCAAACCAATACAGTGAACCAAACCACAGCCGTCCTGAACCCGAACAAGCATAGCAAACATTCATCTAGCTCTTGAACTCTAGGAACTCAAGGAACCGAAAATACCAACTCAGCAAGCATTTAACCCAAAAAAATACCGAACACAGTCATAAGAGTTCTCGGAACTCAGGACGAAATCAAGAGAAATAGCCAAAACAGAGAAGGAGTAGAGAGAGAGCCATAAACCATAAAATTACCTTGCATGACGAGTTAGGAGTGGACCGGACCTCTTCAGGCTACTAAACTCTTCATCGGAGGCGGAAGTCGCCACCTCCATCGCCGGAATTAGTCTGACAGAGCCTCCTACGGGCCCGAAACCAAACGAGAACCATAGACCCGGGTAAAGCGAGTAAACGAGTGAGATCGGCTAAGAAGGAGGCCGGAATTCATGGAGCCGAGGAGAGGGAGTCGATCGCCATAGGAGAAGTGAGGGGGAAGGATAAGTTTGCGTAAGAAGAAAGAGGAGGAGAGTTAGGGATCCAAATCTTGTGAAATGGGGATGGGTTAGGTGTATGTAGAATAGGATAAGACATGGGCTTTTTCTTAGTGGGCCGAAATTGTGGTGAGAATGAAAGCCCAATCCTATTTAATTAACACCTATTAGTCTAATTACATGGTTTCGTATATCGTCGACTCATGATAGCTAAACATATAGTTTGAATATTATCCTTTTAATAAACGTCGTAAATAAATTAGGCTAAAAAAAATATATAATAATAAATAGGATTATTTCCTCCTAGGATAAGATACGGGATTATTCGGGATGAGATTAGTTCATGAAGCGATCATAAGTCATATCGTTGTTAATGAGAAATTAAATTTTTGGGGGTCAATTTAATCTAATGAAAATCACTTATTCGTTTCGTTTTATTACAAATTAATCATATTCCCATTTATTTAATTTTTCCGATTCATAAAATAAATGTAAAGGTCTCGGGTGTATGTGATACACACGACCTTGATAAAAATAAAGTTAACTCGAAAAAGGCTAAAACAACGCAATGCGTAGCCTTTTTAAATTGGTTTAAGTCAATAAAACATAGTATAAATTCAACGATACGTGTGAGGATATTCTTCATTAGAAATTTTGCATTGGCCTTCGAATGCGCATAGGCAGCATATATTGTACTCGGAGAAATAACACGACGAACTTCGAGATGTCACCCCAAGCTGACGTGGTTAATCAGGTTAATTCGGATCGATGTGAAAACGTCATCCGAATCAATAATTAAAGTAATTCGAATTAATGTGAAAACGTTATTCGAATGCGCGACCAAGTTAATTCTAGTCGATGTGAAAACGTCGCTAGAGTTCGAGATGTTCCCTTTAGATCTTCTATTCTATTTTATCGTATATGTGATATACGTAAAATCATATCGAACTCTAATTTAATAAAAAGAGATTACGTGTATGCCGCACGCATAATTTAAAAAACGAAAATAAATCAATTCGAGATGTTATCCCGAATCAATAGAAAAAATAAATCAAATTAATTCGGATTGATGTGAAAACGTCATTCGAATTCATCTCTGAATTAATCCAAACTGATGTGAAAACGTCATTTGAATTTATAAATTAGATTAATCCAAATTGATGTGAAAACGTCATTTGAATATTAAATTAACTCGAATCGATGTGAAAACGTCATTCGAATTTATAACCATTCGGATGGATGTGCAAACATCATCCGAATTTATAACTAAATTAATTCGGATTGATGTGAAAACGTCATTCGAATCTAATGACCAAACTAATTCTAATAGATGTGAAAACGTCATTAGAATTCAATACTAAACCCAATAACCCTAAAACACGCGCGAGTCCCTGATTTATATCGGAATTTCAAAGCAAAGCAAATAGCAAACCCGTAATATCACAATAGTACCGATACGTCGGGCGGGGTAGGGTGAGATCACATCTCTTCCCTACACGTAACCGGAAAAACGAACTTCGAATCTCTCCGAAGATCGTCCTTACCAAAACCAAAGCATACAGAGTCAATCCAAACAGATAAGGCGACCAATCACGCCCGCGCACGTATTTCCAAGTGATGATTGGTGGCGACTCGAAACCTTAAAATACGAGAAAGGCGGATCGAGCCGGCCACGCACCCCGACCTGCGCCAAAAACCGGAAGCCAGGGTGCGACATTAGGTTCTGATGCATATGTAATGCAACTCAGGAAAGCCATGTGGGTAGGGTTGTATGTGAAAATGGGAAAATAATCATCATGGGAAACTTGGTTGATGACAAAGTCTTGCATCCATTGAGGATGTTGCACATTTCGAGTGGATCTTCTTGTAGGTATGGGTTGTGAGGATTGAGGAGTGTTACTGATATGTGGAGATGAGATATGAGGGGAATCAACATTATTTTCTAAAGTTGAAATTTCTGGTAAGGCAATGGGCAAAGGGGCTGATGTAGGTGACATGGCCGAAGTTGCAAAAGGAAAAATACCTTCAGCAAACATTACATCTCTAGAAACACATAATTTCTCTGTGTGTAGGTTGAACATTTTCCATCCTTTTTGTCCTCCCGAACCACCTACATAAACACATTTAGTAGATCTATCATCAAACTTTCCTTTCTGAGGGGTAGTATTTACTACATATCCCTGGCAGCCAAAAACTTTAAACTGAGTGAGGCTTGGCTCTTTCCCATGCAGGACATAATAAGGACTCTGCCATTTTAGGACTTTGGTGGGGGATAAATTCAACAAAGTTGTGGCGTGGAGCATAGCTTCTCCCCAAAATATAATAGGCAGATTACCTTGTTTAAGTAAGGCCCGAGCTACTGTAGTAAGGCTTCTGTGTCTCCTTTCCACCACACCATTTTGTTGGGGTGTGTATGCACATGTGCGTTGGTGAATAATACCCTTCTTTCTCAGAATTTCTTGAGTGGCATTGCTGGTGAATTCAGTCCCATTATCTATGCGAATGCATTTTACAACACCAGCAAACTGAGTTTGAACAAAAACAAAAAACTGATCCAGTAATGAAGTGACCAGATCCTTTGTTTTGAACAGAACAGTCCAAATCCATAATTGTAAGCATGTACCTGTCTCCACTCAGAGAAACTGTTTTATATGGTCCCCAGCAGTCAATATGTAGTAAATCAAAAGCTTTGGTGGTTTTAATATGACTATATGGGAAAGGTAATCTCACCTATTTTGATCTCAAGCAAATATCACAATTCTTAAAACCAATGCCAGTATCCTTACTAAGAGCAGAGATATGAGATAGTTTTTCTTGAGACATATGCCCTAGTCTTTTGTGCCATAGATTTATATCTGTTTCGATATGATCTTGAGATGCAAAAACAGAATTAACAACTCCTAGATGCTCAACAACACCATCATCAAAGGAATTATCATTTAGGTAGTATAAGCCATGTTTTAACATACCTACAGCGATAGCTTTGGCACCTTGTTTATCCTGCAATAAGCAATGAGCGGCAGAGAAAAGCACTGAAATACCCTGGTCTTGAAGCAGACGACTAACAGACATCAAATTATACTGGAAGTGAGGAATGAATAGAACATTAGTGATTTTGAACCCCTTTTTAAGTTGAACATCTCCCTTCAGGTTTACTAATTGGACTTCACCAGTTGGCAAGAAAACTTTCTTAGGTACTTCCAGCTTAACTATATTCTCCAAAATATTGTAATTGTAGGTCATGTGTGTAGTGGCCCCTGAATCCACTATCCACTCAACAACATTACTAGGTGAAGTTGATTGGGTTCCTGCACAAACCCCAGCAAAAGCAGAAAATTCTGAAGAACTACATCCATCTGGTGAATATTTGCCACTCTTAAGTGCACGTTGTACCTCTCTTTGCACCATTTCCTGCATAGTTTCTGCTCTTGGTTGTGGTTCAGAATCAGGTTCAAAATCATCCAGTGGAGATGAATACTCTGCTTGCTCTTGCGTCATATTTGCTTGATGTTTCACTGGCCCCATAACTCTTTTGCCCTTGAACCAATCAGGATATCCCTTAATTCTGAAACATTCAGATCGGTCATGACCACTTTTCCTGCAATAATTACAAAACTTCTCATCCTTGTTGCGAATATTGCCTCCTGCAGTTTTATTAGTGCTACTATAGCTGTTAGAGCTATTTGATGCTGAAGCAAAATTGCTATTAGCCATCTGTCGATTGTTACTTCCATTTCCATGTCGTTTGTAACTATCAACTTTGTTGTTCTGAGATCTAGAACCAACTGACAGATTTACAAAATCTGTGTGTGCCATCTCCGTCACGCTTCGTTGCTTTTCGATTCTCATCAACATTGAATAAGCCTTGTTTACTTGTGGTAGAGGATCCATCAATAAGATTTGATCTCTGACATGATCAAATTATGGATCTAAACCAGATAGAAATTGCATAAGTTGCTCCTCCTGAGCTTGATCTTGTGCAATTTTCCTCGATTCTCCACAGGTGCAAGTGATTGGAGGCTTAACAATAGCATACTCATCCCACATGCGTTTCAATTTGTTAAAAAATTCAACTAAAGACATACCTCCTTGTGTTATGCTGCATATCTCCCTTCGAAGTTGAAAAATCAATGGACCATTACTTTCACCATATCGTTCTTCAATTTCTTCCCACAAATGTTTTGCAGATGTGGAATGTAAAAATACATCTCCCAGATCTCGACTCAGCCCATTGATTATCCAGGAAAATACCAGATCGTTGGTTTCCTTCCACTTCAAATACGCATCTGATGTAGTATCCTTTGGAGCTTCATCCTTAAGGATGTAATTTGATTTTCGTTTGGCACTTATCGCCAATAACATGGATCTGCGCCATGGAATGTAGTTCTTCCCATTAAGAACAGTACTAACGAGCACAAGGCCTGGGTTGTCAGCATGTGTGTTGTAACTGTTTGAATTCGAATTCGGATTCGGATTAGAACTCATCTCTTCTGTATCTGATGAATCAACTTCTTCTTCCTGATTGCGATTTACAGATCGATCTGTATCTTCCAGATCGTAAGTCGATGTTTCACTCTCTCCTTCTTCCTTTTTGTTGAGATCAGAAATCAAAACTGATGCATAAGATTGTTTTCTCCTTGTCATTCAACTTCATTTTGCAGATCATGCCATGATGCTCTGATACCATGAAAATCAAATAAAAGAGAGAGAGAAATTTGGGGAAGAAGATATGTTGTATTGATTAAAGAGTAACTGATACATTGTGTTGTTTGTATACCCAACAAACTCACGTGTATAGCTCGTGAGTAAAAAACAGATAAAGAAAAATACAGCTGTAAGTAAAATAGCAATAACAGTCCTTATACTTCTCAAATAACAAATAATAACAAGTATAATTTTTATACTTACTATAAGAAATCATCGCTAAACATATAGAAAATTAATATGTCCACACTTTTTATGTTATACACTTTTGATTTTTTAGTCACCATACCAAAACGAAGTTTCATGCTGGAGGCTAAAACAATTTTGCCTAGCCATGTTATGACTGGACTTTGAAAAATTACCATAAACTACAGAGCTAAAATTAGCCCCCCAAATATAAAATCATGGATCCACCACTATATATATATATATATATATATATATATATATATATATATATATATATTACATCAATGTTAAAAAGATACTTAACCTCTTAACCTTAATGATATTAGTGAAAGTCACATTGGATCTATGTGTATGATATTGCTTAATAGGGAAAAATCTGCTTGTTCACTAGCCGTCTGGTTGTGATTCTAGCCTGTTCTATTTTATTTCTGAATCAACCTTACTTTAATTGCATGGGTAGTTACTATTCATAATAAATTACTTCATGGTTAGTCTTAGAATTAGTTCTTCAATTATTTCAACCTCACTTATAATCTCATTTGACTCACTGTTCTAAAAACCTGATTGTTCTATAAAGAATTCCGTGATTTCTAGCTTTTCTATTCCTGTGGAGACGATAATATACTTTCATTTTATTACTTGGACCTACTGCACTAGCTAGTGTCACTCCGTTTTGGGGACACCAACGAGTCCTTAAATATGTTAAGCAATTTTAATCCTTCAAAGTATCTTTTGAGGTGAGTTAGACATTTATTTACATTACTCTGAACTTTACATATAGAAATCTATTGGCAATGATCTTTATACTTGATCCAACAAGTTTTATTTATGTTTTAAGAAATATAGTTCTTGAAATTCATTTTCTCTAAACAAAATGGTAAATTCTTCAAACCAATGCTAAACATCTTAATTGCATAATTATACTATGGATGTTACAACTCAATCCGAGGTAGAAGGTTTGAGCAAAAATTAACTGAATATCACATCTAGACATTAAAATAAAGATAGAGTTAATGATGTATACTAATAAGATATGTTTTCAATATAACTCTTTTTAAAACCGTTGTGAGTGGGCGGTTTAGAAAAAGTACGCGCGCGCTAGGGAATGCCCCATTATGGTGCATGTGGAGTGTGGATGATTTTTCCCAATTCCTTTTTGGTAGTTCCTCATATTCGCCATTCGTATTAGGAACGGGTCACATGACTTTTCAAGGGGCGGATCCTTTCGACACTATCTCTTTTTCTTTATTTAAGATGTTTCGATTTTGTTGGCGCAATAAATAAATTTTATTTATTTATTCATGTAAATATGTAAATAGACTATATAGTTAATTTTAATGTAAGTTTTTAAATTATACAAAACAAAATAAAACGAATTAATAATAATAAAAAAAATAGGTAGGTCTCGGCGAGACCTACCCCTGGAATAAATTTTCAGGGCTTCGTTCGTCCCATCCGGCTTTCACGACGCGCACCGAACCGCACCCAAAGCTGACCTATGAAATCTAACTCTTCCTCACACCTATGACCACCCTTAAATCTCTCCATAACCTTAATTTAGCTAAGTGATGTGGCATGTTAGTTGGTGGAAGTTGGAAGAGGTTGAGGGAAGTTAGGAATTGGTTGATGGAAGGTTAATTAGTTGATGAGGTGTCATTTTATGATGAAATTCTTAGAGAAATATAAGGAAAGTGGGATGAAAAAATGATACTAATTGCCCTTCCAAAAAAGTACAAATAGACCCTCTCACACTCAACTCAAAGGAACTCACTCAACACAACCAAATCCCTTCCTAAGGTGTCTCTCTCAATGCTCTATGTAAGTTCTTAGTTTTTTTTCCTTTTCTTCATTTTGTTCTAGCTTTAATTCTTTCTTTTAGCTTTCCTTTAGCCTTAATTTGAGTTATATTAGCCTCTTTCCAAGTTTTTCGATCCAATTTAACATTCCTAAGCCCTTAGTTTGCCCAATCCTTAGCTAGAATTCTGTTTTTAAATTAATTTTCCAGATTCGTCCAATTACTTTCGAAGTCCATTTCCGTCCATTTAGAATAATGTTTTGCTTTCAATCCCTTCTAAAAAGTTATTCCTGACGTCCTGAAATTCAATCTAGCATTTTCATTTTCCTAATTCCGTATTCAGAAACTCCGTTTACAAGCCAATCTTTACTGCCTAAATTGTTTTAGCTACTCTGTTTCCAGAATTTTCCAGATTCGTCCGGTTGTTTTCAAAGCTCAATTTCACCCATTTAGAGTCCGTTTTAGCTTTCGATCCCTTATAGAAGTTTGTTCCTGACTTTCCGAAGTTAAATTTATCCTTTTTAATCGTCCAATTCCGGGTTCTTAAGCATTCAATCGATCCCTCCAAAGTCAAAGGTTAAATCTGCCTCATTTTACCTACCACACGTTTGAGATTGCCAAAATCAAGTTCTACACGTGCCAACCGATCATGGTGCCCCGAGGACTTCAAGCCGATAATAAAGTTCAACGTCCAGCCGAGATAGCTATTGTGGCTCCGAGTTTGTCATTGAATTTCAATTTTATTTGTATTGCATTTTAATTCATTGTATTGATTTGTTTTTTCCACAATTCAATTAATTATCTATATGTTTAGTATAGAAATTTTTCGATTGTAATTAATTTCAATTTCATGCTTACTTTGAACATATGTATTCAAACCTTGATCCATATCAATAAAATATCAATTCTTTCACCAAATCTCATGTCGATTTCGCACCTTTAATTTCTTTATTTTACCCATCTTTAATTTATACGCTTAGCTTAAATAAAAATAATTTATCTAGCAAAGTTTTTATAACAGCGTTAGAGACTCAAGAGGGACATTTTAAATCCTTGCGTTCCACGCCAATCGCTTCATTTAGATTTCAAGTTTTGGCGCGCAATTCCACAAACTTAACCGTCTTTAGTAATTGAGAAATAATTTCTCTGGCATGCCCACACCCTAACCACACGTGACAAGGTTGAAATTAGCATATTCGCAAAATATCGCTAACAGATTTATAAACGGGAACATCTGTCCTCCAAGGATAATAAGGGTCGTTACTCAGTTTGTTTTCTACTACCCAGAAATAGATGATACAATAGATGCCACAATGAGGCTACTATACCCTTTAGAGAGAGAGAGAGAGAGTATGTGGACTCTTATATCTACTTGACCGTAATTAAGAATATCTTAAATATCTTTTAATCAGTACATTTCATGAAATTTCTACTTCACTTTCAACCCTAGATAATTACTACCAGTGGCAGAGCCAGAGCTCAAGGTCCGGAGGGGCTCCATTGCATGAAATTTTTTTTTCTTAATAACGACTTAAGGCTTTGATTCATAGTAGTCAAATCAAAATTTTCAAATTTTTGATAATATAAGGGTAAATTTGATCATAATTCGAAACATTAAGGTACAAAACAACTGAGATTCAATATAAAGTAAGGATAAGGTGAAAAAATACTCTAATGTTTACACCTAAGAATAATTTTTACCTCTAACGTATAAAATGGTGCAATTTTACCCTTAATGTTGGCAGCCAGGAGCAATTGTATCCCTAACGTTGACAAGTTTGGTCAATTGGAGAAATTATTCGTCAAATTGTCTTCTCGTTCATGAATTTTGTAACTAAAAAAATACAATTAAAAATAATAAAGGAGAATGAGGTTAATAATGATTAAAAAATGATACTTAATATTGTTATTTTTAAAGGAGAATGAGGTTTAAGGAAAAAAAATTAAAATGAGATAAAAAGTGAAGAGAGAGAAATTCAAACACAGGACCAACTAGATGTAGAGATTCCTCCAATTATCACTACCACCAACTATGCAAACTTAGTTTTATGTCATATAATCGCATTCTACATTATTAGTACTAATTTTAACTATTTTGGGGGGGCTTCTCGGGACCGAACCACTATTCGTCAAAGGTGTTCCGGAGGGTCGGAGGGTCGGGAGACCCTCCCCTACCCCCCTAGCTCCGCCCCTGATTACTACTATGCCAAAGCGATGAATCATGGTGGTTATTATTTTGAGAAGTCAGGACTTTCTGACTTTTTGGATTCGTTCAAACAAGTTGTAATCCTAACGCGACGACTTGATTTTGATTTGAAAATCGTGATACGATGAATGAAAGGCATTCAAAGTTTTGAGCAATGAGTGAGTTTTGTATGAAAACTTTCCATCGAGGAAGTAGTAAAAAGATATTCAAAATCATGGAAATGTTAAAGAAGTAGTTTTAAGAAAATCTTTCTAACAAACATGACATTTACAATAATTATTCCCATATTCTAAAAATACATCGAAACTTTGTATGCTTGTTACTTCGTTTCGAAAATTCTATAGTAGTCAGGATCATTACCGATGTAATACCATTTATTCTATTAAAAACCTCGGAAGATTATGACAATTACCTAAGTGCCTTCGGTGTATGCAATGGAAATAATATCAGGCTTGATATTCTTGGAATCCCCGAGAGCGGAAGTAGGAATTTCATTGATAAAATTTTGTTTTGACTAAAATGAAATACTAGCGAAAACTTTAGAATATTGTGATAATTACATAGATATCCTCAAATTGAATTTGGATTGAAGAATATTCTTGGAATTTATTGAGAGTGAAAATATGACTCTTATTAATAATATTCTATTTTTAATTGAAAATAAGATGCAAAGTATTCGCAGTTTATTATCCCATATTCCGAAATACGACGAAACCTTATACGCTTATAGCAGTCAGGATAATCAGTAACGAGAATACCGCTTATACTAATGAAAACTTAGAAGATTATGGTCATTGTCTAAGTATTCTCAAGATGTTTTCCAATAGAAAGAATGTCGGTTTCAACATTTTTGGAATTCTCGAGAATAGAAATAGTACATGGTTGCGATATCGATAATCTTCTATTTCTATTGAAAATGAAAACTAATAAATCTAATTGAAATCTAGAATATTACGATAATTACCTGGATAACCTCAAATTAAATTCCGGATTAAGGAATATTCATTCAAATATTCTTGGAATGGTTGAGAATGTAAATAAACTTATCAACAAGATTCTACTTTTTTTTTTGGTGAAATAAAAGTTTAATGAAAACCAAACAAAACCTTAGAAAATTATAATAATCACCTAAATATTTTCAAAAAAATCTTCCAAGTGTGGGATATTGAATATTCTTAGAAATTTTGAGAAGTAAGTGAGACTTTTGTTAATAACTAGTTTTTGGTCCGTGCGATGCACAGATTCATCGTAACGTATAAATATTAATAAAATATAATCTAATAATTACAATTAATGATATAAAGGTGCTATATAAATAAATATTATTATCTTATTTTCACATTTACTGTAAATAATCTTTTTATAGATAAATATAATAATATAATTAAAATTAATATATTATATATTATATTATATTATATTTTTTATCAGTAAAAATGGAGGAAGTGACACCTCAGCTCCATCGTTACAGTTTTATATTATATACAGAATATATGCAGAGAATTGGAGAGATGTTATGGCTAATTTAAATTCTGTAGAACTCTTAGATATAGTACGGATAAAATAATTTTTTATAGATAAATATAATAATTTAATTAAAATTAATATATTATATATTATATTATATTTTTTATCAGTAAAAAATGAGAAAGTGACACCTCAACTCCATTATTACTATTTTATATTATATATATATATATATAGATATCCTTATTTTTATCAATAAAAATCTTAAATAAGGGTAGAAAATTAAAACAATATTCAAATATTCCCAAATAATATTTCAATGCTTGGAACATTTCTTGCAATTTTCATTGGAATACTCCTCAAAACCTTAGGGATAAAATGAGATTTTTATTTAAAAAATATTTCACAATAAAATCTTGATAAACTTGAAGAAAATTCTAATAAATATATAATAATTCCAAAAAATATTCCAATCAGTCCGATATTCATTTAAATGCTACTGGAGCCTCAGGACAAATATGAGAATTCTATTTTCAAAGGAACTATTTTTAATAATAAAACACCAAAAATAAGTTAAAACGCCCAAGAAAATGTCAAATAAATTGAAAATAAATACTTATTCAATTCAAAATTCACTTTTAACCTAAGATTATTGAAAAGTAGAGTTTTTTTCTTGAATTTAGTGTACAAGCACTTTGAAAACGGGCTTGAAAACAACAATTACACAAAAATAATCCGAGAAAGAGGATTAATGCTCTCTTCTTCTTAATGAACAGAGCTCAAAAATCCTTTTTTCTCGGAAATTAACTTCAAAAAATATCCAAAACTTGAAAATAAATCCGATTAACCTCAAATCAAAGCAAGAAATTTAACAATAATTAAATCTAGTTAGGAAATCAATAAAATGTCACTTTATTTCTTACAAATTACCCTTGGAGCGTGTCTCCAGTATCGTCTTTGATTTTAATCCGCCAAATCCTTCATGTGTCTGATTTCAAGACCTGAAATGAGATAACAAGGTTTGGGTTGTTTGACTATGAAATAATCAAAACCCAAAACTTTAATTTAAAAGACAGAAAACTAAATAAAAGATTATTTCTCTCTCTACTTACTTTCTCTCTCTAGAAAAAAGTTACTAATTTTTTTTTTAAAATAGTTCTATTGATTAGAGCAGTTTTCTCTAATTCTTAGTGTTAAAAATAGTAATTTCAGACTTGTATTTATAGGAGAAAAATCCCTTAAAATCCAAAAACGTATCGAAAAGTATATATGAATATGGCCGGTTCGGCTGTAATAGAGTCGACTTGGCTCTATTTTTGCCTGGTGGCTCTTAACTTGTATGGATTTTTTTCCCACATTTTTTTTTCTGGCATATCGTTTTGTGTCAGGGTGTGCATCTAAACGATAAAATTTTGTGTCCCATTCGGGTCCAAATAGAGTCGGTTTGACTCTATTTAAGCTAGTTCGACACGAGTTGTAGTCTAATTAGAGTTGGAGACACGAAATAGAGATGTGAACAAATTCAAAAGAATCTGAAATAAATTTCAAATGCTTAGAGGAAACACAGTATTTCAGTGTTTCTCGGAACAAATCAAAAAAATTATCAAAACTCTATAAAAATTTAACATGGAGATATGTAGTAATATCTCCTCGAGATAAAATATGTAAGATATTAATGTAACATCTCGGGGGTTTTAGAGTTCAGAATTTTTCGAGGAACCTGAATTTTTGTTCATTTAGTCGGACGAAAAACATAATTATTTTAATCATGGAAACCATACGAAAAATCCATGCTCAGAACCGTGAGATTCAATAAGTTGAATTTGAACCAAAACAAACATCATCATATATTGTTATAATTAGTAATAAAATTACCATTCACATACGATGTTATAAAATAAATAAACAATATAAATATAATTTTAACTAGCTTGAGCATTTGGAATTAATTTACATAAATAAACTATATAAAAATATACAGATATTAGTTTACTTTTAATATAATTGTACGTATGCATCATCTTTTAGAAATTCTATAAGGTTAAGGAAGTTGTTCAACATGAAAAAATGATATGAATAAAGGATCAAATTGGTCCTTAAAGTTGGCATGGGAGTCAATTTGATCCAAATATGTATTTGAATATCTATGTACCAATAAAAAATGAGATAAGGTAAAAAAAATGCATCTAACGTTTACCGTCAGGTCAGAAAAAATTGTGTCTTCCACAATGGAATCTGATAAGTGAGATTTCGAGTAAGTGTTTACATAATTAGCAATTTTATCTCTAACATCTAAAATGGTGCAATAACTCTAACGTTGGAAGCCAAGAACAATTTTATTCCTAACGTTGGCAAGTAGGGTCAATTTTAGAAATTATTATAAAACCCAGATATTTTATTCCTTATTCTGCACCAATTGCATATCAGTTCGTTTAAAGAAAAGATCTCATATTTTCTGTGATTTAATAATTGAATTGAGATTCATATTTGTGAGTTTGTAATTGAATTGGAGATTAATACTTATAAATCCAACGAAATATTTTGAATATTTTTTGTCCAACTCGTACAATCGACAGTATATTTTTATTTATTTTTTAAATTTTTTTCACATCTAATCATATGTTTATGATCTGTTACTAATTAGTGATAAAAATTCGATGACAATATGTGAAGTGTAGATGACAAGATTCATGACCGAGAAGACAGTTTGATGAATTATTTCTGAAATTGATCCAACTTGATAACGTTATGAGTAAAATTGCTCTTTGTTGCTAACGTTAGAGGTAAAATTACATAATTTTAAATGTTAGGGGGTAAATTTACTCTTAACTCTAAAAATTAGAGCTATTTTTACAGATTTACCATAAAAGAAAATTAATAATTAATTACGTTTTCTAATTAAATTGTTCTCAAGAAAATGGTTCTAACTCTCCAAACTTTATTAAGGTCCGTTTATTTTTGGGTTAAAGAAAGTTAATTAAAAAGAAGTTATTTTAGCTAATTTTGGGAACGAGTTTAATAAGATGTGAGTTTTTTTAAAGTTAAAAAACCTTTAAAAACCTCAGTTTCATTCCCACTAAATTAGTTAAATTTGAAAATTAATTAAATAATCTTAACTCAAACATGAAAGTTACTTTAAAAACTCCATCTCACCTTAATTCACTTTCTCTCCCACTAACCTCCGCAAAAGAATATTTAAAGCAAGTCGTGTGTTTGAAGTTTGATAGACGGAAGTACTATACTCATTTATTTGGTAATTCATTTCTCATCTTCTATTTCTTTTGCAGAAAAATGTCTGTAAGACCTCAAATCGTATCTCGAGAAAAGAAATTGAAGAGGGAATTTGAGGAGAAAAAGTTAGAATATACATTATTGCGACAAAAATTTCTAATTGAAAAATTCAGACTAGAGAAGGAGTGTCGAGAGTTAAGAGAAGAGCGAGATGGATTATTGAAGAGATTGAAAGCAAAACAAGGAACTACTGATGCAGACATCTATGAAATGGTGATATTCAAGGAATTAGAAGAGAGGTTACTGGATTTGGAAAAGAATATGAGGTTACTGAATTTGGAAACGAAGAGGTTACCGAATTTGGAAACGAATCTAACTCTTGCTGACAAAAATAAAGGCATTGGATGAAATACACTTATGAACAATTTTACTTCTAACGATTAAAATAGTATAATTTTACCCTTAAAATCGGCAGCTAAGAGCAATTTTACCCCTAATATTGACAAATTAGGTCAATTTGAGAAATTGTTCATCAAATTGTTTTTTGGGGTAGAGGCTATGCTTACTTTATCATGAATTTTGTAACCTACATTTCACATATGCGTCATTTTATCATTTATTAGTAACAGATCACAAATATATGATTAAACGTAAAAAAAATTAAAAATATATATTGTATTTTTAAGAGTTGGATAAAAAAATTCAAATATTTCGCAGATTTTAAAAATATTAATATCCAATTATATTATTAAATCATAAAAATATGAAATCTTTTTTAGAATCAACTTACGTGCAATTGGTGTAAAATAAAACACAAAATATCTGTATTTTAGAATTATATTTGAAATTGACTCAATTTGCCAACGTTAGAGATAAAATTACTATTGGTTGCAGATTTTAAGGGTAAAATTGTACCAATTTAAACATTACGGATAAAAAGTGCTCCTGATAACGTTGGAGATATTTTTACACTTTATCCCTTTAATATATTAACATGTAAATATGGTTGATTATTGATTACAGGGAAAAGAAAAGCGAGGGAAGAAAATACAAATCTATCATCACCGAAAGTAACAGGTAATCTCAAGTTGTTTGAATTAATTAGTTGAATAATGATATATCTTTTTAAATATTTCTAGTCATAATTAATTAACTTTTTTATCTAAAAATCTTCTAATATGGAGGATTACAAATTCAAAACTCATCATTCGGGCAAATAGTTGTTAGCTGTTAGCTGATTAGCCATTTGGTTAGCTAGCTGATTGTGTAAACTTGTTTTGTAAAACTTAACTGATTGCTAATAGCTGTTTGTGTAAAATGACAAATAAAGGCATTCATATCTTATGACTATATTTTATTTGACAGTTAAAGTGTATTAATTAGGGGTAAAGATGTCCTTCAAAAGAGATAGAGCAATAAATTAATTAAAAAATCTCCTAAAACCAGTTTTTTGAAAATTAACATTTTGAATCTAGTTAGCTCTTTCAAACCTCTATTCACTAAACACCACTGTTAGAAGTTTGACTAGTTAAAACTTTTAAAGTAGCTTAAACTTCTAATTTTACCCTCAAAAAGCTCTTTACCAAGCAGAGTCATCCTTTTACTTAGCATCTTCAAATGGAGGGTGCTTGGAAGAGTGTTTAGTACTAATGATGGTTGCAAAACTTTTTCTAATATAAAAAAAAAATGATTTTACTTGATTATTATTGGTACACCTTGTTGAGGATATGCTCTCTCCTTTCACCATTGGTTGACAATATTTATAATTAAAATAAATTATATATAAAATAATGATTTGTGGGATCACTGTGACAACTTTTAAAGTTACTTACTATTGGAGCATTTTTTAACAGAAAGTTATCAAAAGTGATGTGGATAATTAGGTTAATAAAATATTATAAGTTTTGACACTTTTTAAAATAATCTTTATTGGAGATGTTCTAATATAGACGTTTTCGATTTGTTTATTTTTATATGTCGTTTTCTATTATCAATGCACTTTTGGCAATATTTTCTAATATTTATAGTAGGAGAGAGATTTAGTATTAATGAAAATAGGTGCCCATAGCGGACACTATAAAAATAATAGTCTAATTAATATTATATTGGTTTTGATGAAAAACATTAAAAACATATAAAGTACGAATATATATATATACACGGTCCGGCTAACCTATTATATATATATATATATATATATAACTACTACTGCTACAACATATTTAGGTATTAATTTATTATCCATTATTTTATTAGTCTTTAATCTACAAGTATATGCTTAATTGATTACAGGAAAAAGAAAAGCAAGTGAAGAAACAAGTTGTAGCTCAGGTAATTATTGCAAATAATTTCAATTCTATTTTAGTTTCGATTAGATCTGGCCATGGGTCGGGTTAGACTGGGCTCGGACCGGACCAGACGGGCTTTCTATAAAAGTCCTCAGTCCAAGTCCAGCCCAACCCACTAGTAATTTAGACGGGTTCGGGCTGGGCTGTGCTCGGACGTAAAAATTAAATCCCAAGCCCAGTCCATGTAACTCATCTAAACATACATACATAATTTTTTAATTATAAAAAATAAATTTTAATACTTAAAAATAAATATTTAATATATAAATCTATAAATATATAAAATTTATTAATTAATATTAATAGGAAGGCCGAGCTAGGACGGCCCGTGCTATTTTTATTAATCCCAAGTCCGCCCAAAAAATAGGCGGGCTTTAGCGGACCTGAGCCGGATTGGACCTAACATCAATTATCATTGTCCAAGCCCGATCCAAAGAACACGGGCCTGAACGGGCCGGGCGGGTACCCGAACCCGTGGACAGGTCTAGTTTCGATGCTTCCTTATCATAATTATTTTCTGTTTATAAATATTCTACTGAAATATGAGTTTGCTCACCATTTGAATGTTTTATGTTTATAGATAGCGATTATGACAGTGATAGCCATTATGACAGTGATGAAAATTTTGAGTCTGATGATGATGACGACCACGATGACAGTTGAAGGTCTACTAGATGAGTATGATTCATAAAAAGTGGGATCTGATCTGATTGCATTTTGAGTAGTATATATATGCTCATTATTCTTATTATTTCTGATTTGATGTAATCACTGAGATTAATGTAAAATCTAATTCTTTTTGATGAAATTTTATATTATGATTATTTGAAATTTAAAGTTTTTGGATTTAAGATTTGTTTGTTAATTTTATATATCGTTTGTTAATAAATTTGTATAATATTAAATGTATATGTATATATATTTGGTTTGTTAAATTTCTACTTCAGTCATTCTAGCAAATTAGTTTTTTCTTCAAATATAAATCATTCTAGAATTCCAAGAACTTTTAGTTTAATTTCTTGTTCAAATATTAAATTGTTTGTATTGGTACATGTGTTTTTTAATATTCCAATGCATATCTCCAGGGGCGGAACCAAAGGGGGGTTGGGGGGCTTGAGCCCCAGTAGGCGCCCCGAGAATTGAGAATTTTTTTTTTAGTAATGGTGTCGGGTAATATTTTGGAGAAAATTATATTGATTCTATGTAGTATTATGTCAATGTCTAAAGGTAGTTGAGATGATTGATGATGCTTATTTCTATTTGAGAATACCAATGATAGGTCTCAGTCAGAACAAATAGAATAATATTCTTTTAGGGTAAGAATTCACCACAATTTGTTTGGTTGAATGATCATGCATTTCCATTAACTTCAAGGGATTTAAATACAAAAGCAAATAACAACTGCATCCTATTTTCTAGGAAAGTAAATAACATCATATAATGGCTTCAACAGCCATATTCTATTCACTCAACTAACTCCTTAAATCAAGGATCCTTAATGCCCACTAAAACAAACACTAACAGCTGCACTAATTAAATAACATAAACAAATACTAATAAAAGGAAATGGTCCACGTGAAACGTGGGAAAATACGAAAGAATTACTTGAAAAATTTGTTATCACCAACCTTGAGGACAAGGTTGCTCTTAATGGGGAGGGTAATGTTAGGATTCGGAAATCACAAAGGGTACCTAAAAAGAATCCTAAGTATTTGGATTAAGTTGAAGGAAGAAGACATGGACTGATATTCCACAAGTCAAGTTTCACGTGGACCATTTCCTTTTATTAGTATTTGTTTATGTTATTTAATTAGTGCAGCTGTTAGTGTTTGTTTTAGTGGGCATTAAGGATCCTTGATTTAAGGAGTTAGTTGAGTGAATAGAATATGGCTGTTGAAGCCATTATCTGATGTTATTTACTTTCCTAGAAAATAGGATGCAGTTGTTATTTGCTTTTGTATTTAAATCCCTTGAAGTTAATGGAAATGCATGATCATTCAACCAAACAAATTGTGGTGAATTCTTACCCTAAAAGAATATTATTCTATTTGTTCTGACTGGGACCTATCATTGGTATCAGAGCAGGTTACTATGGCATCAAACAAAGAAAGAATTGAGAGAGCAGAAGAGAAAATTGAGCTCTTACAGCAAGGGTTCAATTCCATGGAAAATAGTCTCGTGGAGAGATTGCAAAGGCTAGAGTCCACTATCACTAAACTGTCCAACGTGATATTGGAAGAAAAAGCAACAGACCCGGAGACCTCGTCACTCAAAAAAGAAGGAACAGATGATGAACACAGGCCGATGTTCGAATCCAGACCAGCTAAACTGGAATTTCCAAAATTCCAAGGAGATGATCCAACTATTTGGCACACCAGAGCTGAACAATACTTCGACTTTCAAATGACAGCTGAGTCCAAAAAGGTGCCCCTAGCCTCTTATCATTTAGAAGGTGAAGCTAATGAATGGTGGCAGTGGCTTAAGAAGGCGTATAAAAATGATGGCAGGGTGGTCACATGGGAAACATTCGTTGAAGAGCTATGGGCGAGGTTCGGTCCAGCAGAGGGAGAAAATTTCGATGAAGCTTTATCAAAAATAAAGCAGACAGGTTCGTTGCGAGAATATCAGAGGCAGTTTGAGAAGCTGGGGAATAGGGTTCATGGATGGACACAAAGGGCTTTGGTAGGGACGTTTATGGGAGGTCTCAAACCAGAAATAGCGGATGCAATCCGGTTATTTAAACCAAAAACTCTTAAAGACGCAATTGAATATGCTAGAATGAAAGATCAGCAGCTACAGAAACAACGTCAATTTTCAAAACCATTCAACCAAGCATCCTTTGAGACTTCTCCACTCAAGAAGGCTATAACCACGCCTACTAAGCGCCTCACTTGGGAAGAAATGCAGAAAAGGAGGGCACGAGGTTTATGTTTTAATTGCGATGAGAGATTCACACCAGGCCATCGATGTCAATCTCCTAAAATATTGCTACTAACAGCTGAGGATAACGACAATCTGGGCACTGATGACTTGGAAGTTGAGGAGGGATTGCCAGAGATTTCTTTACATGCCTTATCAGGTTGCGCAGGGAACAGAACTATGAGGGTCAAGGCAAAGATTGGCTCACATGTGCTGAATGTTCTCATTAACAGTGGATCCACACACAACTTCATCAATGATAAAGTGGCCCAATTTCTGCAATTACCTATCCTAGCCACACACCCTTTTGCTGTGAAAATTGCTAATAGCAACAACTTGACGTGCGAACGCCGTTTTGACAACGTGAAGATAATTGTTCAAGGTATTCCATTCTCAATTACTCTTTATGCCTTGCCTTTAATGGGTTTGGATATGGTTTTGGGAATACATTGGTTGGAGTTATTGGGGAAAGTAACATGTGATTGGAAGAAGATGACCATGGATTTTATGTGGGGTGGGAAACAACATCAGCTCCACAGGTTGGACAGTCCTCCTCTTGGGGTATCTACTGCCAAGTCAGTGCTGAAGAATTCAAAACATGGATGCTCTGTCTATGCCATAAGCATCCAGACAGTTCGTGATGGCGGGGAACAACAAATTGCCATAGATATGCAGAATTTATTGGATGCATTTGGGGATATCTTTGCAGAACCAAATAAGCTTCCCCCCCCCCCCCCCCAACGAGAAATTGAGCACAAAATTACTCTCAAAGAAGGAGCTGAGCCAGTGAACGTGCGCCCATACAGGTATGCCTACTTTCAAAAATCTGAAATTGAAAAACAAGTTCATGATATGCTACAATTGGGGTTAATCCGTCCTAGTACTAGTCCATTTTCCTCTCCTGTTTTACTTGTTAAAAAAAAGGATGGTTCTTGGCGTTTTTGCACGGATTATAGAGCTTTGAACGCTGTTACTATTAAAGATCGTTTTCCTATCCCTACAATTGATGACATGTTAGATGAGCTATATGGAGCTTCTTACTTTACCAAACTCGATTTGAGGGCGGGATATCACCAGGTACGAGTTCATCCCTTTGACATTACTAAAACTGCATTTAGAACCCACAATGGCCATTACGAATACTTAGTTATGCCGTTTGGCCTTTGCAATGCACCTTTAACTTTCCAAGCCCTTATGAATTCCATTTTTTATCCGTATCTCGGAAAATTCATCCTCGTATTCTTTGATGACATCTTTATTTATAGCCCCAATTGGTCCCAGCATATTGAACATGTAAAAAAGGTTTTTGAAATTTTGAGGCATAATGAGCTGTATGTGAAACTAAAAAAATGTGCTTTTGGGCAACAAGAAATTGAGTATCTTGGCCATATTGTCACTTCCCATGGTGTGAAGGTGGATGAATAAAAAATTCAGGCCATGGTAAAATGGCCCCGTCCTACTAATATTTCAGAATTGCGTGGATTTTTAGGCTTGACAGGTTACTATCGCAAATTTGTGTGGAATTATGGAGTTATCGCCCGACCCTTGACCAACTTATTGAAAAAGGGGCAATTCACATGGGGACAAGAAGCAGATCACGCATTCTTGGAGTTGAAAAATGCTATGACCAGCACCCCAACATTAGCCATGCCAGATTTTGAGCAGACCTTCATTATAGAGACTGATGCATCCCATGGCGGCATCGGAGCAGTCCTTATGCAGCAATTCCGGCCGATTGCCTACATGAGTCGCGCCCTTGGAATTGCGAAACAGACCTGGTCAGTCTATGCCAAGGAAATGTTGGCAATTATCAAAGCAATCCGCACATGGCGTCCCTACTTGCTTGGAAGGAAATTTTTTATTCATACTGATCAGCGAGCCTTGAAATTTCTGTTGGAGCAGCGAGTAGCAACACCAGAACAACAAAAGTGGGTGGCCAAGCTTTTAGGGTACGACTATGAAATAATATATAAGCCAGGGATAGAAAATAAAGCTGCTGATGCATTGTCAAGGGTGAATGGCAGCCCGTGTTTGAACAACATCTCTATACCCATGACTTCCCTATGGGACATGTTGAAGAAGGAAGCAGAGAACCACCCATATATGCTATCTATTACCAAGCATGCCCATGAGAAACCAGGAGAACCATATTCATAGAGGAATGGTCTGGTTTATTACAAAAACCGAGTTGTTATTCCACCACAGTCCACACTTATTGAGCTTTTACTGAAAGAATTCCACGACTCGCCCTTCGGCGGTCATTCAGGTACTTTGCGAACTTACAAAAGAATTGCCAGCCAATTTTATTGGCCATCCATGCATCAAACTATAAAGAAATACATCACCTCTTGTGACATCTGCCAACGAAACAAAGTCCTTACCCAACACCCCGCCGGCCTATTACAATCCCTCCCTATCCCGTGTCAAATGTGGGAAGATATTTCCATGGATTTCATTGAAGGCCTGCCCCCTTCCCATGGCTTCAATACGATTCTCGTAGTCGTTGACCGCCTTACCAAATACAGCCACTTCATTCCAATTTCCCACCCCTATACTGCAAAGGTCATCGCTAAGAAATTTATTGATCATGTGATCAAGTTGCATGGTCTGCCGCGTTCAATTGTAAGTGACCGTGATCCAACTTTTACTAGTAATTTCTGGCGAGAATTTTTTAACCTTTCCGGTACCAAATTAAATATGAGCTCTTCCTACCACCCCCAAACTGATGGCCAAACAGAGGTCACAAATCGCTGTCTTGAACAATACCTCTGATGCTTCACTGCTCAACAGCCCCGCAAATGGACCACCTTCCTACCCTGGGCAGAATATTGGTACAACACGTCTTTCCATGCCTCAACCAAGATGACTCCATTTCAAGCATTGTATGGACGTCCATCTCCAGGAATACCAACATATGAACCAGGCACTTCTAAAGTGGATGAAGTGGATCAAATGCTAGCTGATAGGGATGTGATCTTACAACAGCTAAAGGTAAACCTCCATGATGCTCGCAACCAGATGAAACAGAGGGCTGATCTGAAAAGACGTGACATAGAATTCCAAGTTGGAGAATATGTGTTTCTGAAGTTGCAGCCATTTCGCCAAACTTCCGTATACAAAAGAGATTGTCACAAGCTAGCTAGCATCTACTATGGGCCATTCCAGATTATCGACAAATTTGGGACAGTAGCATATCGCCTAAAGTTGCCAGATGGAGCCAGAATTCACAATGTTTTTCATGTTTCTCTGCTCAGAAAATTTGTGGGCGATCATATGCAAACCAATCCTACTCTTCCTCCATTGACAGTTTATGGAGAAATAGCACCTCAACCTGCAGCAATAATTGAAAATCGGTGGGTTCAGCAAGGGAGTGTCGATGTTGAGGAAAGCCTCGTTTAGTGGAAAGGCTTACCTATTGAAGACGCCACGTGGGAAAATACGGAAGAATTACTTGAAAAATTTGTTATCACCAACCTTGAGGACAAGGTTGCTCTTAATGGGGAGGGTAATGTTAAGATTCGGAAATCACAAAGGGTACCTAAAAAGAATCCTAAGTATTTGGATTAAGTTGAAGAAAGAAGACATGGACTGATATTCCACAAGTCAAGTTTCACGTGGACCATTTCCTTTTATTAGTATTTGTTTATGTTATTTAATTAGTGCAGCTGTTAGTGTTTGTTTTAGTGGGCATTAAGGATCCTTGATTTAAGGAGTTAGTTGAATGAATAGAATATGGCTGTTGAAGCCATTATCTGATGTTATTTACTTTCCTAGAAAATAGGATGCAGTTGTTATTTGCTTTTGTATTTAAATCCCTTGAAGTTAATGGAAAGGCATGATCATTCAACCAAACAAATTTTGGTGAATTCTTACCCTAAAAGAATATTATTCTATTTGTTCTGACTGGGACCTATCACTTATGTTCAACTCCTTTAAACCTCATTTTCTTTTAATTTTTTTTATTTATTTTAATTTTATTTTTTAATAATTATAAAAACATGTTACCATTATTAATTAATTTAAATGGCTCTTTATGTTTACTTTGATAACACTTTTGAATTCATTTTTAATTTTTAATAGGGTTAAGGTGCAAAAATACCCCAAACGTTTTGGATTAGAAGAAATTTTACCCCTAATGTCTAAAATGGTGCAATTTTGCCCCTAACATTTGTAGCCAATAGCAATTTTACCCCTAAAGTTGGTAATTTGGGTCAATTTCAGACACTATTATAAAACACATATATTTTTGTTCATGATTTTGCACCAATTGCATATCAATTCATTCTAAAAACAGGATTTCATGTTTTTTTATAATTTAATAATAGAATTGGAAAATAATATTTATAAATTTGGTGAATTTTTTGAATTTTTTTGTCTAATTCGTACAAAAGACCGTATTTTTTTTCACATCCCAACATATTTTATGATTTGTTACTGATAAAATGACGTACATGTGAAGTGTAGATGATAAGATTCATGACCAAGAAGATAGTTTGATGAATAATTTCTGAAATTGACCCAATTTATCAACGTTAGGGGTAAAATTGCTCTTGACTCAAAACGTTAGGGGTATTTTTGCACCTTAACCCTTTTTAATATGTCTTTACCATTAAAAAAAAGTAAATATATTTAATATTTATTTTTACTATGTCTTTACCATTAAAAAAAATAAACATGTTTAATTTTATATTAGTTCAATGCTAGTTTCTAAAAAAATGATAATATTTTTACAGATTTAATGCGTTGGAGGTGAAAAAAATTGTGTCCAGTCCTAACAGGCTGGACTTTGAAAATTTACCGTCAACCGCACAGTTAATTTCGATTTTCTTTTTGACGTTTTGAATTTTTTTTTACTGATATGTTTGAGCCCCGAGTCATCCGGGGTCCTGGTACCGCCACTGTGTATATCCCAATAGTGACATAAAAGAGAATTTTTTTAGTTAACCAATATATTTTTTAATTTGTGTGAAATACCCTGAAATGACTTATATAACAGAATGGACTGAGTATTTGATTTGTTTATATATGTATTATAATCTCATTATAATATTTATATGGATTTTGATGGCTACGAGTATTTAGTGGTATTCTAAAATTGTGAAAATTGTGTAGTACCAAAAATCACATTTATGGTATGTTTTTAATGAGATGGATAATACATATAATAAATAGGCAAAAGTTAACCAGCGCCAGGTTGGTGATTTTTTTGAATTTTTTGTTCAATTCGTACCAAAGCAGTATATTTTTTTTTATCTTTTGTTCACATCCTAACATATGTTTGTGATTTGTTGCTGATAAAATGACGCACATGTGAAGTGCGGATGATAAGATTCATGACCGAGAAGACAGTTTGATTAATTGTTTCTCAAATTAACTCAATTTATCAATGTTAGGGGTAAAATTGCTATTGGCTTCCAATGTTATGGGTAAAAGTACCCCTGACCCAAAATGTTAGGGGTATTTTTACACCTTAACCAGAGTTAGTGTTATAGCTTTTGTATTTAGTTGTTACAGAATAAGTAAGTTTAGTGAGCTGGTGAAATACTTATAAAGTTCATGGAACTAATAAATTTTTTATGAATAAATTTAGTGAGTTGTTGATATGAAATAAACAAGTTTCGTGAGTTGATAAGATACTTACAAAGTTCAAAAAATCCGTTTACTATTATAGACAAATTTAGGCAGTGGTGATATATAGGCCAATAAAAATGTGGGCGACTATATACCGCACTAAAATTCCGGTTCACCGTCCTGTATTGACCTTTTTACCCTTCTCATTATTTCAAATATAAGTTTTGAAAATTCCAAATCCTCTCAACTTATTTTCCATTCTAAAAAAAACCGACCAAAAACGAGATGGCACGAAGAGGAGGCATCGGCAAAGGATACATGGGTATTACGGTAAGTATTTCCATAAAAAAAATTATCAAAATCGTGAGTAATCGGGCCGAAATTCGGGATTAAAATCCCAGAATTTGGCCTAGGCGGGCGACACGCTCCATCTCCACCTACGGTGGAACGCATGAACTATGCGTTCCACCGTAGGTGGAGATGGAGCGTGTCGAGCGATCCACCCTATGGTGGATCGCACGGCGCACGCGCTCCACCGTAAGGTGGAACGCGCGGCGCATGCGCTCCACCATGGGGTGGGTCGCTCGTCGTACGCGTTCCACTTAAGGTGGAACGCGTACAACGCATGCGCTCCACCTTATGGTGGAGCGCATGCGCCACCCGTTTGGCCTAAGGGCCAAACGTTTGCGGCGCACTGGTCGGCCCTAAGGCCGACTGGTGCGCCGCACCCGTTTGGACCATAGGGCAGGTGGTGTAAACCACCCGCCCAGGCCAAAAAGGGGCAAATTTTGAATTTTTTTTTAAAAAAATTGCACGGACCGAACGTATAGGAAAAAAAAATTATGTTAAATTGAATATACCTTATAAATAAATAATATTACAGGATCAGGAGGGAGCTGACCCTAGACGCACGTCTTCACGTCCTGTTACTGCATCTGCTCGGCGGGACCGGGAGGAGCAGCAACGGTTCATGGCGGACGCCCGGAGGGCACATGCTGCACAGGCGGAGCGTGCTGAGGGACGGGATGAGGCGGCTGATATAGACATGGACGTGGATGCTTCTATGCATCGTCCTAGTGCTGATACTATCCCCATAGATCGTGGCGTTGTGACGAGGGGTCGAGACGGACGATTTTCTTCTACCGCAGCATCTTCTTCTGGTAAGAGAAATTAAAAAATGTGTTTATTTGTATTTGTGTTAATCGTGATTATTGAAAAATATACTAAAAAATTAATGTAAACCGTTTGCTGTAATTTCAGGTAGCAGCAAGCGATCGAGGAGTGTAGAGGATGACTGGGTTGTGAAGGACCCCGTCCCCGGGGGTCCATTTGATGGTGCTGTGATCCCGAGCTCTTTGGGACATATTGCATGTGCTATATGGGCCGGTCAGGATAGGGGCGTCCTTAGGTGTCATACCAGATCAGGGTATTGCACGAAGCTGAGATTATGGTACAGTGGTTCTTCCCGGACGATTCAGTCGCATATCGAGTCATCTGGCTTGTTCAATTTACCTGGTATTATGCACAGTCACATAGATGCTGCTCTGATCACGGCATTTGTAGAGCGGTGGCAGCCAGACACGTCATCATTTCACATGCCATTTGGCGAGATGACCATTTTGATGCATGATGTGTGGGAGATATTGCGCATCCCCATAGATGGTGCCATGGTGACTGCTGATGCGACTGTTGATGAGCTTAAGGAGTGCGTGATGGATTTGTTTAGGGTGACTCGGGTTCAGTTAGATGCCCGTCATTATGCTTCTGGTGGTATACGAGCCGCTTCCATCATGGAGCACTGTAGAGGTGATCGGATTCCTGAGACCCAGGCTATAGCTTGGACGTGGCTGATGCTCGGTTCCACCTTGTTCGTAGACAAGAGTGGTGACCGCATCCGACCTTCTTGTCTGTTAGAGGTGCAGGACTCGGCGGCTGGAGCCGTTGGACTTTCTTGGGGATCAGCTGCACTAGCATATCTATACCGTCATCTTGGTATTGCTACCAGAGGAGATTGCGGGCAGATGACGGGTTGTATGACATTGCTCCAGTCCTGGATTTACGAGTATTTTCCTTGCTTCAGGCCACATCGAGAGGCAGTTACAGTTGACCCGGATCTTCCTAGGGCTTCGTTGTGGCCATCTATATCGATGGAGAAGAGCGATGAGCGGCTGAGAGCATTTCGTGCCCGGCTTGATGTGTTGACAGCAGATGAGGTATACTTGCTTTATAATTATAAATACTGTTCAATTAAAACAAATTTGTGTATTACTTGTATGTGTTAATGTAATTTTATACATCTGTAGGTCATGTGGATGCCGTATGGCCCTGATGCCATTACTGAGAGCCCGAGGACTCTATATTCTGGATGGATACGGTATCGGGATGTGATCGAGCCGTACATGCCGGGGCGATGCCTTCGACAGCTTGGACATGTGCAGACCATTCCTAGACCGATATTGCAGCCTTCTAAGGCTGTTCGCCCGTGGACCAGTTTGAAGTATCATGTAGAGGTGCCAGCTGTGATGGTGCAGGGTATTTGGGACTCTTTTCCCCAGTCGTCCGTCCTTATACTGTCTGTATTCACTCCAGCACATACTCCATCAGATTGTGAGGATCAGTACATGCATTGGTACACCCGTCACTCACACCCTCGTCTACTTCCGGAGATTGTTGCACCCGGACCGGCTGTTTATACTCGCTCAAACAGTGAGATTGTAAGTTATTTTTGGTTTTTCTTTACTGGTCTAGTAATGTGAAATGATATTTACTGAAATGTGAAATGATATTAACCTTGTTTTTTGTTCCTTACTTTTTTACAGTGGGTTAGTCGATTATCTGGCTGGGGTGAAACTGTGTTGGATCACATGAGTCATCTGGACGAGGATGCTGCGATTGTATATAGGCAGTCGTTAGAGGAGATTATGGATGCTTGGCATTTGGCCAAGTGAGTTATGACTGTATTTTGAAGTATTTTAGTACTATTTTGACTGAATTTGGTGGATTGATATTTTAGTACTTTTTTGTGGTATGTTTTGTTATTATTGCAAATTTAAGAATACATTAGAACGACATAAACGGCATAAACTGTAAAAATACATTACAACGACATAAACTGAAAAAAGACATTACAACGACATAAACCGGAAAAAAAAGACATTAGTCACTATCTTCTTCGTACACCTGAATGTTTGGTGAAGATGTCGCTGGTACACCTGACTGTATTGCAAGGCATATCTCTTTCTCCTCTGCAATATTCGTCTCATATTCCACAGGAAAAATGTTCCATGGAGCATTTCCTCTATTTCTTGGCCAAGCTCGTCCTGGCAGGTAATCGTTCTTTGAAGCGCTGATACTCTGTAGTACTCGAACCTCTAATTTATAGCGATCCCAATTTTTCACGATCGAGTAAGGATAAGTTCGATGAACCTCATGAGAAATTTCAGACTCTGTCCATCTTAAAAAGATGATGGAGTTGAAACTTTTTTTAGGGATGATTCCCCTCTGATTATCACGCAATAGTCTGGCGAACATAGCTTTCCAGTCATCAATAGGCATAAACCACTTTAGAAATGTTTGAATATGACTAGGAATATTTCCTTCATTCAAATTGTTCAACCATTCCTCTAGAGAAAATTCAAAAGGCATGTAATACATATAACATAAGAACCACAGCATGTGTAGTGAGTATATTGGAAACTCACCAGCAGACGGAAGCTTGAAGCAAAACATAAATGGAAATTCAGGATGGAACATTGTTGGACTCACAAATGTCTCTCCATATACACGGATTGCGTATTATTGGTAATCAAGCATCTTCGTCGTGCAATCAGACTTATTCAAAGTTGAAACTATGCTTTTCTCGGGAGGAAAATTAGGGAACTCGTTGGTAAAATCAGATGAAGCCATTTATGTTTGAGAGTTTTCGTTGATCGTAATGTAAAGAGTAAATGTGGATAACTGAAGTAGCAACATTCTTTAATTTTATAGATGTAGAATATAGCCGTTGGAATATAGACGTTGGAATATAGACGTTGGAATATAGCCGTTGGAATACCACATGTTCGAATATATTAATCAGAATTGATCAGAATTCACCTATAACATTACAGAACCACACATAATTGATCAGAATTCACCTGTAACATTACAGAACCACACAAAATTCATCACAATTCACCTGTAACATTACAGAACCACACATAATTGATCACAATTCACCTGTAACATTACAGAACCACACAAAATTGATCAGAATTCAACTGTAATATTACAGAACCACACATAATTGATCAGAATTCACCTGTACATTACAGAACCACACATAATTCATCACAATTCACCTGTAACATTACAGAACCACACAAAATTCATCAGAATTCACCTGTAACATTACAGAACCACACAAAATTCATCACAATTCACCTGTAACATTACAGAACCACACATAATTGATCAGAATTCACCTGTAACATTACAGAACCACACATAATTCATCATAATTCACCTGTAACATTACAGAACCACATAAAATTCATCAGAATTCACCTGTAACATTACAGAACCACACAAAATTCATCACAATTCACCTGTAACATTACAGAACCACACATAATTGATCAGAATTCACCTGTAACATTACAGAACCACACAAAATTCATCACAATTCACCTGTAACATTACAGAACCACACAAAATTCATCACAATTCACCTGTAACATTACAGAACCACACATAATTGATCAGAATTCACCTGTAACATGATAGAACCACACATAATTCATCACAATTCACCTGTAACATTACAGAACCAACAAAATTCATCACAATTCACCTGTAACATTACAGAACCACACATAATTCATCACAATTCACCTGTAACATTACAGAACCACATAAAATTCATCAGAATTCACCTGTAACATTACAGAACCACACAAAATTCATCACAATTCACCTGTAACATTACAGAACCACACATAATTGATCAGAATTCACCTGTAACATTACAGAACCACACAAAATTAATCACAATTCACCTGTAACATTACAGAACCACACAAAATTCATCACAATTCACCTGTAACATTACAGAACCACACATAATTGATCAGAATTCACCTGTAACATGATAGAACCACACATAATTCATCACAATTCACCTGTAACATTACAGAACCAACAAAATTCATCACAATTCACCTGTAACATTACAGAACCACACATAATTCATCACAATTCACCTGTAACATTACAGAACCATACATAATTCATCACAATTCACCTGTAACATTACAGAATATCAACCACTAATATCCCCTAAGTTGGGCCAATCTGGTCCACTGTGTCACCCTATCCTGATAGAAGCGCTCCCATCCTACAACGCTTTGGCTTCGGTGCACAAACCACCAGTGTACTATAGGGGGCACCGGAAAGTTAGGCGATAAATTTAAACGTATGTAGTGCTGACAGTGATTCCCTAAATGAGCTATACAAATCTCACGTGATGGTCTTGTAGCAGTCGATGCGGCATACAATGGTAAGATAGTACCACACAATGCTAATGTGTCCCCACCTGAGAAGCCAAATAACATGATAGCAGAATTGTACATTGTAGCAACCGGCCACAAGTCATCCCAAACGGTCATCCAATAATCCGGCGTACAACCTGCACCGTCCCAACTTACTCTACGAATAGCTGCATCAACAGTATCAACAAACACTCTTTGATACAGACAACGGTTATCAATTACTTCATTTCGAATGTGATGCCTAACTGTCTGCCACGCTTCTTCGTCACCAAAAATGTAAGTTGCTACCGTACGGAAACCACAATTTCCATCACCTACAACGTCGTAGTATGATTCGACGTATGGTTTAATTATGCCAACTATTTTATCGGAATGTACGAATTCAGAACCATGATATGTTTTTCCATCTGCATTCAAGAATATTAGTGTAAAACAACTCTATATTGCAGAATTAGCTATAAAAAAAGTTAGGTTTATCAGATAAACATTACCTGATGAGGCAGCATTATGTACCGAGGATGACGAGCTAATTCTGCCACTTCTACCACGACTCCTAGATGAACTAGTAGAACGAGCTCGTCCACGACGAGTTTCATTGTATTCCCAAGAACTCGGCATACGTTTTGTGGATTTGCTCACCTTAGGTCGCCCCCGCACGTTAATTTTGACATCGGGTTCGGTGTACTGAGCTTGATCAGGGTGTAGTTGATCATGGATAAACATTGAAATATTACGCATTACGGATGGGTCGGCTTTAGAGACTTGGTCCACTAAGGACTTAAAATATCGCTACTCCTCGTTCAGATCATTACGCCCATCATTTTCATCAGTGTGACCATGATTGATTAAAAGTGTTCTCCAAAACACGTGAACACTCTCAGAACTGATCATTTGTTCCAGATCACAAGCTCGTTTCAGTTCACATGCACATGGTATCTGATGCGATGTTCTCAATACACAACCGCATGGCTTAACCCTCTCATACGCTCTAACTCTTGATTCAACAACTGCAGACAATAATGAGAGACTTTGAATACAAGTTGGCTTAATGGGCGTCCGGTGAAAGTGACTGCTTGACGAAGCCGCGACTGTTCAAGCATGTACCTGATACGAAGACAAAATTATTATTAGTTAGTGAAATGATACAACCCTAAATGCAAATTCCAAAATCGCAGTAGAAGAAATTGCAAATACCTTATATTGGTTGCTTGTGATTCAATCTGCTTGCGAACCTTCTGCCATACCGTGTCAAGGGACCCAGTTGCCGTATTGAGCCATTGCTTTAGACTAGCATGTTCGCTCTCCACTCGACAAGTAGTTGTGTTACCAAAATGTAGGAACTCCTTTGTCCAAGCAACAACAAACTTCTCCTTATGCACCAACCACGTCTCCTCAACATACGAGATAACTCCTTTGAACCTGCTCATCTTTTCCTTCATCATCATAAGATTGGTCTCGTACTCCTCAATGGTTAATGATTCTAATATTGTTCTCCATTTTCCATTCTTGAATTTAGAGGCAAGGCCTTTATCTCCAATGATTCTATACACACGATCTTCCACATCCTTATTTATATGCCAAGTGCATAGCAAGTGCGCTGCTTGTGGAAAAACTTCTTGTATCGGCTTTAATAACCCAAGCTCCCTGTCACTAACAACAACGGTCGGGTTAAGATCATCCCCAAGCAAAATCTTCAGCCTTTGCAAAATCCAACGATAGCTCCCTTCGGTCTCGTCTTTAACAATAGCATACGCTATCTTGAAGTTATTATTGTATGGCGTCATCCCAACAATCTCAACAAACGGCATTTTGTACTTGTTTGTTTTGTACGTTGAATCAATGCCGATGTACCAGTGGTAAGTCCTGAACATATCAACTGACTCTGGATGTGCCATGAACACATGCGTTATCACACCTGAATCAGCCTGTGTGTAATTGACATATTTGTTCTCCACAGCAATATGGTAGAATTGACTAGCCAGGTCTCTACCTTCAAACGCGTCCCTCCTCATTTTGTCCCTGTAATTATATATGTGTTTAATTACTGAGTTGTCCTCTGGGTGTTTTTCTTTAACTGCTGCTAAAATAGCACAAGGCTTTGCTTGAGCTGAAGACATATCATGCACAATTTGTTTAGATGCGATACTGAGTCCGCTCATTTGCCGACTTCCCTCTGGATACATACGCATTGTATGGTTATGCATTCCAGTTAACCCAGCCTTAGCCTTTATCCCCCATCCCGAAAGGTCTGCATGTTGATAGGCTTTAATCTGAAATTTACAGCGGCACGCTTTAGTTTTACTTTTCCTAATTGCAGGATCTTCATCATTTTTCACAACACCTCTATATCGTTCACCCCGTGAACAGCGCAACAACTTCTGTTTTCCCCCATTTTTGTGCGAAGATATTACAAGCTCAAACCCATTCTGAATAGCTATCTTTTTTGCCCAATCAATAGCATCCTGACTGGAGGGGAAAACGGTATCCGTTATAAAACGCGAACTATAATCAATGTTATCGGGGTTCCAATCTTCTATCGGTACCTGAATATACGAAAAATTTACATTAAAATTACAAAAAAAATACTTCGGGGCTATTTCTCCCGTTCGAAATTAATTCGGGGCAATTTCTGCCCATTTTTGCCTGAACGGGCAGGCTACCCGTTCCACCATAGGTGGAAACGGACAGCGCGTACTGCCCGTTCCATAGGTGAAACGGGTGGCGCGTACCACCCGTTCCATGGGTGGAGCGGGTGGCGATTACCACCCGTTCCTTAGGCCGAACGGGTAGTTCATCCGTTCGGCCTAAGGAACGGGTGGTATTCGCCACCCGCCTAGGCAAAAATCGAATAAAAAAAATAAAAAAATGCTAAATAACGTTTTTAATTCTCGTAATATTACCTCGTGTTCGAACTCATTGTCTTCGGGAATGTTTTGATCCATTTTTTTCAAATCCGGGATTTGTGCTCGGGAGAGAAAACTAGAGAGAGTTTTGAAGGTTTTAGGGGAAAAAAAAGTGGCAAGGGTAAAATGGTCAAAACAGTGCGGTGAAACGGAAATTAAGGGCGGTATTTAGCAATACCCATAAATTGAGGGTAAGAATGCTTTTTACCTAAAAGAAACAGTTTATTAGTAAATGGGCGCGAATAAGAAATTGCTTTCCCTCCAGAGAATTTTCAGTTCCCCAAAAAAGGCATCCATCTGAAAAAATGGGCGTCGTTCTTTGTGTAGCTCTATCTTCCTCAACCTCATCATCCAAGTCCCCAATATAACTGAGAATTTTGGAGCAATTCGAAGCCGCTTCAAAATTGATATTAGGCAATCGAGCATGTAAGTTTGTGCCTTTTTGGGTTTCAGTTTACTGGCTTCTCTTCCTTTCAATTTTGGGTTTTTCCTGGTATGTCACAATTTTAGATTTCCTGGTATTTTATGCCATATGAATGAAAGAAGGCAATGTTTACCATTTAAGCTGTGTTCACATGTTTTTCTCTTATTTCCTTCCTTAATCGCCTCAAACCATTGCTGGTTCAAGTTGATTCGTTATGCATTTTTAAAGCGATTGAAGCTTCTTGTGCTAAAACTCTGCTTAATTTTACTGTAGTTTGGTACTTTGAAAGTCTGTGTATGAAATGTTGCCTTGTAATCTCATGTTTGGATATAAGAAACTTTGATTCTTTGATGACTTGTGTTTTAACTTTTAACATTGTTGATTTTTTTAGAATGTCTATTTTACTGAGGGCTGTAGTCTGTGGTTGAATTGATTAAAACTTTTGTTTACTTGTTACTTCATTTAGGGGTCCTTGTTTTTGATGTCACTAGAGGGAGACTGTGTTCAGCAATTATAATTAGTCTTAGTCTGCTAATTTCTTATGTATTAGTTCTACAAGTATAATGTGGTGGGCTCATTCCAAACTATTCACTGCAATTTGGACTTCTGGTCAATCAGTTTGCTGCTACACTTTTGATTACTCTCTGAAAGCTGCTATTTAATACTTCTACATTAAAGCTATTGGGAGCTCAGCCCTGCTCCTTAATCTGATCCATCTTATTATATAATCCAGTTCTGTTCTAAGGTACCTCTGAAAATTTCTTACTAGTTATCTATGTTTTAAGTCTTATAACTGATGTGTAATTTCGTTTAAGTTGTTTGTTTATTAGTTCATGTTCGCATTTTGTAGATTTCTAGTATATATTTCAAAGCTATATATCTCCAATATTATAATAGGCGCTTGCTGCAAATGCTTGCTATGCTGAAATATAAGGTCCTTAGGACAATATGTTGATAAGTATGGTAATGAAATCCCATCTTTATTGGAGACTTCATGTATTAGGAATATTAAATTTTGATATCAGAAAACATGTCCAGTCGTGCCTTCATTTTTGTGTGCCTTGATGGGGTTTGTGTATCTTTCTCGTTTATGTTAATTTTGGTACAAATGCAAATGAGGGACAGAAGCTCACCCCAACTAATTCAATTTGTTAACTGATAAGTTGTGAAAGTCAGTTGCAGTTAGAACCTTTCTTTTCTTGTAGTTGTTATAGTCACTTGAAAATGACTGTATATCACAAAATTGAAAAATGTGGCTCATTGTTTCAATCCAGATTCTTAGCTATTTTCATCTCCATTAAACCACGTTTTTTAGATTCAAATCTGTAAATTGAAGTGGTGGAGAACATGTGTAGTGATTTTAGGAAATCACAACTATAAATAGAGCCTCATTCTTCATCTTTATGGCCGTTATCAAACTTTCAAGGTTAAAATCATTAATTTCAAGCCATCAATTTCATATTCCAAGCTTTCAATCTCATTTCTTACTGTTTAAAGAATATTCATCACTCAAATTTCCAATAAAGCTTTTTTAACTTCATTCTCTTTCATCCGAACTTGCCTTTACAGCCATAATTAATTTTCTCCAAGCCTTCTAATCATATTTCTAAGCTTCCATTTTACTTAACACCAATTAATTTTCAGCTCACATACAATCATTCCAGCAATCACTTTGTCTAATTTATTTCACCATTGTTGCAGCAGCTTCCAAGCTTTTAAACTCCACCCCTTCATCCGAAAATCGTCCGAAACAATATGGCCACATGGACTGAAGAAGGAAATTGTAGAAATATGGCTACATGGACTCAGAAGCATATCGACGGATCGGAATTGTTAACTTGTTTGAATTCAGCTGTTGAAAATGCGGGGAGTTTAGTATGGAGAAATGATGAATTGAAGAAGGAAATTGAGATTGAAATGTCGAAGAGATTAAGGTTGGAGAAGGAGAACCGGGAGTTGAAAGAGATGGCTTCTCGCTTAAGGGAAGAGCGAGATGGACTGTGTAACATATTGAAAGAAAAAGAAGATGATCAGAATGAAATTATCCAACTTAAAAGGAAAATTTGCGAGCTAGAATGTGATAAGTTGAAAGCTAAGACTGATGTCGATCTTTCTCAAAAGAGAATCAAGGAATTAGAAGGGAGGATATTGATGATGAATGTAGAAAAAGATGCATCTGGGAATGTGAATCTAACAATTTCAGGTTTTTCAGACTGCTTGAATTTCATCTTCCATTTAAGTTACTGATATTTAATCTGTATGTATGTTTGATTGATTACAGGGAAAAGAAAAGCAAGTGCTGTAGAAACCGAAGAAAATACAAATCCAAGTGATGAATTAATTCCTTTTGCAGGGGAAGGTATGCTTTTTTTTTTTTAGTTTGAGATAATGTGTAAAAATACAGTTAAGGTTTATAGTCATGAGCAATTTTAAATGTTAGAACTGATATTGAAATTGCTTCTGACTATTATGTTGAGAGTATTTTTATATTTTATCCCTTTTAGTTTTCATTCTAGTCCTAGATCAACATTTTGGACCGAAGAACTGATTGATGTAATGTTTTTAACTTAGGTACCGGAAATGATTTTCTCAATCTAACTACTGCTGACATAAATTCAGGTTTTTCATTATTCTTCTTGAATCTCATCTTCCATTTAATTATCAAAAAACATTTATAAACATTTTCTGAAATTTCAGTTTGCTCACATTTCGTTGGTTTATATTTATTAGAAGACATATATATCGATAATGACGAAAACATATATATTGATAATGACGATAACTGCTACGGTCCTCTTTCACCGGAAGAACATCTGCTGTCCACGCTTTTTCACCCAAATACTGAAAAAGGGACAGGTGACAGTGCGGGTGCGGGTCTGGTGACGATAACTGCTACGGTCCTCTAGTATCTACTCATTAATGTAGTTCTGATGATATATTATGTTTATATGGAACTTAAAGGTCAATTTTTTATTTGTTTGTTACATTTATATATTTATATATCGTTTGTTAAACTTGTGGATTATTAAATGTATCTTTGGTTTGGATTGTTAAATTTATATTTTATTTGTTTATATATGTGTTAGTAACTAGTTTGTAGTTGTAGTATATTTAAACTGATTTTGATAGCTATCAATATCTAAACCGATATTTTAAGAGCATCTCCAATTGAATATAATATACCACTCATTATATTCTTTTATTGAGTATTTATTAACCACTCAATAAGTAGGTTATTAAGTTTCTGGCCCGCGCGCCGCTAGCTCCCAACATCATCACTGTACGCTGGGTACCGCCACCAGCGAACTAGCTTAAAGTAAATACAGACGGTTCTGTCCTGGGACCCAACGGACCTGCAGGTGCAGGTGGCATTTTTAGAAACATCCGAGGTTTCGTCCGTGGAAGTTTCGCCTTCCCAATCGCTGCGGCTGCTGCTCACGTGGCGGAAATAAGGACAGTCATGTTCGCTATCGACTTGGCTTGGGAGAGAGGTTGGACTCGGCTTTGGGTCGAATCAGACTCACTTTTGGTAGTCACTCTTCTCAATCGCCGCTCCTCCTCGGTTCCTTGGCGGCTCAGAAAGGATTGGGACCGATGTCTTCTCCAATGTGCCGAAATGGAGCTTGTGGTCACTCATATATACCGGGAGGGCAACCAGTCGGCAGACGCACTTGCTCGCGTCGGCCTCTCTGCCGAGGGTCTCCGTTGGTGGCACACGTGCCCCCCGTTTTGTAGTTCCTTTGTTTTCGAGGACCTTTGTAACATTGCTCATCTTCGTTTTTCGTAGCTAGCTTTTCTTTCTTTTATTCTTTATCCCCTCCTCTGTAAACACTTTTTATTTTATTTATTAATTCTTTGGGTTTTGTGGGGCAAGGTTGGAGGAGTGCTGACCTAGTTGGGATGTCTTCGGCCTGGTTTCGCATCGTCCTTACTTTCATTAAAAAAAAAAGCTTTTGACTATTTTTATAATATATTTTTAATTTTTAAAACAATATGATAGGTGAGTGGTTCTAGACTTTAAAACATAACCAATAGCCTCTTAGGGTCCGTTTGTTTTATCTACTGTTTGCTGTAACGGTTTGCGGTTTGCTGTTGTTGCTTTGTGTTGCTTGTTGTTGCTAGTTGCTGTTTGCTGTTGGAAAAAGTTACTTTTCCAAAAAGCAGAGATTCTCTGCTTTTGTAAACGGCTGATTTTCAAGTGTAAAAAGCAAACAGGATTTCACTAACCAAACACTTAATGCTCATTTTTAAGTGTGAAAGGCAAACATTAATGTCACTAACCAAACACCTAAAACTTTCCATTTCGAACTTAAAAGACAAACATGAGCACGAAAAGGAGCACCCAAACACCCCTTAGTTTGACCCTTAAGTTAAAATTTGAGGGAGAGTTAAAAATCAGCTTCAACAGCCTTTTAGTGACTCCTCAATACTTTTTTATTAATAGTCTCTCTTCACCTCTTAGTGCCTCTTTATTTCATTTTTTATTAATAATTTATTATTAAAGAGTCTCTTTCATTTCACTATTGGTTAATATAACAATACTTAATAATTTTAATGATAATAATAAAAAAAAAAATTAATGATAAAATAATAATTAAGGAGTAAATATAAGTATTATTGTTGGAGAAGATATGTATTAATTACTCTTAAATTACTAAGAGTCTCTCGGAGATGGTCTTAACCATTGAAGCTTATTAAAATTTTTTTACAATAATGATGTGTCATGTATTGAATGGTTATAGTTATGAATCATTGGAGATTCTCTAAAATTTTGTGGGATAAGAATGACATTTAAGGTGTTTTTAATAGAATAATTGGGTGAAAACAGATAAACCAGCATAAAATGAATTAATAACAAGATTTACCTAACGTGGTTTAGAATATTAGACAAAAAAAAACATGTTTTTAAAATTAGTTTGAAGTGATTGGAAAAGTAGTGGCGGATCATGATTTTATATATGAGAGCTAATTTTAGTTGTGCGGTTGATGTTGGAATTCGGTGAAATTTCTGAAGTGGACAAATTTTTTAGTCTCAAACATCCTAAATTTTCTTTGTTTTTGTGTGTTGAATAATAAAAAAACCTAAAAATACTCAGTTTGAAAAAATAGATATATTTAAATATTTATAAATCTAATGTTAATTTCTTAAAAATTATATAACTTTATCTTTTTATTTTTAATTATAAATTTTTTATAATCTTCGTAAATTAAAATTTAATTTAAAAATTAAGTTTTTTAGTCTTAAAAAGTAAAAATTGATTTAGGAAAAAAAATACAAAAGAATTAAAAACATATAGAAAGCAATTAATAATTATAATAAAGTTATTTAGAAAAAATAAATTCAAATAGATAAATAAAAAAACCTTTTAAAAAAATAAGGTTTTAGGGGTTTGAACTACATCTTCTAATAAAAGATGTCTCCTAACCAACACAGACGTCTTAAAATATTGAAATTATGGTACAAAAACACTTATATAAACTAAAATTAAAGGAAGCTATCAAGTACCGAACAGTTTGATAATTCAAACATTTAAAGGACTGAACTGTTAAATAGAACAAAAATTAAAAACTAAATATATAATTAAAGTATAAAAACTAAACTGTATGTTAAATAAAAAATATATAAACTAATAAATCATTTATCCTAACATCATTTGTAAAATTAAGTTTTTGATTATACACAGTCAAATTATAAATAAATTGCTAAAAGAATGTACTCAATATTTAAAATATTTTATTTTGTATATTATTATGCATTTGAATTTTGTTTTGTCACATATCTGGTAATTTTTTATTCCATTGTGTATCATTACAATGTTATAAATCTCTCTATTTGTAACAGTTCTATCGAATTAATTCAATAAATAAGCAAGTGTATGAAGATTTTTTAACTATTTATCTGTTGTTTGATGTTCCAGATTGTTATTTACTGTTACTGTTTGTTGTTTGCTGTTGGAAAAACTGTTTTTCAAAAAAAAAGAAATTCTTTGCTTTTGTAAAAAACTAATTTTTATGTATAAAAAGCAAAGATTCTCGGTTTTCATAAAAAAGCTAATTGTCATATATAAAAGGCAATATTATCAGAACAGGACCGAACATCAAACCGGATTGGTGACTGGGTCACGGGTCACTTGGTCGGACCGGACGGCTCGGATTGGTCAAACCGGATGATGTAATAAATAAATAATATTTATATATATTAAATATATATAATTAATTTAAAATTATTGTTATAAATTATATATATCCAAAACAAATTATAAGCAACTTTTGGTTTGTTATTTTTTTGTCAACTTGAAACTTCAATATATAACGGATAAATAGAATTTAGAACAACTTTAAATATGTAAACGTATTCTATGACATACGATCTTTTTAACGGTATATTATAAATTCAAAACGGACAAGTGATGAATGAGAACTGACGCTTAAAGTGAACCACTTGAAATGCTTTAGAAGAAGATAAAAATAAACTAAGCATTCTTATTCCATGTAGGAAAGAAATGAGAATATTAACTAGTTTATAAGTAAATGGCCTTCACAAGCTTTTAATTAATTACTAGGGGAACTCTCTCGCGCGCAGGGGTAAATGGCCATCAAAGTCGTCCGCGTCTAAAATTTTGGTTAAAAAAGGTCGCATCGTCACTACATAAAACAATAAAAAGGTATATTGGTAAATAATGATATTAAAATATATATTACATATATAAACATAGAATTTTTAAAAAAAAAATAGCTATTCAACTATCCATTGGTCTTCTGCTATTAGTGGTTGTTATTATGGCAGTTACCTACTACTACATCTTTATGATCTTTATAGAGACAGCACAAATATTTTTATGTTCTCCCTTGATAAAACAATTAGAAACAACCCAACAATAGGAACTAAATAGTATGAACAAAACCAAGCTTGTACTGGCATAAAACATGATGTCCATATTTCTTTTGAGTGACATTCGAAACATGGTAGATTTTGCTTGGAGAATAAAAGTGGAAGTGAATCTTTCTATTAATAATCCTAAATTTCAAGTCATATTGTGTTTTTCTTGCTAGACTTATTATCATTTTATGGCTTAATTTCGGTTTAATTTGTATTTTGAGTTTGTTAGCTTGGTGAGCTATTAGGCTCAAATTTTTATTATTATGACTTTATGATTCTTCTAATTATTAATTAGAGTACATTTATTTCTTAATTATATTCAACAAGTCGATTGAAGGCTCCAACCAAATATTAGTATTATTATTATTATTTTATTATAATAATAATAAAGTATATATTTATTCTATTAAAAAGAAAAAATATAATAAACAAAAGAAAATGCACCTTTAAAAGAATATTTTATATTTACAAAAAAAAAAAACATTCTATGATGGTCCGGGACCACCAGGTTTTATATGTTAGAGCTAAATTGATACTTTCTTAAAAACTTTAAAGCTATTTTGTACGTTAAAGCTAAATTGGCACTTTTTCAAAAATATTTAAAACTATTTTGTTACCTGTTAAATATGACATCAAATAAAATAAAAATTAAAACCCTCTTTTTTAGATGCAAGTCAAATTAGCGATGTATCATCATAATTAATTAAAGAGTCAGTGGTACATATGTTCAAATTTATGAATTGAATACCTGAAAGACTGACCCTGTAAGTTGAAGGAGGGTCAAGATATTGAGCTGACCTCGTCTGAATGGAACCTTGCAACCAAGATAGTAACATTGCAAAAACAGTCATACATCCCAACAAAGCTGTGTGTTTTGCTCGTGAGCCATTTCCATGCAAAATAGGATTCGAAATCGCAGAAAACTGAATGCTATTAAATCAAACTTTTCCATAAAGTTCGCAACTCGCTCTTCAATCGTATCAATCTTGTGAATGCCTCTATTTTTTTTCTTGGAAAGAATCACCTAAAAAAACATACAAGACATACATGAAACTAGCTGTGGAAAGTCAAATGCTTAACTTAATTAAGTGAAATTTATGTTGCATAAAATGATATAGAAAATGAAATTATGAGATAGCATATAAATAAAATAATATTTTTATAAATAAACATAAATATATAACTAAAATTAATATATTATATACCATATTACTATTTTATATCAAATCGGTTTACATATGAAATTAACTTCTATCTTATTGGTATCCTATCATTACTTGAAATTTGATCTCTGAAATATATTAAAAGCCAGTATTAGCAAATTATTGATTTCTTAAGTAGACAAGGAACGATGAGAGGAGGAGGAGGAGGAAGAAGCTATTGGAATTACACTAATCAAGAATAAATCTTAGTGTAGCTGACATATATGGATTTTATTTAATTTTTAATAGAATTAAGGGTCAAAATGGTCCTTCAAGTTAGGAGCGTGATCATTTTAGTCTAATATGTCTAATATTTGATAGGATCCATTTCGGTCAAAATTTATGTATCCATTCGGTCTTAAAATTGACAATATTTGATAATTTAACCATAATACAATCAGTTTTAATACCTAAAGGTTATTAAATTGTGACTAATATTTATAATTCTTCAAATATTATCAACTTTAAAATTGATAACTAAACTGATATCACCTACTAATCCTACGAATTTCAAAGGTCATATTATCATTTTATTCATTTTTAATCAAAATAAAACTTTAATTGAATAAAAAAATTATAAAAAATTGAAGTTAATCAATTTAATTATATTAAAATATCTTTAACTTTTATTCAAATTGGTGATTTTGCTTTTTAAAAAGTGAAATTTAAAGATTAACTAAATTAATTTTGGTAAAAGTTATTTCCCTCCTGAAATTTCAATTTTCCCTCCAAAATTAAAAGGACCTTACAAATTCTTTCCCACTTGAAATTTCAATTCTCACTCCAAAATTTAGACTTTCAGAAATGGGTTCTTACCCATCGAGAGCGATGATCTGCTCCCAAACTTTCTCCTCATTTCTTTTTCACTGTTCTTCCTAATGTCCGATGGCCAAATCAAAAACCATCCTCGTTTCTCATTCTTCCAGCGGATGTTATTGTCCATCTGATCTAACAGTTTATCTTCATCAAAGAGCGACTGCTTCCATTTTCTAAGGTCCGGAAACTTTGTCTCTTACTCATACTCTCTGTTTCTCTTTTTAATTTTTGGTACTTCAAGCGCTAACTACTGTAAAGATCGAAGGCAAGGAATATAGGCCAAGTAGAGACTTTGGCAGGATTATCATTGTTTCGAGATGAATACATGAATGCTATTGATAAAAAAAATCCATTGAAGAAGGCTTTAAATTCAAGTAAGGGTAGTAATACCATGTCAGCAATCCCTTCTTCGTCAGAGAAACTCTTTCTTGTTTACCCTTGCAAACAAAATCAACGACAAAAATAAGCAAGACAGTGGAAGACATTAACATACTAAATAGTGCGAGTTAGGGATTATGAATGATGACAGCTAGTTGAAAACAACTGATGTTAGCTCCAAGATGAAGTTTGTGATTAGAAAGATAATTACAAATGACTATTGAAAACAAGTTTGGGTGAAATGTACTCTCTTGAATTTCCACTGGTGAAAATTTGACTCTTCAAGCTGTTATTTAGATATGCTCTAATTAACCTCAAATAAAATGGATCTCTAAACCCTATACTTTATGTTGTTGTCATTTGTTATTTTAATGACCTTTTCAATGATTTATAAAATATATTCACAGGCTTGTTAAGTCGCTGACACGACTTGATTTCATGATTTTATACGATGGTTAATATTAGCCGAATCATTTTGGAACTAAGGTTTTGTTATTGTTGTATTCATATGCTTGTTAAAGTCTGAAAACACATCATTCAAATGAGGACTATGGTGTTGCCTTAAGATTGATCATATTGCTCAGCTAATGATTGATATCAGTAGCTTCTTGTATTCATCTAATCCACAGTGGGATTCTTCGATAGTCCATACTGATACTAAGTAGAGATAAAAACACTCCAAATTATTGGCAATCTTGTAATGGTTTATCTGTTAATTCCATCAGAATTTACACAATGAACCGCGGTATATGCCACAATATCAATTGTCACACCTGACCCTAAACGGCATTGGGTATGAAAGGAAAATATGATAACAAACGGCTATCAGTCTGAAACACGATTCTGTTTTCTAATAGATAAAAATTTATTCGGACTACCTAAAGTTTTATTAATTATTTGGCTTGGACTTGATAATTCTATCGAGCTTCCTACGTATCCCGAACGTCTTTTAATATTTAAATCGGGAATCAAAGCCATGTAGTTCTACCGATTTTAGGTAGTTCTCTTTAACTTATTTACACACTGATGAAATTAATAGATTTCATTTTATCCCTACTACTATTCATAATATATTTAGCATCCCGATCTACGAATTCGACTCATCAATTTTTAACATGTTAAAAACTTAATTAATTTCCTAATAACTTAACTTAATTTCGGAATAGACCAAAAACGCTTATTCAAGCCGTCTAAAATTTATTTATTATTTATTTAATATACGCGAATACTTTATCGATTCGACAATATAAAACTTAAACTTAAAAACATTAAAATCACGTTATCAAATCAACCTAAATCACAGATAATTATCGATATCGTTATATCGGCATTTAATCAAAACAACTCGTAACCAATCAAATGTTTTATCAAACCAATTCGTAATCAATCAAACGTTTTATCAAACCAAATCTGTAATCAATGAAACGCTTTATCAAATCAAATTCGTAATCAATCAAACTCGTAATTAATCAAACGTAAAACCTTATATCAAAATCAACTCATAACCGAAGACATAAAACCTTATATCAAAATCAGCTCATATCCGAAAACATAAAACCTTATATCCATTCTAGAGTTTCTCCCCTATGTATCAATCCATAACCACATATATCACATAATTGAGACGTCTCTTTAATCTTGCCTAATCCCGTATTGGTCTTACCCCACACTTCGCTGTCAATAACCGACTAGGTCTTTACACTGTGTACACATGTCATGTCCCTCACTGAACATGGTCTTCAACTATCAAAACCACCGGTCCGGATTACTCTAGATGGATATAAAAATTCAGAAAATCATAACGTGCTCAAATTTCCTTTCACAATCAAACTTCCAATTCATTCAATAACCACAAAATCATCTGACCTTTATTAACTATTTTCGCAAAAATAATCACAATATTTAAAATCAAATAATCATTTAATAATATAACTAAAATAGTTAAAATATCGTATAAAATCATCGATTCGTAATTTAATCGAATTCCAAGAATTTAATAGCTCAAAATATTATATCGATAAAATTTAATATCGTTTAAAGTTAAATACGTTCGTCACCGAAATAAAGATTCTAAACCGACATAGTTAATTCGAACTATTGATACTATTGGACTCGTTTCAATGTCATAAATCTTACTAGTACTAATTTAATTGGTAAATATCACTATTAGACCTTCTAATTCATAACTTTAGCTTTTGCTTAAACTATTTTATTTGTAAGATTTAAAATAATCAAAATATTCTTATTAGTGTATTTGAGTCTCTAAGATAGAAATTTTAGATCGACGCAGTTAATTCTGACCAATTATATCTTTAAGCTCGTGACGCTACTAAAAGCTTATTAATACCGAATTAAATTTCACTTCGAAAAATCTAAAGGACAATGGTCTAAATTTATATTTTATTAGAAATTCATAAATACTCAATTATTAATCATAAATCTATTGAAATTTAACGAAACTATCGAAACCAAACTTACTCAAAATCATACTTATAAAATTTAAAAATAATTTGGGTATAAAATTTCATTACCGAAATATCATCGCCGGTCACCAAAAATTCACCGGTGTGGTCTATTGATAGCTCCCTATATCCGTAACACTTAAACTCCTATTATATATACATATATATTTTATGAGATAGAATAAATCATTTTTTTCCTTCCTTCCTAATGGCATCCATAACTCATAACTCAGTGTATATATATATATATATAAACTAATTTGATATTCCACTATATATAAATTACTTGACATGTGTTTCCACATGTCATAATTATAAATTAACTTAGGACATGTGTATTATGTGTAAATATGTGGGTACACTACAAGAAAAAAACCCTATCACCGACGGCATCAATGCGTCGGTGATGGACTAATTTGCGTCGGTGATCGTTATCACCGACGGAATACCGACATATTCACCTGTCTCGGCGTTGACCTCGTAGGTAAGCAGTTGCGAGAAACTTTTACCGACACAAAAATTTCACCGACACAACTTGTAGTCGGTGTTATGTGTCGGAAATTCCGACTATTTTAGTTGGTGACTTGCATCGGAGATTCCGACAACATCACCGACCCAAATGTGTCGGTGATCTATTTTTCGAAATATTTATTTAAATAACTCACCGACGGATAATGCGTCGGAATTGTAAATCGTTTTAAATTAATTTTATTTAGTCACTTTATTTGGATTGAAGGAAACTCAAATATATATATATATATATATATATATAAAACAGAAATCAAAAGATATTACAGGGAACACAATTGTATGTATAAGAAATGCAACTATAACACTAAGCAACCCGTATGGTTAGAAAAACAATAAAACTATGAAAATTACATACATTTTTCAACAATCTTACAATATTTATTTCTAAAGATTACAAAAAGCTCTGTGACTACATCGCTAAAGCATCTATAGATAAGTTGAACATAAATACATGTGTGTTAGATGGTACCAACTTTAACATTGCCAAGCAATTGCACAAAAAATTTATGATCAATGGAGGAAAAAACCAAGACATGTATTTATAATATGGCTCAGTTTTGGAGGAAAAAACCAAGGCATGTATTTATAATATGGCTCAGTTTTAGAATAGCTGCACAAAATATGCTGAGATACCGAATCTCTAGCTAAAATTGGACTGAAAATTTCTTCAAGTTATGAACTAAAGCGTACCACTTTTCACAGCATCTATCATATTCCCAAACTTCCATTGTATCATATCCCTAACTCCTGCAAATTGGACCTATATGCAGAATAAAATTAAAAACAGAGTATTTAGTCAGCGGAAACCTATGAAATCAAATGGATATTTCTAAACTCATGTAGTATGGTTTTACCTCAAAACATCTTTAGATTTGATTCAACTTTCCATTCACTATAATCTGCAAAACAACAATCAAGCAATAATCCCCCATTAGTATGTAAGAATCAAACCACGTTAAAGACTAGGAGAACTTGTAAAGTACATTTAAAGTGAGATTTACCCCAATTTTTGAATGTACTGAAAAAACAAATCAGTTGCACTACCCCTCATAAGCAAATAAATGGAGTTAAAATGTCAAATCGAACAAGAACATCCCATCCACGTTAGGAAAAAATAATGGGATCTTTTATAATCCATGTCAACAATCAAGGGAATGGCTTGGTATTCCTTATTTAACTCCTATACTCAATAGGTATTAAAGGAATCATCGTGTGTCAAGGGAATAACGGTTCTGTCAAGTTTTTAATCCAAATTGGGTAAGTCGAGGGCCAAACTTGACCAAAAAATAGGTCACGGGCCAAATGAAAATATTGGATAGATTAAGGGCAAAATACGGCTTTAACCATATATTTGTGAACCAACCATACCATCATGGTATATATATATATATATATATATATAGTAAAATTGCATTCTTAAAAGATGTGCATATTGAGACTATTTAGAGCTAAACTAACAAAGACATCAAAAAGTTTGGGTAACTTGCCCAGATAAAAAGAGCAGCAGCACACTATTTAAGCTGTGAATGGAAAATGAGGAAACTGCTTCTATCGTTCCACATTCAACATGTCATAATCATTGTAAGAATTACCAACATTTACAATGTACTTTTGAGATCATTTATAAAGGATAGATTTCGAACCTGTAGTTTCGCATACTCTTGGACACATTCTCCAGCCAAGTTCCTGACGTTATTATATCATATTAATAAAACTAAAACCTGAATTGGGTATGATGTATCATTAACTTCAAAAATTGAATATAAGAATCTTAGAAGTGGACGTATTATATAGATGCTACACAGGCAAATTATGGAAAGCATGGTGAGAACAAAAAAAAATTGATCACTTAAACTACATGAGTGATACAACTAAAGCAATAAAGTTCCAAGGTGATAGAAGAGAGCATAAAAGAGAGACAGAGCACCAAGTCTTAGTTTATTGTAAGGTCATGCAAAATCACTTAAATTCAGAAATTCGTTACACGGTAAAAACATTACCAATTCAGTTTTCCATGTGGAAGGCTATATTTTTTGACAGAGAGACAGAGCACCAAGTCTTAGTTTATTGTAAGGTCATGCAAAATCAATATGTAAGAACTAAAATTACATATATATAACTACTATTATTCAACTACAATCACTAATTAATTTACAAATAACTAGTACGAATTCTTGAATGGAACATGAAATGCATAGCTCACAATCCATCCATGTTTATAATTAAAATTGGATACAGTGATTAATGATTCTTGTTACACTAATTAAAATTGGATAGAATTATTAATGATTCTTCTTAATAGGGTTAATTACCCTATTAGATCATTGTAACTCTACTTTTTCCTATCAATACCAATACCATGTCTGCAGTTCCTCTATGCTCAGGTATCTGAAAGCAGATGTGCTTATATCATATTAAACTTGACCAACATCACATAAAGTTGCAACTTGGAAAAAGAATTTCTGAGACAAAACCAACCTATAAACTGTTGCTACTCAACAATCTCGTTTATATTGCATTGAATGGTTTCAAAGTGAGGAGGCATGCTACCCAACAAAAGTAAGCATATGAGAAAAGTGCAAGAGATGGCTTTCCAAACATATTACATCATATATATGCTTGATATATTACATACATCAGTACTTACTGAACTTCTATATCTCTTTCCCATATTCATAATGACGTTTTATTCTCATATTCTTTGTTACTGATCTCTTCAAGCAAATTTAGCTAAAGGACACCAAATTTATTACACTCCTATATTGTTCACTTTTAACTCATCTCTTCAATATAAAAAAAAGACCTAATTGAAGACATAGAAAGGAAATGAAAATGAAATAATCATACCCATCCATCCATGCCGCCTGTTGTGGTGGCTGACTTTGATTTCTTTACCCTTAATTGGCATCTCCTGATTCCTTACAGAAGATTCTTAAAAAAACAGAGGACCTCATGTCAGTATAACAAGAGGGAATTCCAAACCCTAACAATCAATGGAGCAGATAAACTATATATATAAAAAAAGAAATATTACCTCTTCACAGTCTTCTTGAGCCTACGATGCTTACCGAAGGAGGTTTCAACCATATTTGCTTGACAAACATTTCAATGCTTTTGGAGCTCCAATTTCACCAAAAAATTGACCCAGAAAGAATAAAAATCAAAAGAGGAACTTTAGATTTCCCAGAGAGAGAGAGAGAAAACAACTCCAAAAATGAAGAACATAGAAGCATTCTAGTATGCTGAAAGTCATTCAAGTAAGAAGGATTTAGGGCTCTATTTTCATTTCCCTCAACCAGAAACCCAGAAACCAAACAACACAATCAACATAAAACAACCAAAACAAACTAACAACACCCCCAACAATAGCAATCACAACCAACAATAACCATAAGAAACATCAAATCAAAAGCAAGCACTAAAGAGTGTGAGATCTTTACCTGGAAAGAGGAGATTAAGGGAAAAAGATCTTGGGAGCAACGAGGAGTTGGAGAAGTGAACCGTAGAAGAAGTAGAGAGCTGTGCGTAAAACATAATAGGGTGGGGGAGAGCGAGCTACAAGATCCACGACATCGTATTGGTGGTAATCGGACGACAATGGTGGAGACAAGGAGGGGAGAAAGGCGAGATGTATCTGGAGAGAGTAGATCGAGCATATCACAGAATTCCTAGAGGTCAGACAGAGCAGATAGAGCAAAGAACCAGAACACTACGTAGAGGATTTGGGTTAGAGGAAGAACCATGTGAGAGCGCTGGTGTTGATGGAAGCCGATTCTAGTATCACTGGACGTGAAGAGAAACGCAGGGAGAAGCGGCGAGAAGGATCTAGGGTTTTGATTGAGAGAGGAGGGGAAAATAATTAGGCTAACACTGAATAACCTCCTTATATATTTATCTTTTTCCTTTTTATTTTTTATGTAATAAAATTATAGATTTAATTTTATTTTTTTAATACTTAGTCACCGACCCATATCATGTCGGGCCTTGTAAACTCCCCGTTGGAGACTTCACCGACATTTGTAATCACCTATGCCAAATGTCGGTGATAGAAGAGGAAATAATCCTTCCAATAATCAGCTACACATTTGTATAATGTGTTGGTGTTTGGGTAGGTAATTTCCGACCCACGATTTGCATCGGTATTTTGTCGGTGATTCCGACACAAAAAAATTTATCGGTCTAATGCGTCGATGATAGCGTTTTTTCTTGTAGTGGTAGCCATTAGGTTAACATGCGTATTTAGGATAGTTTAAAATATTGACATGTGTCATTCACATATTTCCCATTATCATTTTTTTAATATATATATTTATCATTTTATCATCATCATATATAAGATTAGTGGAGGATTATATATATATATATAATATATATGTAAAAAATGGATATATTAATTAGAAGTATCATTCAAGGTCCTTCACTATATACTTTATTTTAAAACTTTCCCTCAAACTTCTAATTTTCACTTAAACACATAAAATTAGACTTTAAATTTTATCCATAATACCCAATCAATCCAATCAATTATTCACCGCCTAAAGGATCTAACCAAATCAATCATTAGGGTCTAACGACTAGAAATTTTAGACACGGTCGTGACATCAATTGCCTCAGATTCATTAGAAGACTCTATTTCCAAAGGCTCTGTGGGTCTGTATATTTATGAAGATAGTCAATTCTTATGGCAGCCTTTAATGCAATCTTCATCCTTATTACCCAGGAAATACATATCCAACCAAATGTTTGTGGTGAAGCCTCTACCAGTACACTAGTTCAGATTCAAATGCATTCTTATTACCACTTCATGACATCCTTCAATTGCCGGTACCCCTAGTAGTAGAAATTCGTCAAACTCCAACAGCAACGAAGATAGCTCTTCTAATCAAGAAAAGGCATGTACGAGTTACATTTTTTTTGTTAAATACCAAAGTGTTCTCTTTTTGGAGCTCCTAATTGACAATTAAAGTTATTAGCCTCATCACTTCCATTATAGTTATGATAACTTGGTGTTGCTCATATATTTCTATATTTGTTCCTTCAACATACGCCTTTTGGATACAATAGGAAGCATAGTTCATTTATTGGATTGGAGTTATTGTTCTTAACATAGGCTTGAAACGTGGATTAGAGGTATCTTTATAGTTATTAAAGGTGTGCTTATGGCGCATGGCGCACTAGGCGCAGGCCTTAGCGCCATGGGGCTGCCATGGCTAGGCGCAATCACTATGGCGCGCGCCTGGTGCACCATTTTGCGCCAAGAGCAGTTGCCAAAGGCGCATCAAGGCGCGCCTTGGCAGTTAGAGGCAGATTTCTGGAATGTTTGGTAGTTAGGAACGGTTTTTTCTGGAATGTTTGGCAGTTAGGGGTAGTTTTATTAAAAAGAAATTATTAAAAGAGAGAGAGATTATACATTTATTAGAAGAGAATAGATTACACGTTTATTATTAGTAGAGGAAGAGACATGGTACGTTTATGATTTGAAGAGGGAGAGACAGAGTCATTGTATTTTATAAGAGGAAGAAGTCTAGTAGAAAGAAAACACTACGGGATTGAAACAACAGAAGTCTAGTAGAAAGAAAAACACTACGAATTTAGTATTCAACTTTATCTTTCTAATATGGAGTGTATTTTGTATTTTAAAATTTATTTATGCTTAAGATATTTTCATAATTTAGTATTCATTGCATTTTTTATGTTAGTTCTATAGTTTTATAATTTTTAATTTTGAAAGTGCGTCTTGTCTCACTATGGCACGCGCCATCGCCATGAGCCATGGCTCGAGGACCCCTTGCGCGTTAGTGCGCCATGCGCCTTTAATAACTATGGGTATCTTATATTTCTTTTATTATATATATGTTCGTTCTTACTTTGAATTGCTCTTTTCTACTTCTCATTTAGTGTCGATTTGTCTTTTTTTTTTAAATGTACTCTGCAGTTTGTTGGGATTGATCCTTTAAAAGTAGGTAAAGTTGTTCCATTGATTTTAGTCATTTGATTTGCAAATACCATTGGAGGAACATCGGGTGTTGATTCTGTTTGTTGAATATGCCAATTGATTTATTCTGTTTGTGGATTAGAATATTGACAATAAACAGAATTCTCCCACGCTCAAAAGTCAGGTTTGACTGATTTGCCTTCTCCATTATAAAAAGGGTAAAGTTCAAATAAAACCCCTGTGGTTTCACTAATTTTTAGAGAAAATACTGTTGTTTACTTTTTGTCAAAACAAGGATTGAGGTTTCAAACTTGGATTAATGCTATTAAAACCATCTTTAACGACCTGAAAATGAAAATTTTCAAGAATTAAAGTTGTTCAATGTCATATTTTCTATGGAACTACATTTTCGATTTTCAAAAATCATCTTTTTTGGAACTTTCTCTCTCTTTACCAAACATCATCTAAACAATCTCAAAATAAAAAAGTTGAAAAATTAAAGTTGCTTAGAATATTAGTAGTTCTTAAAATATGTTATTTTTGAAGTCGTCAAAGGTGATTTTAATAGTATCAATCGAAAAAGTCATTATTTTGTTAAAGTTAAAAACCTCCATCCTTATTTTGACAAAAAGTAAACCACAATCCTTTATCTGAAAATTAGTGAAACCACATGGGTTTTATTTGAACTTTACCCTTATAAAAATAGGGATCCACTTGGTCAATTAAGGATGGAAAGATCTCATTTATCCCATAAGATGCAGTACCCGTGAAGCATGTATGAAGTCAGGATGCTGAGATTTTTGGTGCTAGAGCAGTTATCGGTAACTAAGCGGACATTAAGCCATTAATTTAGCAGTTTTTTATTACAAAAAAAAGACATGATGTGGTTGGATCAAAAATAATTTTTGTAATTAATTAAAAAGAAAAAGAGAACTGAAAAATGACAAAAATAAAAAATAAACTTTTGAAATTCTGATAAGTTTGTAGAAGCAGATTTTTTTTTTATCTAAGCTAAAATCTATTTTTCCATGTAATTTTCTCTTCTTTTTAAGACTTGTGAACAATAATCAAATCTTATGAAATAATATTCTGAAATATTTCGTATTCTTTAATTATCTTATTATAGCAAACAAACGCACAAACAACATAAAAATAAACAAATTCATACAAATAATAGGTATTAGCAAATATAAAAGATTCAATTTAGCAAATGAATCAAAAAATAACTTTCAAATAATATGTAAATTCATACCAGATCTGCAACCCATCTTCATCACTATCTCAAGTCTGAAAAGACTGTCTCTATAATCTATAAGTCTTAAACTTATTCTAACACAAAAGGGATAAATTTCCCAATTAAACTTCAAAAAAACCCTTCATTACCTTTGTCTTTTCAATTTTCCCCTACATGATACTCTTAAGACTAGCATAGATCATCATCTCCAATGAAAAACTCCAAATAATCGTCAAAAACTCCCTCCTCCTCGCTTTCAATTCTACCTGTATTTGTATCTTCTGGCTGAGATTCTCTAACTTCTTCTTTCAATTCAGCAGCACAATTTCCACTTGATGTATAACTAATCCCCTTACCCATCTTCTTCTTCGTGTTCTTTACCACCACCTTAACATTCATCTTCCTCTTCCTCTTCCTCTTCATTTTCATCTCATCATCAGTTCCCAAACTCCTCTGCGCTACATGTTGAAATAATAAACTTGTAATTAATAGTCTTTAATTTGGTACAATGTATTATCCAAGAGTCATTTCTGTATCTGTATCTGTATCTGCATTTATAGAGAGTTAATGTTGTTTATCAAGAGTCATGTCTGTAATCTATAAATACCTATCAATACATGTAGTAAGGTAAGAGAATTTTCTTCTAGCAATTATACTCTTCCTCTGTTACCTTTGAAAGTTTATTTATTTGATCCAACAAATTGGTATCAGAGCCAGCAAAAATTCTCTACAATGATGAATGGAATGATCCCATACAAATATCCACAATTATCAAAGGAAAACTATGATAATTGGTGCATTAGAATGAAGGCTTTGTTGGGTTCCCAAGATGTATGGGAAATGGTAGAAACCGGATATGATCAGCAAGAGAATGAGGAGGAATTGACGAATGCTCAAAAAGTGAAAAGGAAGAAAGACCAACAAGCACTCTCTCTAATCCACATGTGTCTAGATGAGAATATGTTCGTGAAAATTTCGACTGCAACAACAGCGAAGGAGGCATGGGAGATTCTCGAAAATTCCTTTAAGGGGAAAGATAAAGTAGTGAAGGTGTGTTTGCAAACCTTGAGAAGTGAGTATGAGAAACTCAAGATGAAAGAGTCAGAGAAAATTGATGAGTTCTTTAATAGAACTTTGGTAATTGTCAATCAGTTGAAGAGATATGGAGAAAAAATGGAGGATGTTCTTGTGATAGAAAAAATCCTTTGTTCTTTGACTCGGAAATTTGATTACGTGGTGACTGCCATTGAAGAATCAAAAGATCTGGAGACTATGTCTGTAGATCAACTCTTGGGTTCGTTACAAGCCCATGAGGAGAGATTAAAAAATAGAGAAGAACCTGTAGCCCAGGTGTTGCAGGCGAAACTAGATTTGAATGATAAAGAAGAAAAGAAGCAATTTGAAGGTGGATATGGAAGGGGAAGAGGAAGAGGAAGATGAAGAGGTAGAGGTCGTGGCCGTGGCTGGAATCGTGGATATAATGGAAGAGGTAGAGGTGGCAGAAATTTCCATAATAATGAAGCCACAAATAATCAGCAATGGAATGCAAGAGGACGTGGTAGAGGCAACAATTTCCAAGGCCGTGGAAATAATTGGCATGTTCGTGATAAATCTCGTGTGCAATGTTACAATTGTCAAGATTTGGGCATTATACTGTTGAGTGTAAATCTGAACCTTTTAAAGACGAACAAGCCAATTTTGCCGAGGAGGACGGTGAAGAATCAACTTTGTTACTGACATGTAGCGAAGATGAAGCAAGGAGTAAGGAGTCTTAGTATCTAGACTCGGGAGCAAGCAATCATATGACGGGAAATAAAGAACTTTTTTATAAGCTTGATGAATCTAAGAAAGGAAGTATTTCTTTCGGTGACAAAACAAAAGTTCCAGTTGTGGGAAGCGGTGACATTCTTATCAAACTGAAGAATGGAGATCATCAATTTATTTCTCATGTTTATTATGTTCCAGCTTTGAAATCCAATATTTTGAGTATTGGACAACTTTTGGAGAAAGGTTATGAGGTGGAGATGAACAGGAATGGGATGGTTATGAAAGATGGTAAGAAAAAAATGATTGCAAAAGTTCCTATGTCTGCAAACAAGATGTTCAAATTAAAAATCAGCAGTGATCGTCCTATGTGTTTGAAAGCTTCATCAGATTCTGCATGGCTGTGGCATCTCAGAATGGGTCACTTGAATTTTGGTGGACTGGAGCAAATGTGCAAGCAACAAATGGTGCATGGATTACCTTCAATAAATCATCCTAATCAGATTTGTGAAGGATGTATGTACGGGAAGCAATCCAGAAGGAGTTTTCCAAAGGAGTCTTTGTCAAGCACATCAAAGCCACTTGAATTGGTGCATGCAGATATTTGTGGTCCCATTAATCCGAGTTCACATGGAGGAAGCCGGTATTTCTTATTATTTATTGATGATTATACTCGGAAAACATGGGTTTATTTTTTGAAGGCAAAATCTGAAGAATTTGAAGTGTTTAAAAATTTAAAGCACTAGTTGAGAATAAAAGCGGCTTGAAGATTCAATCATTGCGAACTGATCGAGGAGGAGAATTCACATCTGAGAAATTCAATCAGTTCTGTGATTATAATGGTGTTCGTCGATTGCTTACTGTTCCAAGATCTCCTCAACAAAATGGTGTCGTGGAACGGAAAAATAGAACCATTCTTAACATGACTCGAAGCATGATGAAGTGCAAAGGTATGCCAAAAGAATTTTGGGCAGAAGCAGTAACATGTGCAGTCTATTTAAATAATAGAAGTCCTTCAAAGAAGCTTTTGCGAAAGACTCCTAATGAAGCATGGTGTGGAAAGAAACCAAATATTTCTCATGTAAAGGTATTTGGTTTCCTTGGTTATGTTCATGTTGCTGATGAATTGAGAAGCAAATTAGATGATAAAAGTGAGAAGATGGTGTTTATTGGCTATGCAAAAAATTCCAAAGGTTATAAATTTTATAATCCTCGGAATGGAAAAGTTGTGATAAGCAGAGATGCAGAATTTCAAGAAGAAAGTTCCTGGAATTGGGAGATTGCACAAGATGAAGATTATGATTTTCTTCCTGTATATGATGATGATTTTGCAGGTCAAAATGAAGATGTAATTATCACACCACCGAATTCACCTTCCACATCTCAGACAAATATGTCAGACTCATCCCCAGAAAGTTCATCAGAAAGGCAGCCTCGAATGAGAAGCTTGAGTGAGATTTATGCAGAAACTGAAGAAGTAGATAACACTACTTTATTCTGTTTGTTTGCTGATACAGAACCTGTACAATTTGAAGAAGCTGTTCAGGAAAAGAAATGGAGACAAGCAATGGATGAAGAAATAAATTCCATAAAGAAGAATGACACTTGGGAATTGACAACATTGCCAAAGGAAAAAAAAAGCAGTAGCAGTGAAGTGGATTTTCAAAATAAAGAAAAATGACAAAGGAAAAGTGGAGAAGTATAAAGCTCGCCTTGTTGCAAAAGTTTTTTCTCAAAAGGCCGGAATTGATTATGAAGAAGTTTTTGCTCCGGTGGCTCGAATCGAGACAATTCGATTAGTTATTTCTTTGGCAGCTCAATAAGGATGGAAAATTCACCAAATGGATATCAAATCAGCATTCTTAAATGGAACTCTCGAAGAAGAAGTTTATGTCAATCAACCATTGGGTTATACTGTGAAAGGGCAAGAAGATAAGGTGCTGAAGTTAAAAAAGGCATTGTATGGCCTTAAGCAAGCTCCAAGGGCTTGGTATTCTTGCATCGATGACTATTTCCAGAAGAATGGCTTCACAAGATGTCCATATGAGCATGCTTTGTATATCAAGGAGAATGAGGATGGAAAAATAATGTATGTATGCTTGTATGTTGATGATTTAATTTTCACAGGATCTGATCAAATCTCTTTTTACGGGTGATCATCGCGCTGTAAACTTGGATATAATCAGTTCAGTCATTCCTCACTCGGTCACCTCTTGGGATAATTCGTTGCTCACCTGCCCCCCAACGACTGCAGAAATCAGAACCGCTATGTTCGGTTTGTCAAAAGACAGTGCTCCGGGTCCAGATGGGTTCGGTGGAGCCTTTTATCAATCATTTTGGGAGATCATTGGTCCTGATATCTGTAACGTGGTGCTGGAGTTCTTCAGCAGCGGTATGATTTTTCTGGGTATGAACTCTAATTTAATGGCTCTTATCCCTAAATGTCTGGGCGCTGACAGAATTGAAAACTTCAGGCCAATTGTAATGAGTAACTACAGTTACAAGATTATTGCTAAGATCCTCGCTGACAGGCTCGCAGGCTTTGCCTCTAAGATTGTTTCGCATAACCAATTTGGTTTTGTTAAAGGGCGCAGTATTCATCATTGTATTGCGGCTGCCTCTGAAGGGATAAATATGCTGAACAAGAAATGTTTCGGAGGGAACATGGCCCTCAAAATAGACATCAAGAAGGCTTTTGACACACTGGATTGGAATTTCCTTCTGTCTGTATTGGAAGCTTTTGGGTTTTCTACACAATTTTGTGGTTGGATTCTAAATATACTCTCTTCCTCTCGCATCTCTGTCATGTTAAGTGGGGAAGCTAAGGGTTATTTCAGATGCCTGAGGGGGGTGAGACAAGGTGATCCTCTATCCCCCATCTTGTTTGGTATCGCAGAGGATTTCTTTACCAGGTGGATTGACAAGTCAGAGACTGATGGTCTATTCTCCCCCATGTCTTACACCGGTTCTAGCAATTTTCCCTCCCACCTTCTCTATGCAGACGACATGATGTTGTTTGGGAAAGCAACATCAGCAAACATGAGAGCAATTGTTCAAATCTTCCAATTCTATGGTGACTTATCGGGCCAGACAGTGAATTGGGAGAAGTCATCAATTTACTTTGGAGTTCATGTGCCGGCTAGAAGACGCGCGTCTTTGGCTGCAACCTTGGGTATACAACAAGCCTCTCTACCTTTCACTTACCTGGGCGTTCCTCTATTTATTGGCGCGCCGAAAGCTAGACACTTAGCTGGCATGACAGATGGCTTTCTGGCCAAATTCAGTAATTGGAAAGGCACTACCCTCTCTTTCGCTGGCAGATTAACTTTGATAAAATCGGCTCTCAACGGGGCCTTGGTGCACGCTCTTTCCATTTACAGATGGCCGACTAAGCTAATGAATCAGATAAATCGTAGCCTCAGAAACTTCTTATGGACTGGGAGCACGGATCAGAAAAAGCTCGTAACAGTCTCTTGGCAGACCTGCTGCAGCAGTGTTGAGGAGGGTGGGCTTGGTATAAAGGAGTTAGGGAGTTTTAATGCGGCTCTCCTCGGAAAGTTAGCCTGGGAGCTGATACAGGGAAACTCATTTGCTCCTAATCTCTTCAGGGGTCGGTTTTTACATGCTTCTGGCTGCCCACGAATTCATGTTAGCTCTTCCTCCATATGGCCTTCATGTAAACAAACGTATAAAATCGTACTTGAGCATACTAGATGGTGGATCAGTAGGTTTTCGAACCTGGAATTCTGGACGGGGCTTTGGATTAAACCATCGATTGCAGATCAGCTGGGGATTGCGCTGGCTGCGCAGTAAACTCTAACCGAAACGGTTGAACACTTCCTCTGTGAATATTCATGGGTGAACTTGAATGTGTTTCCTGAATTTATTCAAGACCAGATTAGGGCGGTGGAGCGGGTTTGGAATGACTCAGATATCTGCATTTGGGAACTAGCAAAATCTGGAATATTCTCTGTGAAAACATACTACCAGCAGCTGCATACCCCTGGGCCGCCTAACAAGTGGTCCCGTTTTACCTGGGGAAGGCAAATCCCACCCTCTCGCTCCTTCTTTTGCTGGAGGCTTATGCATAATCGGCTTGCTACACATGACAATTTGCAAAAAAGGGGTATAATGCTGGTCTCTAAATGCATCCTGTGCAGCTCAGATTCTGAAACCATAACACACTTGTTCATATCCTGCACTTTCTCAAGATATCTATGGCATTTGATTGAGGAAACTTTTGGAGTGATCATCAACTACACGGGTAATTTCATTGGTTTTTTTGAGAAACTGATGAACTTTCGTTTTGGCAAGCAGGTTAGACATCTTTGGCAAGTTACAGTGATCAGCTGCCTGTGGCTAATCTGGCGAGCGCGGAATGGTGCAACCTTTGACTCCGAGCCCCCTTCAATCCAAATTTATTCTGTTCATCTCAAAGTCTGCATTAGAGTATCGAACAACCTACGTCCGAGCTGCTATACTAGCCTTGCGGACAAACGGATTCTGCAGGCTCTACGCATTCCGCCCTGCCCTCCACCATCTCCAAATATCATCTGCATCCGCTGGTTACCTCCACTGCAGAACTGGTTAAAGGTTAACACTGACGGCTCCGCTTTAGCCTTTGGATCGGTCGGTGCTGGAGGCATCTTCAGGAACTATCGCGGTTTAGCCAGAGGATGCTTTGCTTCACATATTGAACATGCTGACGCCTTTACTACAGAGCTGCAGGCGATCATCTACGCTGTCGATTTCGCTTGGGAGAGAGGCTGGAATCAGCTATGGATTGAAACTGACTCGGCAAATGTGGTTAACTTGCTCCTTAACCGGTGCACTGACGTTCCTTGGAAAACTCGTAGCAGTTGGCTAAAATGTCTTTTTCAATGCTCCACAATGGATATGGAGGTTACTCATATTTACAGAGAAGGAAACCGGACTGCGGACGTACTGGCCAAGTTTGGGGCTCTGACCGTAGGCATTCAATGGTGGAACTACGCGCCTAGCTTCTGTCATGATTTCATTATGGAAGACATCTGTAACTTTGCGCGCTTTCGGTTTTCTTAATTTTATTTCTCTTCTTTTCTTTATTTGCTCCTCTGTACGAACTCTTATTTTTATCTATTTATTTAGCTTGGGTTTATGTGGTTCGTCTTGGGGGTGCCAGCCTAGCTGGGATGTTTAAGCTTTCCTCATTTCCCCAACCTTTTATTAAAAAAACATAAGTGTTGTATTTGATTTAATAATATAGCATTTTGATTTAAGAATGTGTCAAACATTGTTAGCCAAATTTTTCCAGTCATGTTAAAAAAGTAATTTCAAATCGAACCCAAAAACTTTCGTGTCACAATCGTGTTAATCTATTTGGACTAGTGTCAATTTCATATCGTGTTTTCAGATTTCATATAATTTTGTTATACATATATATTAATAGGGCCGACCCTAGGCATAGGCCGGGGGTGCGGCCGCTCAGGGCCTAAGGCTAAAAGGGGCCCAAAATAATATATACTTATTTTTTTTTTTGTTATAAATGTAGTTATAATAGCCATTCAGGTCTAAAGATGGATCAAATAATATAATATTTTAGGTCTAAAATGAGTCTAAATTTCTATTTTAGACTTTAAATACAATTTAAGGGTCCGTTATCTCTAATTTCACATGGAGCCCATAAAATGTCAGGACCAACCCTGTATATTAAAAATAATTTTTTTTAAATATAAGAAAATATAGTACTATTTAAATATTTTATGTTATTTTTAGATTAGTATATTAATGTTAATATTAACCATTGAAAATTCTGCTAATATTATGTTAGAAGGTCATGTAATGTGTTTATAACAATTTAGAAGGTTCAAATCATATTTGAAAGTAATAATTATACTTTTATTATCTTTGTTAGTGAAGTGACATATAAAAACACGAGAGAATATGACAATAATTTTAAATATTCGTCTCATTTTGTGTCGTTTTTCGTTAGCATATCAACCCAAACTCAATCCAAAAATTTATGTGTCAACCCAAAAATGACACATTACCTACTAAACTAAATATAAATACTAAAATTGTATATTGATTTTGTGTCGTGTAAGAGAATCATGTGTATTTATACCACTACGATATATATATATATTACTACTTTATATGTTTTGAATGGTTTTCATCAAAACCAATATAATATTAATTAAGACTATTATTTTCATTAATACTAAACCTTTCTCCTACTATAAATAAGGGTAAATATTAGAAAATATTGCTAAAGGTGTGTTGCTAATGTGTCCTCTATATAAGTGCATCTCCAATAGAGATGGTTTTAAAGAGTATCAAAACTTAACACAAAATACTAAAATATAATATTTTATTAACATAATCATCTACATTACTCTTGATAACTTTCTATTAAAAAATACTCCAATAGTAAGCAACTTTAAAAGTTGTCACAATGATCTCATAAATCATTATTTTATAGAATTTATTTTAATTATAAATATTGTCAACAAATAGTGATATGAGAGAGACTCGCACCAATAATAATCAAGTAAATCACTTTTTTATATTAAAAATTTTTTGGCAACCTTCCAAAACAATCACTATTACTCCAATGGTGGATGACATTTTTTGAAAATTGCCAAAACATTGTCACATCACCAAACACTTTTCCAAACACTCTCTATTGGAAATGCTTTAAGTAAGAGGATGACCCTACTTGGTAAGAGTTTTTTGATGGTATAATTAGAGGTTTGAGCTAGTTTAAAAGTTTTGACTAGTCAAACTTCTAACAGTGGTGTTTAGTGAATAGAAGTTTGAAAGAGCTAATTGGATTCAAAATGTTAATTTTGAAAAAACTGATTTTAGGAAATTTTTTGATAACTTTTTTTAAACGTTAAACCTATATTTATGCTATTTTGTAAGTGGAACCTAAATTGATACTTCCCCAAAAATCATAGGCATATTTTGGTACATTAACTTGTTTATATTAATGTTCTTGTTATTTGTATTTTTTATTCGTTCTTTCTCTTTTCAACTTTTTTTGCTACTATAAATGGATAAGAAATACCATTTTTATGGAGTTAAGAGGGTAAATAGGATCATAAGTGGTGAGAAATATCACTTTTATGGAGTTAAGGGAGTAAATAGGATATTCGATGAGTTGAGAAGGGGTAAAATGACAAATTTGGACAAGTTAAGGGGGTGAGAAATACCATTTTTATGGAGTTAAGGGGGTAAATAGGACATTTGATGAGTTGGAGGGGTAAAATGATCAATTTGGACAAGTTAAGGGGGCTGGAGAAGTATTAAGCCAAATTTTTCAATTAACTTATTGCTCTATCTTTTTTGAAGGACATATTTACCCTAATTAATACACTTTGACCGTCAAATAAATTTTAGTCATAAGATATGAATGCCCTTATTTGTCATTTTACACAAACAACTATTAGCAATCAACTAAGTTTTACAAAACAAGTTTATACAATCAGCTAATCAAATCAACTAATCAAATGATTAATCAGTTAACAACTAATGTAATCAACTAATTAACAGCTAACCAGTATTTGCCGACGAATGAGTTTTGAATTTATAATCCACCATATTAGAAGATTTTTAGATAAAAAAAATTAATTAATTATGACTAGAAATATTTGAAAAGAAATATCATTATTCAACTAATTAATACAAACAACTTGGGATTACCTGATGATGATAGATTTGTATTTTCTTCCCTCGCTTTTCTTTTCCCTGTAATCAATAATCAACCATATTTACATGTTAATATATTAAAGGGATAAAGCGTAAAAATACTCTTCCAAGCACCCTCCATATTTACGTGATAGTTTAGCAACCATCATTAATAATAAATACTCTTCCAAGCACCCTCCATTTGGAGATACTCTAAGTAAGAGGATGATTGGTAAAGAGTTTTTGAGGGTAAAATTAGAAGTTTGAGCTACTTTAAAAGTTTTGACTAGTCAATCTTCTAACAGTGGTGTTTAGTGAATAGAGGTTTAAAAGAGCTAAAGCGATCCAAAATATTAATTTTTAAAAAACTGGTTTTAGGAGATTGTTCAATTAATTTATCGCTCTATCTCTTTTGAAGGATATCTTTACCCCTAATTAATACACTTTAATCGTCAAATAAAATATAGTCATAAGATATGAATGATCTTATTTGTCATTTTACACAAACAGCTATTAGCAATTAGCTAAGTTTTACAAAACAAGTTTGAACAATCAACTAGTTAAATCAGCTAGCTAATCAAGTGGTTAGTTAGCTAACAACTAACGTAATCAACTAATAGCTAACAACTATTTGCAGACGGTTGAGTTTTGAGTTTGTAATCCTCCATATTAGAAGATTTTTAGATAAAAAAAAGTTAATTAATTATGACTAGAAATATTTGCAAAGAAATATCATTATTCAACTAATTAATTCAAACAACTTGGGATTACCTGTTACTTTAGGTGATGATAGATTTGTATTTTCTTCCCTCGCTTTTCTTTTCCCTGTAATCAATAATCAACCATATTTACATGTTAATATATTAAAGGGATAACGTGTAAAAATATCTCCAACATTTACCGTCAAAAGCAATTTGATCCATAACGTTTAAAATGGTATAATTTTACCCATAACATTATCAACCAAGAGTAATTTTACCTCTAACGTTGAAAAATTGAGTCAATTTCAAATATAATTATAAAACATAGATATTTTGTGCAAAATATATTTTTAAATTTTTTTTTACGTTTAATCATATATTCGTGATCTGTTACTAATAATACAAAATTCATGATAAAGTAAGCATGGTCTCTACCCCAAAATACAATTTGATGAACAATTTCTCCAATTTACCCAATTTATCAATGTCAGAGGTAAAATTGTTCTTAGCTGCCAATGTTAAGGGTAAAATTGTACTATTTTAAACGTTAGGGGTAAAATTGCTCATAAGTGTATTTCATCCAATACCTTCATTTTTATCGGCAACAGTTAGATTCTTTTCCCAATTCAGTAACCTCTCTTCTAATTCCTTGAATCTCATTTCATAGATATCTGCATCAATAATTACTTGTTTCTCTTTCAATCTCTTCAACAATCCATCTCGCTCCCCTCTTAACTCTTGACACTCCTTCTCTAATCTACATTTTTCACTTAGAAATTGTTGTCGCAATAATAGATATTCTAACTTGTTTGCCTCAATTTCCCTCTTCAATTTATTTTCTAGAGATACGATTTGAGGTGTTACAGACATTTTTCTGCAAAAGAAATAGAAAATGAGAGATGAATTACCAAATAAATGAGTGTGGTACTTCCGTCTATCAAACTTCAAATACACGATTTGCTTTATATATTTTTTTTGTGGAGGTTAATGGGAGAGAAAGTGAGTTAAGGTGAGGTGGAGTCATTAAAGTAACTTTCATGCTTGAGTTAAGATTATTTAATTAATTTTCAGATTCCACTAATTTAGTGGGAGTTAAATTGAGGTTTTTAAAGGTTTTTTTTTAACTTTTATTTAACTTTCAAAAACTCACATATTATTAAACTCATTTTCAAAATTAGCTAAAATAACTTCTTTTTAATTAACTTTCTTTAATTCAAAAATAAACGGACCCTAATAAACTTGGAAGAGTTAGAACCATTTTCTTGAGAACAATTCAATTAGAAAACATAATTAATTATTAATTTTTTATGGGAAAATCTGTAAAAATACCTCTAAAGTTTACAGTCAATAGTAAATTTGCTCCTAACGTTTAAAATGGTGCAATTTTACCCCTAAAGTTGGCGGCAAAGAGCAATTTTATCCATAACGTTATTAAGTTGGGTCAATTTGAGAAATAATTCATCAAACTGTCTTCTCAGTCATGAATCTTGTCATCTACACTTCACATGTTATCCTCTAATTTTTATCACTAATTAGTACCAGATCATAAACATATGATTAGACGTGAAAAAAAATATATTGTCTAGTGTACGAGTTAGACAAAAAAAAGTTAAAATATTTCACCGAATTTATAAGTATTAATCTTCAATTCAATTATCTCCAATTCAATTATTATATCATAGAAAATATGAAATCTTTTCTTTAAACGAACTGATATGCAATTGGTGTAAAATAAGGAATAAAATATCTGTGTTTTATAATAATATCTAAAATTGACCATAATTGCCAACGTTAGAATAAAATTGTTCTTGGCTTCCAATGTTAGGGGTAAAATTGCAACATTTTAGACGTTAGGTAAAATTGTTCTTGGATTTTCGACCAGCTCATACTCCATTAATTCAATTATATAAGTTATTTTAGAGTATTTTATACCAATTTTTTTTGAAAAGGTATTTTACACAGCTTAAAAAATAGAATTAACAAAGAGTCAAATTAATAAATTGAGAGCGGTGAGGATGCCATGGTATTCAGTAGGGGTGCACGTGGTCGGTTAACCAGTCCATTAAAGTTAATTCGGTCGGTTAACCATTTAATCGGTTTTTTAAAAACACTAACCGTACACTAGTCCATTAAATTCGGTTAACCACTAACCGGTTAACCAATTATTTCGGTCGGTTAACCTTTTATTTCGGTTTCTAACCATTAGTAAATAAAAATAATAAAAGAATTCTAATTTTTATTGTGAGAGAGACGGCGAGTCAATGGCGAGTTGAAGCGATTAACTGCGAAAAGAGAGATGTACGTGCATTATGATCCATCAGTTTTGATTCAGTTAAATTGTTTAGTCCCTATATCAAATCTCTGTCTAAAAATGTGTTAAAGAACAATTAAACAGATAAAAAAAATGCAAAATGCCTCTAATAAAACTTCTGGCTATAAAGTTTTGGAAATAAGTAATAAAATTTTATCCTTGTTTCTACATCCAAATACATAAAAGAAAAAAAATTCGCATAAACTGAAATTAGAGAGACAGTAACAAATTAACTAAGAGTTATTTATATATTTTCATCTTATTTGATGTTAATATTTGATAGAAGGACTAAACCATTAAAAGTAAAAAAATATAGAGACCTTATAATTAAATAGTGGATTAATTAATGAGTTATTGAAAACTATAGGGACTAAATAATTGTTTACTCATATAAATAATTTTTTTATATTTTTTTTAATATTTAATTGAGATTCGGTCGGTTTCGGTTAACCACGGTTTTTAGAATAAAGAAACCGTAACCGTAACCATTAACCATTATTTTTAAAATTAAAAATCGTACACTAGTCCATCGGTTTCGATTAACCTCATTTTCGGTTTGGTTTCGGTTTAGTTTTCCGGTTTTTCGGTTTTTCGGATTTTTATGTGCACCCCTAGTATTCAGACCCAATGTGCTTGAAAAGCGAGGTATTCTGGCTGGAGTGCCTGCTGCAGCAAGTTCATCCGTAATGTTTTTAAAAAGTATCAATTTAGACTCAATTACAAAATAGCTTAACGTTCAAAAAAGAGTACCAATTTAGACATCGATAACGGAACGAGACATATCATTAATATTACTTCGTTAAGTTCTGTCAATTGTACATGGAAGAAGGATCAAAATTTAACGGAGTAATAGGAATAACGTGTCCAATCCGTTACCAAGACCTAAATTGATACTCTTTTTTAAACGTTAAGCCTATATTAGTGTTATCCTGTACGTGAATCCTAAATTGATACTTCCCCAAAACCCATAGACTTATTTTGGTATCTTATCCCTTATTATTATTAAGCAAATTTGCTATACTCACACGAGAATTTCTATAGTGAATCGGATGCAATGAATGTTTGTTAGAGATTGTGCGCACAATAGTGTGGCCAATAAAAAGGAGAAACATATCATTTTATTGAAAAATGATTTGTAACGATCCGGTCCGAAATGGGTGGCACCGAGGTAAAAGACCTAAAAAAGGAGCAGTCCTAAGGGATTATCAATAGCGACATAATGAACTGAATCTCACATAAAAAAAAATGGATAGAAAGTGATTGAGACTTGTTAGTAAGATGTGTATGCAAACACGTTTTAAAGCCGTGATGTGCAAAGTGTTGGACTTGAGCAAAAATGGACCATGTCTCCATGATATTGGGTGAGGTTGTTACAATTGGTACGAAAACCGACTCTCCAAGTACGATGTGTGGTTCGAAAATAAACCGGACAAAAGCTAGTTGTAGGTGCCGCGGCCTCGCCCGGAAGACCTGGGGGGTGGACACCGTTGACGACAGATGCTGTGATTGACGCCGAAAGTAACCAATTGCGGAATCAAGCTGCTCGGTAGGGCCGGAGCTCGGAGTATGGAAGAGTCGCCACCCACGAATGGGAATTGAACACTGATCCCTTGCGGGAGACTGGTGAGGGTTCGGAAAATTTGGGTACGAGCCGAGAAGGCTAGCTCCTTTCCGGAGAAAGGCTACTAGGCACCCCGACATCGCCCGGTTCTGAACCACCGGCCTCCTACTTAGCATGTTAGGCGCTAACGGACTAATCGCATATTTCTTTAAGTTTAAAATTCATTTGAAACCTTTTCTTTCTCGTTTTGAAAACCGTTTTGAGCATATATTATTGAAAGTCATTTTAGTAAAAAATCACCCATTTATATGAATTTAGAGTATGTAGAAGAAAGAGGGAGATGGAAGGATTGTTTAATTACAACATGAGATATACTTTATACATTAAGTCTAAACTAATCTTCACTCCCCAAAGAACCCCTTATTTACATGGTTCGTGCCTTAATCGCCGTTGGAACGATTTGGGCACGTTTCAAAACTCCGTTAATTTACTTGCTTTTTTACTCGAATCGCCGTTGGAACGACTCGAGTGCTTGAAAACGTGAAAAATGCACATTCGACCGAAAACGTGATTAAGCATACAAGTCCATTTATTTTTGTACAAAAACCGTTTAAACATAAAACGATCCAGAACTCTATTATTTACAAGAAAAACGATTTTAATTACAAGGTTCGCTTAATCCGTCGTTGGAACGGATTAAGGTTTCAAAACATGACGTTTAGAAAACCATTTGGAACCGAAAAGAAGTTAAAAACTCTTATTTACATTTTTAAAGTATTTGAATACCTTTAATTTAAAAGTCAAATTAAAAACTCTTTTTTTTTTTTTGTGATTTATTCCTCCCTTTGGGATTGAACCCCTCTTTATCCAATTAAACTCCCCAAACATAATCACCATATATAACACATTAAACCCACAAATCACCTAATCTAATAATATACATTTGTCCCAATTAATGAAAGTATTTAGTAGGTATAAAGAAAATGATCTTTGTATAGCTATATGTATAAATAGTGAAAATAATGATAATAGTATAAAGTATTAAACTATACTAATAGGTAGAAATACTATCATTTTACCCGAAATAACCCCAAAATAGTTTTATACGAAATATGTCCCCGAAAGGACCAACTAAACGTTCGTTAATATATTAATAATAAGCCTAAGGCGCCTAAATGCTATTAATAGATAAAAAACTATTGGATTAAATACGTATATATATAGGTTCACAAATACAATTAAATTTATTTAAGGAAAATATATACATATAATATAATGAAATAGATTACCCAAACCCCAAAAATAAGAAAATACATTTAGTATATTAATATTCCCTTATACATACCTACACAACTTTTAAAAAAATTCAAATATACCCCTAAACCCACAAAAACCCAAATACTAGATAAAGTGGACAACTACCAAATGAGTCCCTACCCTTTTTAGTAAATCAGAAAAAGACACAAAAATATTAATGCAAACCCTTATATAATATAAACCCACCCCCTAATACATATACATATATAATCAATTAATTTTAGAACTATTAAAATAAATAAATAAATACATATATATACATACACATGTCCCAAATGTCAAACCAAAAGCAAAAGCAAAAGTGTTAAAAATGGTATTTAAAAAAGTTCCAGCAGATGTAGTGACGGAAAATCCGTCACTGATCTGCTTTTAGTAACAGAAAATGCTGAATATCAGAACCAGTCCTCTGATGTTCCAGATTTAAGGAAAAATGGTAGATCTACTCTATTTCATCGTTTTGATCCCCGAACTACCCAAATCGGGTCATGGCTGGTAATGAGGAACCCCAAAGCGAAGTTTTATTCCCAAAAACAGTTTAAAAACATTTACAAATAACGGATCTACGACGTTTTACTCCCGAACTACCCGTAAATCGGGTCACGGTTCGTATTGGGATTTTAAAACGAAGTTTTTATTTCAAAATCAAAACCAAATACTTATTCAAATAGTAAACAAAAATTAAGTAAATATTATTGAACAATGAAAAACAATAAAAACACAATAAAAACACAATAAATGGGTCTAGTTCCTCGGATTGTTACCTTTTCATCGATAACGGAATCCAAATCAAGTCGATTGATTAGTGTTTAGAGTCGTATTTTTGGTGTTTTTTGCTTTGTTCGGGTCTCGCTGAATTTTTTCAGGGGTTCGGGTCCAATTTCCTCCCTCTTTTGTCTTGGGACTCCATCCTATTTATAGACATATGGAGCCCCAAACTTAATTTATTTTTGGTTCCAAGCCAACTTAGAGCCAAAGGCAAGCTAGATGAGCTTAGAAAATTTCATGAAAATTTCCTATTCATCATTATCTTTATTATTATGATTATTATTATTATTATTTTAATATATATATATATATATAAATGCGGCCCCGTCGGAGGCCGCTATTTACGTCACGGGCCGTTGGACGGCCCGTGACGGTGGCCCAGCCCCACAACACTTGCCATTTGGCGAAGTGCACTTTGCTGCACTTGGCGAATGCCAAGTGCATTCTACATTTAGTATTTTTAAAAAAAAAAATAAAATAGAATAAATAGTCTCATAATGCTTTTTCCATTAAAATATAAACACATAAACAAATCAAATATTTAACAAACCAAACATATATACATTCAATATTTATAAATTAATAAACCATATAAAATTTAATAAATAAATCCAAAATTCAACTTTAAACTTCAAATAAACATAATATATAAGCACATCGTGCCATTGTCATCCCTACTCCATCTTTATGGGTTGTCCTGTATAGATAAATGCATAAAATTAAAAATAATAATACTAAGAATATATAGTGATAACATATACTACTCAATGAATACAATAAGATCAGATCCCACCTTTTATGAACTCAATTACAGCATCATTCGTCTGAGCAATAGGAATTCGAACAGCTGTCACTGGAAGTGGGGATATCTATTTCATATGATGAAATGTGAGCAAAATGAAATTTCAGTAGAATGTTTGTTTATAAACATAAGAAATAAAGGTGGAAAAATGGTGCAGTTTGACTCCTAACATCTATAATGGTGCAATTTTATTACTAACGTTATCGGCTAATAGCATTTTTACTCCTAACGTTGATAAATTTGATCAATTTCAGACATTATTATAAAACATAAATATATTGTTCTTTATTGTACACCAATTGCATATCAGTTGGTTTAAGAAAAAGATTTCATATTTTCCGTGAGTTAGTAATAGAATTGGATATTAATATTTATAAATTCGGTCAAATATATTAAATTTTTTTGGCCTAACTAGTACAATAGACAGCATAACTTTTTTTTTTTTAAATCCACGTCTAATCAACTCAGATGTGAAATGTAGATAATAAGATTCATTTTGATGAATTATTTCTTAAATAAATCAAACTTGATAACGTTAGGGATAAAATTGCTCTTGGCTGGAAATGTTAGGGAGTAAAATTACACCATTTTGTACGATAGGAGTAAAAAAGTTAATTAATTATGACTAGAAATATTTGAAAAGAAATATCATTATTCAACTAATTAATTCAAACAACTTGGGATTACCTATTAGTAGTTTCCTCCGTGATGATAGATTTGTATTTTCTTCCCTCGCTTTTCTTTTCCCTGTAAGCAATCATCAACCATATTTACATGTTACTATATTAAAGGGATAAGGTGTAAAGACATCTGCAACGTTGACCGTCAGGAGCAATTTTTATCCATAACGTTTAAATTGGTATAATTTTATCCTTAACCTTGGCAGCCAAGAGTAATGTTACCTCTAACGTTGGCAAGCTGAGTGAATTTCAAACATTATTATAAAACACATATATTTTGTTTTTTATTTGCACTAATTGCATGTAAGTTTATTCTAAAAAAATCATATTTTTATGATTTAATAATATAATTAAATATTAATATTTTAAATTCTATGAAATATTTGAATTTTTTTTATCCAACTCGTAAAAATATAATATATTTTTTTAATTTTTTTTACGTTTAATCATATGTTTGTGATGTGTTACTAATAAGTGATAAAATGACGCATATGTGAAATATAGATTACAAAATTCATGATAAAGTAAGCATAGCCTCTATCCCAAAATTTATCCAATTGACCAAATTTATCAACGTTAGGGGTAAAATTGCTCATAGATGCCAATGTTAAAGGTAACATTGTACTATTTTAAATGTTAGGGGAAAATTGCTCCTAAGTGTGTTTCATCCAATACCTTCATTTTTGTCAGCAACAGTTAGATTCTTTTCCAAATTCAGTAACCTCTCTTCTAATTCCTTGAATCTCATTTCAGAGATACCTGCATCAATAGTCACTTGATTCGATTTCAATCTCTTTAATAATACATCTCGTTCTTCTCTTAACTCTCGACACTCCTTCTCTAACCTGAATTTTTCAACTAGAAATTCTTGTCGCAATAATGTATATTCTAACTCCTTCCTCTTCAATTTATTTTCTTGAGATACGATTTGAGGTGTTACAGACATATTTCTGGAAAAGAAATAGGAGATGAATTACCAAAAAAATGAGTGTGGTACTTCCGTCTATCAAACTTCAAACACACGACTTGCTTTATATATATATATATATTTTTTTTGTGGAGGTTAATGGGAGAGAAAGTGAGTTTAGGTGATTGGAGTTATTAAAGTAACTTTCATGCTTGAGTTAGGATTATCTAATTAATTTTCAGATTCCACTAATTTAGTGGGAGTTAAATTGAGGTTTTTAAAGGTTTTTTTTAACTTTTATTTAACTTTAAAAAAACTCACATCTTATTAAACTCATTCACAAAATTAGCTAAAATAACTTCTTTTTAATTAACTTTCTTTAATTCAAAAATAAACGGACCCTAATAAAGTTGGGAGAGTTAGGCTCTGTTCTTTATCGCTGAAAAAAACTGAACTGAACTGAACTGAACTGAATTGAATTGAACTGAACTGAACTGAACTGAATACTGAACTGAATTTAACTGAATACTACTGAATACTGAACTTAACTGAATGCTACTGAACTTAACTGAATGCTACCGAACTTAACCGAACTTAACAATAATGATGATATTAGACTTTAAAATAATTTTCATGATAATATTGGACATTAATGAACTTATAATAATAATAATGGTTCTAATAAATTTAATAATATCAATAATAAATAAATATATTATTAAAGATAAAACTAAATTGAATATCAAATAAAAGCCCGAGATGATAAAATCTTGGCTCGATAAACGCCTATGAAATTAAATAAAAATAAGTCTAATTTAAATTAAAAATACAAATTGCATACAAACACAAATTTATATATAATTTAAAGCCTATGAAATTAAATACAAATCTTCATATGAATACAAACTCTTAACTTCTTATTTTAATTAAGGGTTAAAGTGTAAAAATAACGTTTTGGGTCAGAAGTAATTTTACCTCTAACGTCTAAAATGGTGGAATTTTATCCCTCACATTGATAAATTGGATAAATTTAGGAAATAATTCATAATATGGATGCAATTCCTAATTTTAAATATAGATGCATACTTTAGTTTTATTTTTTTTATTAAACCATATATACTTTAATAAACTATCATTTCTTGACTTTTATCTAATTTATAGATAATGATAAATTATAAATAATAATAATAATAATAATAATAATAATTAATGATAAATTATAGATAAATAATAATAATAATAATAATAAATTATATATAAATAATTATAATATAATAAATAATGATAAATTACTGAATACTGAAACTGAATGCCGAAACTGGATGCTGAAACTGAATGTTGAACTGAACTGAACTGAACTGAATTGAATTGAATTGAATTGAATTGAACTGAATTGAACTGAATTGAACTGAACTGAATTTGTAATACCCGTAATTTTATGGAGTGATTCCGCAATTGGTTACTTTCGGCGTCAATCACAGCATCAATTTAGGTTGGCGAAATTGAGGGTTCCTTCCTCTTTCATTTCAAAACCAGAAAAAAAACCCTCGTCTGCTGCTCCGTTTCTTTTTTTTCTTTTTATCTTAATTTCTTCCATAACTCTCTGTTCCGGCCATCATTTGAGACAAAAATTACACCATTAAATTCCTTATCACGTAAGGAAGATTTCAAGATCAATATTGCTATTTTTCTGGTCGGAAAATGTGGTGACCGATGCGTGCATTTTTCATCAACAAAGTGTTAGATTTCGGCCTTTTAGCCGATTTTAATAAGGAAAGGAGCGTACTTTTGAACTCTCCTAAACGTTGGCTATCTTGTGGTAGTCTCGGTTCGTGCCTTCGATAACTCCGGTGAATTTCCGACCACCGGATTCCGACGAAACTCCGGTGAGCGTTCCAGACAGAATTTTAATAATTTCGTTTAGGTTCCAGTCTTCATAATTGTTTCTTAATTCTTGGTCTATTAGGAGAATTGAACTAATTAGACTAATATGAAATCTTAAAGTATTTGGTGGGGTTAGGAGCATTTTGAGTATACATTTGCATATATATTATTGTTTCAATAATAATTAATTATAGGAATGCATTTCTATAATTATAGGAGAGGAAGAGACGGGTGAGCAAGACCCCAAACGGTTTGATTAGCTTTTGAGACGAAAGGTAATCATAATTATAAATGTTTATATATATATATATATATATATCTATATAATTAATACTCCTATGCCTATATACATTATAATTTATTCCAAAAAAGGGTTATGCCTATACCTATACTGTTTTAAGAAGAATTGTTTATATGTTATGCCTATGGCTATATGTCAATAAATATATGTATATTCATTCCAGGAAAGTTATAACTATAACTATTGGTATATTATATGTTGTCCATGATAATGTTAATTGTGAGCTAGTTTTTGTTTTGGAAAATCAATTGTTTAGGTGAACAATTATTATTAGTGGTATGGTTCTGCCTAATTAAATCGTAGAAGGTGCATATTATTTTATCACATATTGAATCATTACCTTACAAGGAAAATGTCTATGGTTGAATGAAAATGCGTCTCATTTTAGAATTTCACTTAATTAGCTAGCTTAACTGGATAGGTACAATGGTCTGGAGGTTTGTTGATACTGTGAACATATGCACCTGTCTTGAAAGAGGAGACGATATGGGGGTATTAAATTTTGGATTGGGTTTGGTACTGCGTCTTGCAAGATTAGACGATAGCAGTACCGTTATAAAAGTACTTATATTGTGAAGTCTCCAGGTTGTGTGTCTTGCAAGAGTAGACGATAACGCATACCTATTTGATGATAAAATACCATAAGAACCTTATATATATTTTACTTAGGTTTAGCTAGGGCCCTTAAAATAAATATAATAACTTTAGAATATTAGGTGTAGTAATGAGTCTGGTTTATGATATCATCTTTTTAATTTTAATGATTACTTGATTGATTAAATATAATATATGTGAACTGTATGTATATATATATATAAATATTTACCGTTATGCTTATTGAGTAGGCAGCTCACCCCTTGCCATGTTGAAATTTTCAGGCTAGGTTTAGAGGTTCTCCTATTTGCTAGATTTTCAGGTTTTCCTACATTCAGGCTGGCCAGCACAGCGGTCTTATTCCCATTAGCAATTTCATAGACATTCATTATATTTATTATACTATTGGATTTGATTATTTGTTTAAATTTAAAAGAATTTTATTGACAGGTTAAATTGTTTGTTTGGTTATTTAATTCTTTGGTTACGAGATTTTGATAGACGGTAATAAATGATGAGCCTTTATGTAGTTATGTTGGGGTTTTTGCTTATTTATGATAATTGCTTGGTTTTCTATGTGACCCGAAACAGGGGTTACATTTAATGGTATCATAGCCCCAGTTTTACGATTCCTATGGAGTATTAGAGGTGGTATGACATTCTTAGGGTTAGAACCTGCCATCAACATGCATAGTTTAATATGATACTTAATATTATTGTTTTCACATTTCAGAATCATGTCATCTAATGGGAATGAGAATGCTGGCCAAGCATCTAGCGAAGGGTCTGTAGGTCAGAGTGCACCCACCAGGCTAGGTGGAAACTCTTCATTAGGCGTACCTAACTTTGCACCAGCAATGCAACAATTCGTTGAAGCCATAGGCACAATGGCGGCTCAGTTACAAAACCAGTTTCAAAATGTACAAGCAAATGCACCACTAGCTCCATCTTTTGACCGAAACTTAGAGGGCCTCAGAAGGTTGGGAGCTGAGACCTTTAAGGGGACACTAGACCCCGAGGAAGCAGAACTTTGGCTGATAAAGATTGAGGACGTGTTGAACTCAATGAACTGCCCTCTTGAGAGTAGAGTGAGGTACACTGTGACACTTCTGGCTGGTGATGCATTGATATGGTGGAAAGCAGTGATGAGGGGTAGAGATGATCAGGCAGTCGCATGGGAGGATTTCAGGAATCTATTCAATGACAAGTACTGTTCTCAAGAATATCGTGATGAAAAACAGATGGAATTTATGAATCTAAAGCAGAACGAGATGTCAGTAGCTGAGTATGAGAACCGTTTTGCTGCATTGTCTCGGTATGCACCACTTATGACTGAAGATGAACGGTGTAGAAGATTTGAGCGCGGTCTGACCCCTAGAATCAAAGCTTGTGTGGCTAATTGTGTCAAAAATTACCGTATCCTCCATGAGACAGCTGCTAAAGTTGAGAAGGCTTTTAATGAAGGGGAGACACTGGCAGCTAAGAGAGCTAGATCTGAGAGTCAGGGAGAGCAGGGTCGATCGACCAAGAGGAGTGGATCGCAGTCCTTCACTAGTGGAAGGGGCAGTTTTTCACAGAGTGGTAGTAGCTATCGAGGAGGAGGTAGATTTGGGGGTAGCAGCTCAGCAGATTCTGGCCAAGTTTCAAGTGGACTGAGCACCTATAGCTCACCATCTTTTAGGAGTAACAGAGGATCTAGTAATGGATCAGGAGGTGCTTTCAGAGGAGGTGCTAGACCAGATCATATTCATGCTTGTGACACTTGTGGACGACATCATATGGGAGCGTGTTGGGGACCTCGAAGGATTACATGCTTTGGATGTGGTGAGTTGGGCCACTATAGAAATGAGTGCCCAAATGCTACGTGGACTGGTGGGGAGGCTTATGCTCAGACTTCAAGGGGAGGCAACCCAACAGACAACACATTTGGAGCTGGCAGAGGTCGAGATAGAGGTCGTGGATCCAATCTTGGTGGTGGACATAATACCGTGGTGGGTGCTCAAGCTCAAACACAGTCTACACAAAGAGTTTTTAACATGACTAGAAACGAAGCACCCTGTGCAACTGATGTCATATCTGGTACTGTTACTATCTTTGATACTTCTGCTTTTGTATTAATAGACCCTGGGTCAACCCACTCATACATGACATCTGCATTTACTTTGAAAGTGTCTGGGAAGGTAGAGCCTTTAGGTTATGATTTGAGGGTACAAATGCCAACTGGGGATAGTGTAGTAGTTGATAAGGTTGTAAAAGATTGTCCTATAAGGGTGAGTGGGAGAGAATTTCTAGCCAATTTAACTGTTTTAGATTTTAATGAGTTTGATGTGATTTTGGGTATGGATTAGTTGTCACAATATAGGGCAGTAGTAGACTGTTATACTAAAGAGGTAACATTAGGTATCGATGAGAGTAATCGAGTGCTATTTGTGGGAGAAAGGTCGATTATGCCTGCGTGTCTAGTGTCAGTAGTTCAGGCCTTTCGGTGGATTAGAGAGGGAAGTGAAGCCTTTCTGGCACACATTATTGATACAACAATTGAAAGTGCAAATTTGGGAGACATCCCTGTGGTGAGAGAGTTTCCAGAAGTGTTTTTAGATGATCTTCCGGGATTACCACCTAATAGAGAGGTTGACTTCACCATTGAGACCATACCAGGAGTTCCTCCTATATCTGTTGCACCGTACCGAATGGCACCGGTGGAGTTACAGGAATTGAAGAAGCAATTGGAGGAGTTATTACAGAAAGGGTTTGTGAGACCTAGCATTTCACCTTGGGGTGCACCGGTCTTGTTTGTCAAGAAGAAGGATGGAAGTATGAGGTTATGCATTGACTATAGGCAGTTAAATCGGGTAACAATTAAGAACAAATATCCTTTGCCCCGAATTGATGACCTTCTGGATCAATTGAAAGGGGCTTGCTATTTCTCTAAGATTGACCTGAGATCAGGCTATTGGCAGTTGAGAGTGGCTGATTCTGATATTCCAAAAACTGCTTTTTATACAAGGTACGGTCACTTTGAATTCCTTGTGATGCCATTTGGGCTTACAAATGCTCCTGCAGCTTTTATGGCAATGATGAACAAGACCTTTCAGCCATACTTAGACCACTTTGTTGTCGTTTTCATTGATGATATACTAGTTTACTCACCGACGGCAGAAGATCATGAGCACCATTTGAGGATAGTGTTGCAAATCCTAAAAGAACATCAGATGTATGCAAAGCTCAGTAAGTGCGAATTCTGGATGGACCAAGTGGTATTCTTAGGCCATGTGGTATCTGGGGAAGGTGTTAGGCCTGATCCCTCGAAGGTAAAGGCAGTTATGGAGTGGGAAGCACCCAAGAATGTGACAGAGGTGAGAAGTTTTCTCGGTTTGGCTGGTTATTATAGAAGGTTTGTAAAAGGTTTTTCACTAATTGCAGCACCTTTAACTAAATTGCTGAAAAAAGGAGTTGTATTTCAATGGAATGAGAAGTGTCAAGATAGTTTTAATGAGCTGAAGAGAAGTCTGACATCAAATCCAGTTCTTGTGCTACCATCTGAGGGTGGAGGATTTGTTGTGTATACAGATGCGTCAGGCCAAGGATTAGGATGTGTTCTGATGCAAAACGGGAAGGTGATAGCTTATGCTTTGATAACAACCCAAATTATTCTTGAATAAAGAATAAGGGAAAATTAATAGAAATAATGGCAAACCATTATTCCTTCTAAAAGAGATATTTATACATGATTAATGTGGCATTAATGATAATTAATGCAGGGGAGAATATGCAAATAATAAGGAAAATGAAGGAGTCTCTAGCATTATGCCACGCCACGTGGACCATGGTGAGATACGCCATAACGAGATACGCCCGATGAGAGCAAGTAACGGAGACCCGCCATAGCTCTCAATGAGAGTGTACATACGCCTTGACGGATCAAATAATATTATCCCAAGGACTAAAAGGGATATTCACCTTGAGAACGCCGCAAGAAGAACCAGATGGCGGATCTCCACGATTCAGCACAGTGAGATCCGCTAGCGAACCTATGAGGCGAATCTCCTCTTTCACCTGATTCATCACAGTAACGGCTAACCGCCAACTCGGCCATAAAGATCATTAAATGAATCATTAATAGTCTTAAACCACCAGGTTAAGAGTAACTTGTAACCGCCATTAAATGAGCATTAACGGAGACTTTCTAGTTACCTAGAGGTTACGAATTCCCCAACTATATATAGCCTACATCCCTAGGCTATCAAGGTATACACATTCACTTATTCTTTGTCAATTCAGTTTGCTCTCTTGATCTTCCTTACTGACTTTGGCATCGGAGTGTCCCCGGCCGATCCCAACGGCGCCTCACAGGGACGTGCTCTGATCAAGGATTTTTCCCCGTGTTATCAATTGGTGCCGTGAAGGTGGATCTCTAACAAACAGAAGATCACAAAATCTTGATTGTATAGAGTTTCACAAAGAACAAAACAATGAAGTCAACAGAATAGAAATCACAATCTTCAACTTTGGCTCAATCAGTACAACAAATCTATCCAAAGATACGGTTCTCCATATATTGGTGGGAAAGAGTTTTCTACATTAAATCTGGAATTTTATGATGAAAAAGATAAGTTTCCTCCCATTTCTTATTCCATTTTTTATTAAAGAAAATTGAGATCCCTCACTCTTATAAAGTGCTATGAATATCGTTACATGTTATTATGATAAATCTAATAAATTGTAAAAGATGAAGTCATAGACACAAATCTTTCATTAAACCTTGCATGCTTACTATGCCCTCATATTTTTATGCATGACAAGTGTAATATGATATTATCATTGAACCAGTACAAACGCATGTATAAGACCCGTGATCTTGGGATTTACAAAAGGAAAAAATCATCCATTCGATGTGATTTTGTCATTTGATATTAAAATATCATAAAATTGCTCATGTAATTGCAAAGGATTTAGATCTAGTCGGTCTTTTGGGTGAACAAGCATATAACTATTAGAAGAAATTGCAAAAAATCATATTTGGTTTTCCTTGTACAATTCACCATCTATATATGGCTTTTCTCCTATTTAGTACTTTTAATATCAAAAATTCATATTTTTGAATATTGTTTTGTCAAACAGTTATTTCATTCCCTTTTTTACAAGGATGTGTTTATTCATATAAAAACTGTTTATCTGACATTATTAGAATTTCTTTTACCGACGTAAGAGAATTGAACATATTAAATCAATTTGTGATCATCATGTAACTGTCCCTAACTATTAAGGCCATTATGGGTTGATGAATTGCCAAATTGGATAAACAAAACTTTCATGTCTTGAGCTAACTACAAAACTGTGCAAATGTCAGTTTCGAATGAGAAGCATCGTAAAACATCTTCGCCACGAAGACAGGGCTCTTCTCGCAGAGGTAGGTCACCTCCCTCTCCAATACGCTGACGTAGTAAGAGGCCTATTGATACACCCCGGAGTACCGGCCCACCACCACCATCCTCCCGACCAGGAGACATTGGTCATGTCCCCGTAGGAAACCAAGGAGGTCATGACCGATTACATATAGGCGGTTCAGGCGGCGGTGGATCAGCTGCAGAAGCATTGGCCAAAAATACAACATGTAAAAGCTTACAGGAGGATCTGATCCGGAGAAAACCCCGCAATATGGCGAATCTAATTGAACGATGCAAAAGCATTCAGGGAGGTAGATGACATACGCCGCGAATCGTTATCTCCATCACATAAAACCAAAGGCGAATCTCACAATCGAGATCGTGAGAAAGACAAAAATCGGGGTCTTCCTCCATAAACAGGACTTTAGTACAAGTAATATAAATATTCCAGTGGTCAAATTTGAGGGGGTACCCAATCTAAGATTATTACCACCCTTTGGTTGGCCACCACACTGAAGCTTGCTGGGAGTTGGCAAACTAGATAGCTTTGTCCAGAATAACAAATAACAAGATGACAAGCAGAAGACAGATCCCAAAAATAAATTCAAAAGTGTCATTAATGTCATGGCGGATGGACCAGGGTATCAGCCACCCGTGGAAAAAGCAAAAATATCCGCTCTAGATAAAACATCCCTCCATTGCTCCTTTTGCAGAAACAGGTTCAGTAATCTCTCCACATACAGATGCGTTGACAATTGAAGGATGGAAGATGAAATGAGGCGGATAATGGTAGACACGGGCAGTTCTTGCAATATCATCACCATAGGTACATTCTCACCAACAAAGGAGGAGTAATGATTAGCGGGAACCAAAAGACGGTTCAAGAGACCTACTCAGCGTCACTATCAATTCGCCCACAATCCAAAGAGGACGAAGGTGAGAAATATTAACTTGTCACTACAGCTTTGGGTGACACAGAAACGCTCCTTATTACTGATGGAAAGCGGGTACGAATCGCCAAAGGATTAAACATCATTGAGTCTGAAAGCCTATTTGCATAGGAGAATGAGATCCGTACAGGAATAAGCCCAGATGTGATCACTCGTAAGTTAAACATCATTAAGGATGTGGTTCTAGTTGCTCAGAAAAGACGGAACCATGGGCCTAATAATCAGTATTTTTACATATTCTTATATGTGCATTAAACTGTTATAGTATCCTATATTTTATAATTTATTCTTTCTCGCCATACTTCTTATATTCACTTGCCTAGCTTTTAGTGCTGATATACGTCCAGTGGCTGGCGAATCATAAGTTCCACATGTGGATCAATTACCTCAAAGATAGGACAATTGATCCCATCACGGGCGGATCCCCTTTCCATAAAGGTAAGAAGCACAGACCCTCAGGAGCTTTCAAATAAGCTCAACTCTCTCCTCAAAGATAGGAGAACACTCTCATGGGCGGATCCATCTTTAGATGATCACCATTCGGTCGGACACCATTCGGTCGGACACCATAAACGAGTTAAAACATTCCTTGGACGCAAGGACTTTACACTCTCTCACTCCCTTCCCAAAGAAGGGTTCACAAAGTCCTACGGGTGGATCGCTTCACCTCAAAGATAGGTAGCAAGTTAATCCCCTGGGCAGCTTTACTTCCTCTAGAAGGAATAGAACAGCTTCTAAACCTTCACAAAGGTTCACACATTGGGGTACGGCTGGCCACCTACCCTAAACAATCGGAGAAATTGTAAACCAGATTCCAGAAAATTACTTGCTAAGGGATTATCTCCAAATAATGAAGCCTCGTCTTCATCTCCAAATAATGAAGCCTCGTCTTCATCTCCAAGTAATGAAGCCTCGTCTTCATCTCCAAGTAATGAAGCCTCGTCTTCATCTCCAAATAATGAAGCCTCGTCTTCATCTCCAAGTAATGAAGCCTCGTCTTCATCTCTAAGTAATGAAGCCTCGTCTTCATCTCCAAGTAATGAAGCCTCGTCTTCATCCAATTCATAAAGCCTCGTCTTTATCCAATTAATGAAGTCTCGTTTTCATCAAAATTAATCCGCATCTTCATCATAGAAATAACAAAGTCTCGCCTCCACAAAATGCACAAAAGTCCCTAAATGGCTGATCATTCTCACTGATCCCTAAGGGCGGGTCATTCTCCTCAATATGGCAGAACTGAAGAAAAGAAGTCCCTAAGGTGAATCATAATCCTATGCGGTAGGAACAAATGGCCCCATCTAGGGCGGGTCCACTTTCCTCCAAGATAGAAAAATAAAACACGGCGGATCAAGCCCTGATCACCGCCAGGATTAAAACATTTCTGAGACGTGAGATCTTTACATCCTTCAAAACTTCTCTCAAAAAGAGGAGTTTTCTACACCTATGGCAGATTGATCCACCTCAAAGAGAGGAAGCAGATCAAACGCTTATGGTAGCTTGATTCCCTCAAAAGGAATACCAAGCACACAAACCTTCACCAAGGTTCAAGCCTTCACAAAGGTTTTCATACAAGGGTATGGCTGGCCACCTACTCTAAGTTGCCTTGGACAGATCACTCAAAGATAGGTAGCAAGTTGATCATCAAGACTAAGCCATATGAGATCCACGGGCGGATCTCTAAGGCGAATCTCCTTATAAACGGTTAGAGTTCACAGACAACGTAAAAATCTCCATACATTGGATCCTAGGGAAAGAAATCCATAAAGCTTATCATAAGCCTCTAGGGATATGGTTGGCCACCTACCTCGAGACATAACAAGTTTGAAACCTTGAGAAAATTCAGAAGAAGTTTGAACACTTAAAAGATCAATAGCATGGAATACGATTAGACAGCCCTAAAGAGCTTTTTATACCTTTAGGGGGGCTTCTGATAACAACCCAAATTATTCTTGAATAAAGAATAAGGGAAAATTAATAGAAATAATGGCAAACCATTATTCCTTCTAAAAGAGATATTTATACATGATTAATGTGGCATTAATGATAATTAATGCAGGGGAGAATATGCAAATAATAAGGAAAATGAAGGAGTCTCTAGCATTATGCCACGCCACGTGGACCATGGTGAGATACGCCATAACGAGATACGCCCGATGAGAGCAAGTAGCGGAGACCCGCCATAGCTCTCAAGGAGAGCGTACATTCGCCTTGACGGATCAAAGAATATTATCCCAAGGACCAAAAGGGATATTCACCTTGAGAACGCCGCAAGAAGAACCAGATGGCGGATCTCCACGGTTCAGCACAGTGAGATCCGCTGGCGAACCTATGAGGCGAATCTCCTCTTTCACCTGATTCATCACAGTAACGGCTAACCGCCAACTCGGCCATAAAGATCATTAAATGAATCATTAATAGTCTTAAACCACCAGGTTAAGAGTAACTTGTAACCGCCATTAAATGAGCATTAACGGAGACTTTCTAGTTACCTAGAGGTTATGAATTCCCCAACTATATATAGCCTACATGCCTAGGCTATCAAGGTACACACATTCACTTATTCTTTGTCAATTCAGTTTGCTCTCTTGATCTTCCTTACTGACTTTGGCATCGGAGTGTCCCCGGCCGATCCCAATGGTGCCTTACAGGGACGTGCTCTTATTAAGGATTTTTCCCCGTGTTATCATGCTTCTAGGCAATTGAGGCCTCATGAGAAGAATTATCCTACACATGATTTGGAGTTAGCAGCAATAGTTCATGCTTTAAAGATATGGAGACATTATTTGTATGGGGAGACGTTTCAGATTCTCACCGATCATAAGAGTCTGAAATATATTCTCACTCAGAGGGAGCTGAATTTGAGACAAAGAAGATGGATTGAGTTGTTAAAAGATTATGACTGCACTATAGACTACCATCCAGGAAAGGCGAACGTGGTTGCAGACGCTTTAAGTAGAAAGAATTTTGGTATATTGGCTAAATTGAATCCTTTGCAGGAAATGAGATCCATGGATGTTCAGCTGAGAATTGATGAGGTGACTGGTCTTATGGCTACCTTACAGCTGAAACCAGACTTAAGGGAGAGAATTAGGTTGGTAAAAATGCAAGATCCATTCTTACAAAGAATGTATGAGCGAGTGAAGCAAGGAAAAAAACCAGACATCACAGTTGAGGAAAATGGATTATTGGTGATGGGAAACCGAATTTGTGTCCCAGATGTGGAAAATTTGAGACTAGAGATTATGGAGGAAGGACACAATGCTCCTTATGCTATGCATCCTGGTATGACTAAGATGTATAGGAATTTAAGATCGTATTATTGGTGGCCTGCCTTAAAGAAAGATGTGGCAGAGTTTGTTTCCAAGTGTCTGACTTGCCAACAAGTCAAGATTGAACATCAAGCTCCTGCTGGGAAGCTGAAGCCGTTAGCTATTCCGGAATGGAAGTGGGAACGGATTACTATGGACTTTGTAGTTGGGTTACCGAGGACTGGAAGGAAGCATGACAGTATCTGGGTGATTGTGGATCGATTGACAAAGTCTGCTCATTTCTTACCAATGCGAAAGACTGACCCAATGGACAAATTGGCCAAGATGTATGTGGCTGAGATAGTGAGGCTACATGGTATACCCGTCTCTATTGTGTCAGATAGAGACCCTCGATTTACCTCTAGATTTTGGGGTAGTTTGCAGTTAGCTATGGGAACAAAGCTAAATTTTAGTACTGCGTTTCATCCTCAAACAGATGGGCAGTCAGAGAGGACCATTCAAACCTTGGAGGATATGATGCGGGCTTGTGCACTTAATTTTCAGGGAGATTGGGACGTGTACCTGCCGTTGATTGAATTTGCTTATAACAATAGCTTCCATAGTAGTATTGGTATGGCACCATACGAAGCACTTTATGGGAGATCTTGTAGAAGTCCAGTTTGTTGGGATGTTGAGGGTATAAGACAGTTAGAAGGACCTGAGTTAGTTCAAGAAACAATAGAGAAGATAGATGTGGTGAAAAAGTGCCTTAAAGCGGCTCAAGAGCGACAAAAGGCTTATGCAGATCAACATAGGAGAGAGATGGAGTACGAAGTTGGGGACAAAGTATTTCTGAAAGTATCTCCATGGAAGGGGATAGTACGTTTTGGTAGACGGGGAAAGTTGAATCCAAGATTCATTGGACCTTATGAAATTACTGAACGAATTGGACCTTTGGCATATAGGTTAGATCTCCCAAGTGAACTATCTCAGATTCACAATGTCTTCCATGTATCTGTACTAAGGAGGTATAAGTCGGATCCGAGCCATGTGATTCCTGAGCCGGAGATCGAAGTTGTAAACAAGAATCTGACTGTCAAAGAAAGGCCAGTAGAAATTTTAGAGAGACAAATACGGAAGCTGAGGAGACGAGAAATGCCTATGGTACGAGTAAGGTGGAGTCACAACAAATCGCTTAGAGAAGCAACTTGGGAACTGGAGGAAACCATGATGAGACAATACCCGCATCTGTTTGAACATGCTGGTACGTAAATTTCGAGGACGAAATTTTTTTTAAGGAGGGTAGAACTGTAATACCCGTAATTTTATGGAGTGATTTTGCAAAATAAAAATTATAAAAGTTATTTTTAAATTATAGTAAAATAGGTGTGTTTTATGAATTAACTTATTATTATTATTATATTAATTAATATCCAATTTGTTTGTTGGTGGAGTTATTATTATATTATTATTATTATTATTGGATTTAGGTTGGCGAAATTGAGGGTTCCTTCCTCTTTCATTTCAAAACCAGAAAAAAAACCCTCGTCTGCTGCTCCGTTTCTTTTTTTTCTTTTTATCTTAATTTCTTCCATAACTCTCTGTTCCGGCCATCATTTGAGACAAAAATTATACCATTAAATTCCTTATCACGTAAGGAAGATTTCAAGACCAATATTGCTATTTTTCTGGTCGGAAAATGTGGTGACCGGTGCGTGCATTTTTCATCAACAAAGTGTTAGATTTCGACCTTTTAGCCGATTTTAATAAGGAAAGGAGCGTACTTTTGAACTCTCCTAAACGTTGGCTATCTTGTGGTAGTCTCGGTTCGTGCCTTCGACAACTCCGATGAATTTCCGACCACCGGATTCCGACGAAACTCCGGTGAGCGTTCCAGACAGAATTTTAATAATTTCGTTTAGGTTCCAGTCTTCATAATTGTTTCTTAATTCTTGGTCTATTAGAAGAATTGAACTAATTAGACTAATATGAAATCTTAAAGTATTTGGTGGGGTTAGGAGCATTTTGAGTATACATTTGCATATATATTATTGTTTCAATAATAATTAATTATAGGAATGCATTTCTATAATTATAGGAGAGGAAGAGACGGGTGAGCAAGACCCCAAACAGTTTGATTAGCTTTTAAGACGAGAGGTAATCATAATTATAAATGTTTATATATATATATATATATATTTATATAATTAATACTCCTATGCCTATATACATTATAATTTATTCCAAAAAAGGTTATGCCTATACCTATACTGTTTTAGGAAGAATTGTTTATATGTTATGCGTATGACTATATGTCAATAAATATATGTATATTCATTCCAGGAAAGTTATAACTATAACTATTGGTATATTATATGTTGTCCATGATAATGTTAAGTGTGAGCTAGTTTTTGTTTTGGAAAATTAATTGTTGTGGTGAACAATTATTATTAGTGGTATGGTTCTGCCTAATTAAATCGTAGAAGGTGCATATTATTTTATCACATATTGAATCATTACCTTACAAGGAAAATGTCTATGGTTGAATGGAAATGCGTCTCATTTTAGAATTTCACTTAATTAGCTAGCTTAACTGGATAGGTACAATGGTCTGGAGGTTTATTGATACTGTGAACATATGCACCTGTCTTGAAAGAGGAGACGATAGGGTGTTATTAAATTTTGGATTGGGTTTGGTACTGTGTCTTGCAAGATTAGACGATAGCAGTACCGTTATAAAAGTACTTATATTGTGAAGTCTCCAGGTTGTGTCTCTTGCAAGAGTAGACGATAACGTATACCTATTTGATGATAAAATACCATAAGAACCTTATATATATTTTACTTAGGTTTAGCTAGGGCCCTTAAAATAAATATAATAACTTTAGAATATTAGGTGTAGTAATGAGTCTGGTTTATGATATCATCTTTTTAATTTTAATGATTACTTGATTGATCAAATATAATATATGTGAACTGTATGTATGTGTATGTATATATATATATATATATATAAATATTTACCGTTATGCTTATTGAGTAGGCAGCTCACCCATTGCCATGTTGAAATTTTCAGGCTAGGTTCAGAGGTTCTCCTATTTGCTAGATTTTCAGGTTTTCCTACATTCAGGCTGGCCAGCACAGCGGTCTTATTCCCATTAGGAATTTCATAGACATTCATTATATTTATTATACTATTGGATTTGATTATTTGTTTAAATTTAAAAGAATTTTATTGACAGGTTAAATTGTTTGTTTGGTTATTTAATTCTTTGGTTACGAGATTTTGATAGACGGTAATAAATGATGAGCCTTTATGTAGTTATGTTGGGGTTTTTGCTTATTTATGATAATTGCTTGGTTTTCTATGTGACCCGAAACGGAGGTTACAGAATTGAACTGAACTGAACTGAACTGATTGCTACTGAAATTAAGTGATAAAGAACAGGACCTTAGAACCATTTTCTTGAGAACAATTCAATTAGAAAACGTAATTAATTATTAATTTTTTATGGGAAAATCTGTAAAAATACCTCTAACGTTTACGGTCAATAGTAAATTTTCCCCTAACATTTAAAATGATGCAATTTTACACTTAAAGTTGGCAGCAAAGAGCAATTTTACCTATAACATTATCAAGTTGGGTCAATTTGAGAAATAATTCATTAATCTTCTCGATATTTATGAAATGAGAATCAAAGATTTAGAAAATGAAACAAGTTCAGGTATTCGGTAAATGATTGAATATCGTCTTCCAATTTTTGTGTATTGATTTTTAATGTGGAAATATATATGTTTGATTGATTGATTAATTGCAGGGAAAGTAAAAGTAAGTGAAGATGTTGAGAAAAGCAAGGAATTAGAAGGAAGACTTTTGTGTTTGGAGAAGTATTTCGAAATATTGAACAAACTGAAGAAGATTCCTGAAGCAGTTTCAGGTATTGCATAATGTTTGAATCTCATCTTCCATTGATCTTTAATCTGTGCAATTATGCATATATCAGAGGAGGTGAACATGCTGTCCAAGATGATCCTTGCAGAGAAGCGTTGCATTGTGCTGCTGCTGGAACGTAATCCGGAACCATGTTTATGCTATGATGTTGAAGAATTGGAAGACTTAATTTAATAAACTAAGTTTTATTGAAGATAATTTTACAAGAAAAATTAAACAACTCTTGCACACACAACTCTTATCACTAATTAGCTTAATTTTTCTACACATATCACATCTCTCCATGCTCCTATATTTATAGGTGGGTTCATTCATTTTGGGCCACACTTTATATCGGTGGTGAGAGGCTTTATTAGCCACAAGTTTTATTGCTAAAAAACAACCATAAAACATACAAAAAAATCTAAGATATTTATTTTAGAATATCTAATAGTTTAGTCTAGATAATTCTAGTTAGTCGGTGGTGCATTTTCTTTTAATACTCTCCCTCAACACCGACTTTTAGTAGCTCATACTTGCTTGTCATTTCAAGTTGTCTTCTGAACTGTTCAAATTTGCACCGTTCAGTCCTTTCGTAAATATATCGGCAACTTGGTCTTCAGTCTTCACATACTGCATCGAGATGTCTCCACGTAAGATTTTCTCTCGTACGAAATGATAATGCACCTCGACATGTTTCATTCTGGCATGGAACATTGGATTTTCAGTCAAGTGTATCGCTGACTGATTGTCGCAGTATAGTTGTACTGAGTAATCTACTGGCTGATGAAGATCTTTCATAAGCTGTATTAGCCAGGTACATTCTTGAGCTGCGGTAGCTGCTGCCCTGTACTCTGCCTCGGTACTTGATAATGAAACCGTAGGCTGTCTCTTGCTGCACCAAGATATAGGTCCTGATCCAAGACTAAACACATAACCTGTAGTCGAACGTCTTGTGTCATGATCTCCAGCGTAATCAGCATCACAATATCCGCGCACCTCACTCTTTCCTCCTTTCTTGTATAAAATAACATAATCCATCGTACCTCGAACATATCAAAGAATTCATCGAATAGCTTCTAAATGAGGCTTCTTCGGATTCTGCATAAATCGACTTACCATACTTACTGCATATGATATGTCTGGCCTCGTCAGAGTGAGATAGATCAGGCTTCCAACTAGTTGTTTGTACATCGTAGCATCTTTTAAGTCCTTTCCTTCAGCGGAACATAACTTTACGTGTACTTCTATTGGAGTTGTAATAGGCTTGCATTCGAGCATCCCAAACTTCTCCAAAAGATCTTTAGCATACTTATGCTGACACAAGAAAATTCCTTCCTTCGTGCGTTCAACTTCAAGACCAAGGAAATGATTTAACTCTCCTAATGATTTCATTTGAAATCGTACTGATAAGTTGGCTCTAACTTGATGGATCTCAGCAACATCATCACCTGTAATGATCAGATCATCAATATAAACTAATACTATAGCCAACTTCTCACCTTGGACCTTCACGAACAAACTGGAATCAGCTGGTGCCATCATGTAGCCACTTTGAATCAGGAACTCTGCTATTTTCCCATACCATGCTCTTGGTGCTTGCTTCAATCCATACAATGCTTTCTTCAGCTTGCATACATAGTTTGGTTGAGCCTTGCTCTCGAACCCTTGAAACTGGTCCATGTATATCTCTCGATCCAATTCGCCATGCAAGAAAGCATTCTTCACATCCATCTGCCAGAGCTTCCAATCTTTACTAGCTGCAAGTGCTAGTAGTACACGTACTGTGGTGATCTTTGCAACTGGACTAAATGTCTCATCATAGTCCAGACCATACTTCTGTGAGAATCCTCGAGCCACCAATCGAGCTTTATATCTCTCGATTGAACCGTCAAGGCTCTACTTTACTTTATAAACCCATTTGCAGGAAATAGGCTTCACATCTTTGGGTTTGGGAACTAAATCCCAAGTCTCATTCTGCTTCAAGGCATCTATTTCTTCTTGCATTGCCTTTCTCCACTCCTTAATTGAGGATGCTTCTTCGTACGTCTCAGGCTCCTTAATTGATTCTTCAATCACTGCTGCATTAGCATACTTAGGATTTGGTCTCCTTTTTCTTATTGACCTTCGCACCGGTGATTGTTGTTCTTCTGTTGATTTATCATCATTAACGATCTCCTCGAGTTGACTTGGTCGTTCTTCTTCAGGTGTTTGATGTACTCCTGTACACCATGGAGATTGAGCCTTTTCTAGTGACTTGCTCCCGAGGTTTTCTTCTACCGGTTCCACTTCTAGAATGATTTCTTTAGCCGCCTCGTCCCTTTCAAGTCTTTCCTGTAATTTCTCCTCGATTTCTTTTGAATCGGGTAGTACAACTTCATGAGGGGACCACCAGGATGAAGCTTCGTCAAACACCACATTTCTTGACGTATAACACCTTCCTGTTGTTGGGTCACAACACTTCCACCCCTTTCTTTAATTATCATAACCCACGAAGATGCATCTTATCGCTTTCTTATCAAATCTGCTACGTATATGATCAGGAACGAAAACATAACATACGCAACCAAATACTTGAAAGTGACTTACAGTGGGTTTGATCTTCCATATCTTCTCGAAGGGTGAAATGAATCCAAGTGGTGCTTGTGGTAGTTTGTTGATTACATCTGCAGCTGTCTTCATACACTCTACCCAGAACCGTGGTGGAACGTTCTTCGCATGTAACATACTCCTGCATATCTCTACAAGGTGTCTGTTCTTCCTCTCTGCTACCCCATTTTGCTGTGGAGTATTAGGACAATCCAACTGTCATCGAATCTTGCAATCTTGTAAGTATCTTGAGAACTTGTGCGAAGTATACTATCCTCCATTGTCAGTGCGAAGGCATTGGATCTTCCGATCAAGTTCCTTCTCGACCTTCTCCTTGAACTCTTGGAACTTGCTAAATGCTTTTGATTTGTTTTTCATAAAGTACACCCACACGTACCTTGAGAAATCATCAATAAAAGTTATCATATATTGATGACCACTAACTGATGGTTGCTTCACACGACCAAATACATCAGAGTGCACCAACTCGAGCGACTCCTTTGCTCGATATTGAGAATCTTCATACGACAACTGGTGTGCTTTCCCGAACTGGCATCCAGCACATACTATGTCATCTCGAACATTAAGTTGTGGAAGTCCATTGAGCATTGACTTCTTCATCATCACCTTCAACTTATGATAGCTCACGTGTCCCAAGCGTGCATGCCACAGATCGGCTATCTCATTCTTTCTGGCTTTGTCTACATAGGCTGTTTGTGCTGACATTACGTAGACAGACTCAAGTTTTCTTCCTTCCATAACCGATGGGCTTGTTGGCCTCAGACTTCGATACACCTTCATGTCGTTCGGACGAAATACCACGTAGTTACCTGAGGATGTCAACTGCGACACTGATATCAAGTTCTTTATCATCCCAGGTACATGGAATACATTCTCCAATTGCACTTCCTTAGAGTTGTATCGAGGCACAACCATCGTCTTCCCAACATGTGTGATTGGTAGTTTTGAGTTGTTCGCGGTGACAACAACTCGCTCCCTTTATACTCTGTCATGCTTGATAATTTTTCCTTATCTCCTTTCATATGATTAGAGCATCCAGAGTCCACTATCCAATCATTATGATAATTAATAAATTTATTACTTACAGCGGTAAGTGCTAGCTCATCATGTGCATCTGCTTTGGAGGGCATGACTGTGTCACATATCACTGGCTCTGTAATTGCACACGAAGCCTCGAAGTCCCAGTCTTCTTCTCTTTCATTTTGAGCATGTGTGGATGTTGCAGCATTTCCTTCTGCTTTCTTGTATCTGCAGTCTTGAGCATAGTGGCCTCTTTCGCCATAATTATAGCATTGGTCGTTCTTTTGTCGACGTGTCTTCTCGTGTGCTTGCTTGTGGTTGTGGTGAGCTCCCCCTTGTTGCCAACTCCTTCCTTATTGCCTTTTCTACCATCCTTGTTTGAATCTTTCGCCATTTCTCGATCTCGTGATTTTTGGATCCTTGCTCTTTTTATTGCTAAAAAGAGCTTTATCTTCATCATTGACTGAGACTTTAGACATTTGCTTGTCTGGAGCCTCTTGATTAGCCAATGTATTTTTTAATTCATTTAAACTTGGCTCTTTAGTCCATCCACGGGTTGCCGTAACAAGCACGTTAAATTCGGGACGCAACCCATAGACTATTATTCTTCTCATTCTTGTTTCATTAATTTTATTTTCAGGATCCAATTTTGAAATTTCTTTACATAAAGTTTTAACTTTAGTAAAGTATTGACTCACCATCATGTCGTTTTGCGAGACCGACAGTAACTCGTTCTCGAGTTGTTGGAGCTTGGCATCGTTCGTTCTTGCAAATAATCCAGCAAGAGTGTCCCATGCTTCTTTGGGGTTTTAGCATCCTTGATGCGTTGCAGCAAATCGTCCTCCACCGAAATTGATAAAGCATACATAGCTTTACCACACTTGACCTTCCATTTCTTAAGGTCATTTTGTTCCGTCGGTGGCGTTGTTTCGTTTCCTCCAACAGTCTCCCACAAATCTTGGCCGAGCAGATAAAATTGCATACGAGTACTCCAAGTACTATAATTATTATGATTGAGTTTTTCCAGAGTGCTTATCGAGGTAGACATGTCTGCCATCACGACTTGGTTATCTCCTTTAATTAACCAAGTAACACCGACCAATAATTTTTACAGTCCCGGACTGTGCGCTAAAAATACCTCGTACCACCATGATCCCGGATCGCGAACTTTTGAAGCACCCGACTCTCGGTTCCTGACCGCCTGCTTGCACTCGACCACGTACCGGTCCCTAACCGCCCGCTCTGATACCACTTGTTGAAGAATTGGAAGACTTAATTTAATAAACTAAGTTTTATTGAAGATAATTTTATAAGAAAAATTATACAACTCTTGCACACACAACTCTCATCAAGATGCACTCACTCACATCACTAATTAGCTTAATTTTTCTACACATATCACATCTCTCCATGCTCCTATATTTATAGGTGGGTTCATTCATTTTGGACCACACTTTATGTCGGTGGTGAGAGGCTTTATTAGCCACAAATTTTATTGCTACAAAAACAACCATAAAACATACAAAAAAATCTAAGATATTTATTTTAGAATATCTAATAGTTTAGTCTAGATAATTCTAGTTAGTCGGTGGTGCATTTTCTTTTAATATATGATTTTAGAGTCTATGCCCTTTGTAACTTGTGCATCAATCAAATCAAGTTAGATAATTCGATGCGTCTCATTTATTGTCTATGTGTACATTCAAGGTTCTTAATGGTGGAATTGATCTCAAGAAATGGTTCTTACTTCTGTTAGAACAAAGAAGTGATTGTAAGAATATAACTATAGGTTGTGGAAAACATATGTAGTTGCTACTCTTCAAGCTATGGGGATATTTGATACGCACTGCATGGGCACCTCACCACCTCTGGTAAATTTATTCCACGGGCTATTGGAATTGAAATTACTTAATTGAGTAATATCTTTTGTAAAAATGTAGTACTAGTAATAGAAGATTAATAGATGCAGACAAGAAGAATATGATGATGTCTGCAAGTTGTCCTTTTGACCTGATAGGAAGTAAGTGAACAATATTTTGTTGCAGTTTTTCACGCACAATGTGACAATCAATGTCAATGTGCTTGGTTCTTTCGTGAAAAACAGGATTGTGCGCTATATGTAGTGCAACTTGATTATCACAAAAAAGTATTGCTGGCCCTGCATGTGGGATGATGAAGTCACGCAGCAGATAAATGAGCCATTGAAGCTCGCATACTGATGTGGCCATCGCCCTATATTCATCTTCCGATGAACTCCTTGATACAGTAGACTGCTTTTTCGACCTCCAAGAGATTAAAGAGTCCCCAAGGAACACGCAGAAGCCAGTTATTGATTTTCTGGTTTCGAGGCATGATGCACAGTCAGCATAAGTGAATGCTCTAAATTTAGTTTGTCCAGCTGCTGGGAAAAATAGGCCTTGTCCAGGTGAGTTTTTGAGGTATCTTAACACCCTATGTGCCCTGTGTAGATCATCTTGAGTTGGGGTGTTTAGATGTTGACTCAATTGGTGCACTATATAACAAATTTTTGGCCTTGAATGTGTAAGATACAATAGTTTCCCAATGAGTTGTCTGTAGGCAGGTATATCATGTAGTAGGACTGGTGTAGGTGTTGGTTTGAAGTTAAGGGTGGCTGCTGTTTGGACGGGCTTCGATCCCAGGAATCCCTGATCTTGTAACAGCTCAAGACAATATTTCCTTTGACTAAAGTGGATCCCTTTCGATGTTCTCGCAATTTCGAATCCCAAGAAATATTGCAAAGGGCTAAGGTCCTTAATTTTAAATAAGGCATGTAAATGAGATTTAACTGATTGTACCTCATCTTTGTAGTTTCTTGCCACCATTAGATCATCTACATATGCCAAGACTGCTAGGAACTTTCCATTACTAGCTTTAATGAACAATGATGGATCAGCGGTAGCTTGAGTGAAGCCATACTCCTTTAGTGCAGTGCTAAGCTTGTAATTCCACTGCCTCCCCGCCTGTCTTAACCCGTATAAGGATTTGTGGAGCCTGCAGACTAGGTTGGAGTGAGAATTAGGAACTAAACAGCCCTGTGGAACCTTCATGTATACCTCTTCACTAATTTCACCATGCAAGTACGCATTGTTGATGTCCAACTGTTCAAGGAACCAATTGTTCATGCTAACAAGAGCTATAAACATTCTGATAGTGGTAATTTTTGCCACAGGGGCGAAAGTTTCTGTGAAATCTATCCCAGCCTTTTGAGTAAAGCCCTTTGCCACTAAACGGGCTTTATATCTCTCCACGGTACCATCCGCCCTGTGTTTGATTTTGAATATCCATCTGCATCCTATGGGCCACTTTCCTACAGGTAATTGAGTGATAGACCAGGTATCATTTGCAGTTAAGGCGCTTAATTCTGCTTCAATAGCTTGTCGCCAATGAGGGGACTTGATAGCTTCTTCATAGGTTGATGGTTCTCTCTGACACGATATTTGAAGTGAGAAAATCCTTTTGCTGGTACTGAGGTTGTTATAAGAAATGTTCTTGGTTAGGTCATGAGGCGTTTTGGGAAGTGGTGCAGTTGTGATGGAATTTAGGAGATTATGGTGATAATCTTGTATGTATTGTGGAGGGTGTCTGTGTCTGGTGGACCTTCTAGGCTGATTTGTATTGGGATTGTGGTGTATTTCTTGAGTGGGATTGGTGTTTGTGGGATCTGCAATGTTAGGCTGAATTGGATCTGTCTCATTAGGAGGCAATGTCTCTGGCAATCCAGGTATCGAAATCTCTAGGGAATCATTATCAATCAGTTCACCGGATACATTTGGTAAGGGGAAGGATGGATTTGGTGGATATTCGTCTTGGTTATAGGGAAAAATTGTTTCATGGAACTGGACATTTCGTGATACAAAAATTTTCCTGGTCTACAAGTCCATCACTTTGAAACCCTTAGTGCCAGTTTGATACCCAATGAAGACACACTTGATTGCTCTTGGTGTTAATTTTGTCTTATCCCTATTCAAAGTTGCCGCAAAGCAGAGGCATCCAAAGACTCTTAACTCTTGCCAATTTGGGGGCTGATTGTGAAGTAAAGTGTATGGGATGCAATTTTTGGTTGCATTAGTTGGTAGCCTGTTGATCAAATGCACATCATGAGAAGCTGCTAAGGGCCAAAAACTGTTTGGTATTTTGCTTTGAAGTTTCATGACAGCTAGTTTGGTGCACTATGCCAAATTTGCTATAGAACTCATGCATGTTAAACTCTGCCCCGTTATCAGATCTGATAACCTTTATCTGCTTGTTGAATTGAGTTAAAGCATATTGATTGAATTTGTAAATTGCATGTCTTGTCTCAGACTTATACTTCATAAAATAAAGCCACACAAATCTACTATGGTCATCAATAACAGTAAGGAAATAATGCTTTTCATTGAATGAATGCTTTAAGGGTCCCCATATGTCCAAATGGATCAAATCAAAACAACTATCAGCTCTATTACAACTAAGATTGAAACTATTTTTTTTCTGCTTAGCTAGGTGACAGACATCACAAGATGTGTGTTAAGGAAAATTAGCTAAGGAAGGAAGAAAGTGTGACAATATGCCACTTCTTTGAATTGAAGGGTGCCCGAGCCTCATGTGCCAAAGAGTTGAAGTAGAAGCTACTCGTTTGGTGGAAGCAGTCAAATGCTTGGGAAATGGTTTGTCTAGGTGATAAAGCCCTCCTCTCAAGCTAGCAGAGCCAATCCTCTAGGAGTTCCCCAGATCCTGTATGACACAATTTTGTGAGGTGAAGAATAGGCATAAATTTGAATGTAGAGTCAATTTACTACTGGATATGAGATTGTAGTTAAATTGTGGAACATACAAGGCATTTATTGATGTGAATTTTGGATGTAATTTGACATGACCAATGTGAGAGACTGGGACACTTTGGTTATTTGGAAGTTGTATTGAACAATTTGACACAGCTCTATATGTGGTAAAAAATTTGAGATCACATACCACATGATCAGTGGCCCCCGTATCGATAATCCAACTATTTCTATGTATGAGTAATTGAGTGGATGAGGAAACTTTACCAGAATAAGGTGCGACTGTCTTGTAGTTACTGTTTGCAGTGGCTATTTGGATGGGATTTCCACTTGATCCTGCTCCGGAATCATTCTTTATTTTTGGTAGTAAGTTGATCAGCTGGTCATACTGAGCTTTAGTGAAGCTGTATCCACCTTGTTGTGGACTAGACTCATGTTCATCTTCAAATTCAGTGAATTGATGGTGTTCACTATGATTTTGGTAATTAGACTGCACCTGATTCGCGCTATTTTGCTTCGAGTTTGGTTTTGAATTTGTTCCCCTATTCCTGTTGCCATAACCAGGGGGAAGCCATGTTTGCGATAGCAAATGTCTTCAGAGTGGCCTTCCTTATCACAATAAGTGCATATGGGGAGATTGTTTGAGTTCCTCTTTTGGTTAAACCTACTGTTGTTCTGCTGAAATTTTTGGTATTGTGGTTTTTGGGAACTGGTGTAATTTGCAGCAAAAGCTGTTGGCTCAGGTTTGTTTGAAACATGAGTTAAAGAGTTCATTTGTCTCTCGTGTTTTATGGTAAGGTGATAGGGGCGTTTCGTCCCTATCTTTTAGCGTGAGTTACGAATTAATTTTAAGAGAAATAAATAAGTTTAATTGCAAAAATAGAGTGTTTTTAATAAAATAACGAAATAAAAATAAATTCCGTACTTTCGGTTAATTTTCCTTATTTTTGATTAATTTAGAAAATAAAACGTCAAGCTAACTCGGCTCTCGAGAATTATATTTCAGGTACGAGCAAGGAGAAAAAATCCTTTGACATACGTGGGGCGTATCACCCCTCACGCGGGGCGTGGAACACTTGGTCAGAAATAACTGTTCAATCCACAAGCACCACGTGGGATCTAGTCACCAATACGCGGGGCGTATCAACAACCACGCGAGGCATGGAACATGTGTCAGAAATGATAAGCCTAATCCTGAAAGTCAGACTGCATGGTCTCCCTGAGTCAACTATCCTACGCGGGACGTACCACCTTACACGCGGGGCGTGTAAGGAAATTCTTCAATCCAAAAAGCTCAGAGACTCATTTACGCGGGGCGTGCTTCAGCTACGCGAGGCGTAAAAGACCCAATTCAAGCAATAAAATCTCAGAAACTCAACCACGCGAGGCGCACCCAAGTCTACGCGGGGCGTGGTTGAGACAACAAGATCTGGATTTGGTCCACATGCAGGAGATTTCTGACAGAATGGGCAACTACGCGAGGCGTACTCCACCATACGCGAGGCGTGTCATGGGAAATCTGCAGAAAATCATGTTCCTCCATTCTTGTATTTTGTGAAATTACAATTCTACCCCTAGCTTGATGTGTATAAATAGGGGCTGACTCTTAGACTTTGGACACCATTGATATACAATTTTAATATAGTTAAAGCTCTTGTTATTTTTGTTTGAGATTGTATTTATAGAGCAAAACTCTTCCACCTTGAGAGCTTGTTCGTTGATTCCGGTGTTCCATCAAAGTTCCGCTCCATCTCCACTCACCAAGCTCGAAAGCTCCACCTCCAAGTCCTAAGAGACGGCCTTGAGTCGGGTTAGCTAGTTCCGAGGGTGGATTCTTCCCTTTTTACTTGCTAACTAGCTTGCACTCTTCCTATGTACTAGGCTTGGTTGTATTCCGTATTTACGTTTTCCATATTTATAATATATGATTTGCAATTTTCGTTTCTATATACGTGTTGATGTTTATTGCTTGTTTTGATACTCGTAATTGATTATTGTGTAGGAGAACATGATTTCCGACGCCATTCGGGCTATCTTTAGGGATTCATATAGGTGTTGCCTTACCGGAAGTGACGCTCCGGAAACCGTAGGAATTGACAAACCACGGAACTTACGGGCCCTAATTTCTGGTCCCAAGCATTAGACACGCCTTGACTAGGAACCACGTAGTCTAAGTACTTCACAGGTCGGTCACACTACACATAGTCGTCACTGCAAGAGTAAATCATTAACCGTTCATATATTGGAAGTCATTGTTTATCATATTTATAACTTATCGCCTTCCACATCATTTCGTAGAGTTTTGCTATATAAATTTGTCTCACCCGTAGTTAGGAGTAGTTTGTAGTTGTTCCCCGAATCAACTCAAGGTATTCACTGCTTAGATAACATATAAAACTGAGTCGTTTAATACTTGTAGTTATAAATCCCGTGGATTCGATACCCGGTCTTAACCGGATTATTACTTGATACGACGGGGTACACTTGCCCCTAAGTAGTGGCATCTAGTAGAGATAGAGCATTTAGAAAGATCACATCCATAGTCGTAATGCACTTATCATAATACACATTTCGTCGTAGAAAATCTCTACCTAGCCGTTTACGCTATCAAGTTTTTGGCGCCGTTGCCGGGGATTTATAATTTCTTGCAATATTAGACAAAAAACGTTTTATTGTTAGTCTAAGCATTATTTTTGTATAAATTGTTTATATATACTCTTTATACTTTTTACTAACAATATTCTTTCTTGTTTATAATTTATTTCATTTATTTATTTTATGCACACCCGATCCCAGAGTAATTCTCTCGTTCCTATTGATCTTGAAATTGAACGTACTCTTTGTAGGATTCGGAGAGAGAAAATGGCAAACCTCAACAATGAAGCTAACCAACCCGAGGTCAACCAAAGGCCGCCGGTGCAACCAGTGAACAACAACCGCAATGGTGGAGACATGCGCTCGATGATGGAGATTCTTGCTCCGCATCGTCCTCAAAACCGCAACGGAATCGTTGCCCCCACCATTCCGACCAACACATATGAAATCAAGACTAGCATGATCCAACTCATCCAACAGCTCGGCCAGTTCGGAGGAGAACCTCATGAAAACCCTAACGAGCATTTGGAGAAATTTCTTATATGTGCCGAAACTTCTCGACAAAACGGTGTACCGGTTGAGGCCGTCCGACTAAAGTTGTTTCCTTTCTCTTTGACAGGATAAGCGTTGGAGTGGTTGCACTCGCTGGAGGCGGGTTCGATTACATCATGGGCGGAACTTGAGAAGGAGTTCCTTTCTTACTACTTCCCGCCTTCCAAAACGGTCAAGTTGAGGAACGACATCACTACCTTTCGGCAGCTCAAACACGAAGCCCTTCATGCGGCTTGGGCAAGATTCCGAAAGTTGCTACAAAGCTGCCCGCACCACGATATCCCCAAGCACGATTTGGTAAGCACTTTTTATCACGGATTAACACCTACTAATCGTGCCACCGTGGATTCCGCAGCAGGTAGGGACCTGTTTAGGAAGTCAGCCAGTGAAGCATACGAGCTCATTCACGAGCTCGCAAGGAAAAGCGTACAATGGCAAGAAGATCAGCTTGCCGGACCTTCACGACATCAAACGTTCACCGTGGAGAATGAGGCTCCGAAAAGTTCCATGGCGGAAATGAATAAAAAACTTGACGCTTTGATAGCCCAGTTGAGCCTTAACAAAGTTGCACAGGTCCTGATGTGCAATCATTATGGTGGAGACCATGACAGACTTAATTGCCAAGCCGGCAGTCCTTTCGCCGGCGACACCGAAAATGTAAGTTACATAGGAGGCAATCCAAGGTATAATCCTAACCCGAACTCCTATTCACATCACCACAATAATAATAACGGCGGATGGAGGCCTCGGTACCAACACCCTAACTTGTCTTATGGCAATAATAACAATGTATTGAGGCCCCCATCCGACTTTGTTCAAGAATATCGGGAAAATGGGTTAGGGCAATCACAAGCCATGCCCAATCGGAATGCTCCACCTCCCGATAATGTGCATGGCCAGTCCGTAACATCCTTGTTAAAGGATATCTTAACCCGTCTTTCCGATAGTGAGGTGTTTTGTAGGGACCTTAGCTGCCAGGTAGCTCACTTGAATCATCAGCAACAGGAGAGGCCATTAGGAACCCTCCCGGCAAACACCGAGCAGAACCCGCGGGGCAAAAATAGAGAGTCCGGACAGGTGATAACGCTCCTAAACAGTAGAAGTTCGGACCCGTCGAGTTCCAACTCGAAAAACCTGCAGTAAGCCGCCGCATGAGAAAGTCGAGCTACTTCAACTCTAAACGTAGCATCGGTTTGAATCTCTCAACCCACTTGTTATATGTATCATAACCGTTTTTCAACTTATTTTTACTTCTATTTTTATTTATTTTTACGTTCATTTCTTTTATGTTATTTTTCTCCTTTTAGTTATTTTCATTTTTAGTTATATTTTTATTTTTTTTTATTTCTCATAAATCAAAAGAAAAACAAATCCCATTTTTAATCCAAAAATTCTTAATCACGCGGGACGTACAACCCAGTACGCCCCGCGCATCTGCGTGTCTGTCCCATTTTCACAAGAAAAGACACGTTACGCGGGGCGTCCTTCCTACCACGCCCCGCGTAACCTGCGGCAATTAACCCCCTCTCAAATAAACGCCACGTATTGGGCTAGGGCACGCCTCGCGTATCCTTGGGGAGTTGCGAATTGCAACTCCCCATGGCAGCCTTTCCCTCTCCCACCTTTCCCATCACTCTCTCCTCTTCCCCAAAAATCTTTCCTACTTCTCCACTCCACCTCCAATCACCCTTCACCTTTTCAAATTCAAAACTTCCCTCTTTATTATTTTTATAACCACCCTCTTAATTGTTCATTAAAATAATAAAAACATTTAATTAAAACCCATAAAAATTCAAAAAACTGAAAATCTGTTCGTTCCACGCGGGGCGTACCTCCATTTACACCCCGCACCTTCGCCCCTCTCCCTTCAATTTCGGGCCAGGAGGTGCGATACGCGAGGCGTGCTTCCCCGCACGCCCCGCGTACCGTGCCGTTTTTGCATCCAATAATGGGCAGGAGGTGGGATACGCGTGGCGTGGCCTCTTCACGCCTCGCGTACCCCTCTGAGAATCCGAGTTTTACTTGGATTCCCACCTCCTCCCCTATAAATACTTCCCCTTCTTCCCTTCTTCTTCCTCACAACTCTCTCTAACTTCCCACAATCTTCCTACACTCTCTCCATCCCTCACCAACACTATGGCAAGACGAAAACACGTTGCCGACATGTGCCCCCCACGGTCCACTAGGGCCCGTATCTCTAGCACCCAAAATCAACAACTACGCTAATCACCACCGCCCCCCGAACGGAAGGAAACACCGCCACTCACCCGCCAATATCGGGCTCCTTTCCATCTTCTCACCGAGGAAGAACCCCAATCCTACCAAACACTCTCCGCCGCCCACGTAATAGAGCTCCCGTACATTGAACGTATTGTTCTTGATCGCTACAATGTTGGAGGTGCCTTCGAGGATCGCCTTCGTGCTCTAAATTGGCTCAATCACTATCGGGCATGCCACCACGTCTACTCTTCGTTGGTCGTGGAGTTCTACACCTCCCTAGAATCCAACAATGTTCCCAGAGCCCTCTTCAACTTCCGCCTTCACAACCAACCTTTCTCCATTGGCACCCAATGGCTCCGCAATCATTTCACCCGTCAAGTAGAAGTGGGCATTGCACATTGGCCCGAGGGTGTCTCCCCTCGTAATTTTTGGACCTCCATCACCGGGTCCGACGATTACGATATCTCCAACCTCCGACCGACATGCATCCGCGACCCAATCCTCCAACTTCTCCACCGTTTCATCTCATTCTACTTCTCGGGGAAGTCCGAGTCCACCAAGGTCAATAAGCACAAGCTTTTGGCCCTTTACTGTTGTGCAAACGGCCTCACCTACGACCTTTCCTACCTCGTGGCCGTTCAGCTCCACCATATGCCCACACGAAAACGTGGGAGAATCGGGTTGGGCCATCTCATCACCATCTTCGCCACCTCCGCTCTTGGCGAAGCCGCCCTTGACCGCCTCCCCAGCTTGGAGCCGCGGCCCTTGGAGAAAAATGCCTTCAAATCACTCAAGCACCCTACCTCCGGCCCAGGTGAGAGTTCGGGGGCAGCCCAACCCCAAGACAGCGAGGACGAGGACTCGGACATGGGCCTCAATTTCAGTCCACCACCCCTCCACGACTTCAACTCCCTCTATTCCCGGTTGGATATTTTGGAGGACAACCAACGCCGAGATCGGGCCCACTTCGACTCCCGCTTCGATGCCATCGATGCTCGCCTCGATGCCTCCGAGGTTCAAAGGCATGAGGATCGGGCCCATCTCGATGCTCGCTTCGACGCCCTCACCAACTCCTTTGCCTCCTACTTTAACATCCACGGAAATCCTCATCCGCCTCAACCGTAGTTTCCATTTCTTTGTTTTTATGTTTTCCGTTGTCTTGTGTTTATTTTAGTTCGTCTTTCTTTTGTTGTTTTTGTTTTCTTTTAGTGTTTTTATTGTACTTTCTTTTGTTCTTTTACTATATTTACGATTTTCCTTTATGTGTCGTTTTATTTACTTTTCGTGTTCATTTTTCGCTGTTTATGCACCATTAATAACCTTCACGCAGGGCGTACTCCCTTTTACGCCCCGCGTGTTAGTCATTTTTCTTGCATAAAAATCTCAGAAACTCAAACACGCAGGACGTCCCTCGTAGTGCGCCCCGCGTAGTTGAGTCTCTGGTCAAAATGCACTTAAAACGTACCTCCTGCGCGGGACGCCCCCCTGGGCACGCCTCGCGTAGGACCTGACCTTCCAGGGTCCTATTTTTAATTTAAATTCCATCTTTATTTTTGTTTTTCTTTTTCTTTTCTTTTGCGACGTCCTTGGAATAGACGTCATTTTAATAACGCGGAGGGTCGTGCAACCCCGCACTTACCGTTTGTTTTGCACGAACAAAAACAAAAATAAAAATTAAATAAAAAACAAAATAGTTAAACTAATTTATTGATTCTTTAATTTTTTCGGCACACTACCCCCTCGGAAATTAATTAAAAGTTTCGTTATTTGTCCTTAGATGTAAAGACATTAATACAAAGGATCGGCTTTAGTAAGAAATTTTAGTCTTAATTCTGAAGCTCTAGAATTTATGCAAAGCCTAGGTTCGTACTAAACAAAAGCATTGAGTCCTAACCCAAAAGAGTTCGTACACAATTTAACCCGAAATTTTATGAGATATTTTTGAGCCTAAAAGAGTTCGTACAAGAACTCTATTTCTTTCACAATTTTTCGAGAGCTTTGACTTCACTCGACTCATAGAGTTTGCACCTAATACCGGGTTAAGTACACTTTTTTTGGTTAAAATGGCAATAGATGATAAAACGAACCCACTTAGTCTAATTCTTTTCTTAAATTATTTTTCTCGTTTTCGTCAACCTCTAGGAAACCCCCTCGAGCCTATTAACCGACTTTTCTTGTTAATACCGTTTTAACAATTAACTCTTTTTTCCTCTTGTTTAAATACCAACAAAATCAAATCGCACCCGAAATAAGCTAAGGCCTTGATAAGTAAGCACCATAAGCTTTCGAAATCGTTTTTGTGCCGCTCTCAAAACAAAAAGAAAAAGAAAAACACAATAAAGAGCAAAAGGCATTCTCAAGCTCCACCCGAGCAATTTCGAGTTATATTTTACAAACTTGCCAAGGCCGAAAGAAAAACGCGGTGCGATCATCAAAATGGTGTTTGAACTCGAGTTTCAAAAAAATTAACCACTAAAAAGCCGCCCACATTACAACCCCCTCCGGGTTCATTTTTAATATTGCCTAGACCATAACATAGGAGGAAAAACCCGGATGAAAATGCAAACTCAAGGTGATTTCGAGTAAGTGCAAAGAAGAGTGCAAAAACACCGACCCACCAAAATTTGAGCGTAAGAGTGAAATCCCTTGGTGAGGTACTATCGGGTTCTCAAAAGATAATCAACCCCCATTAATATTGCCTATTAAATTTGATCATGGAGGTTTCAAACAAGTTTTGGTCACTCATTTGTTTGCGTAGGTACTTGCCGGAAACTTTGCATAAAACTTTAGCTTCGGAATCACGCACTTGGTAAAACCAACCGATGGTTTGTTTCTTAATAATCTCAATCCCTTGTCTTTCGATTTCTTTTACTTGAGGACAAGTAAAACTTTAAAGTCCGAAGAGGTTTGATAGGGGCGTTTCGTCCCTATCTTTTAGCGTGATTTACGGATTAATTTTAAGAGAAATAAACAAGTTTAATTGCAAAAATAGAGTGTTTTTAATAAAATAACGAAATAAAAATAAATTCCGTACTTTCGGTTAATTTTCCTTATTTTTGATTAATTTAGAAAATAAAACGTCAAGCTAACTCGGCTCTCGAGAATTATATTTCAGGTACGAGCAAGGAGCAAAAATCCTTTGACATACGCGGGGCGTATCACCCCTCACGCGGGGCGTGGAACACTTGGTCAGAAATAACTGTTCAATCCACAGGCACCACGTGGGATCTAGTCACCAATACGCGGGGCGTATCAACAACCACGCGAGGCATGGAACATGTGTCAGAAATGATAAGCCTAATCCTGAAAGTCAGACTGTATGGTCTCCCTGAGTCAACTACCCTACGCGGGATGTACCACCTTACACGCGGGGCGTGTAAGGAAATTCTTCAATCCAAAAAGCTCAGAGACTCATTTACGCGGGGCGTGCTTCAGCTACGCGAGGCGTAAAAGACCCAATTCAAGCAATAAAATCTCAGAAACTCAACCACGCGAGGCGCACCCAAGTCTACGCGGGGCGTGGTTGAGACAACAAGATCTGGATTTGGTCCACATGCAGGAGAATTTTGACGGAATGGGCAACTACGCGAGGCGTACTCCACCATACGCGAGGCGTGTCATGGGAAATCTGCAGAAAATCATGTTCCCCCATGCTTGTATTTTGTGAAATTACAATTCTACCCCTAGCTTGATGTGTATAAATAGGGGCTGACTCTTAGACTTTGGACACCATTGATATACAATTTTAATATAGTTAAAGCTCTTGTTATTTTTGTTTGAGATTGTATTTATAGAGCAAAACTCTTCCACCTTGAGAGCTTGCTCGTTGATTCCGGCGTTCCATCAAAGTTCCGCTCCATCTCCGCTCACCAAGCTCGAAAGCTCCACCTCCAAGTCCTAAGATACGGCCTTGAGTCCGGTTAGCTAGTTCCGAGGGTGGATTCTTTCCTTTTTACTTGCTAACTAGCTTGCACTCTTCCTATGTACTAGGCTTGGTTGTATTCCGTATTTACGTTTTCCATATTTATAATATATGATTTGCAATTTCTGTTTCTATATACGTGTTGATGTTTATTGCTTGTTTTGATACTCGTAATTGATTATTGTGTAGGAGAACACGATTTTCGACGCCATTCGGGCTATCTTTAGGGATTCATATAGGTGTTGCCTTACCGGAAGTGACGCTCCGGAAACCGTAGGAATTGACAAACCACGGAACTTACGGGCCCTAATTTCTGGTCCCAGGCATTAGACACGCCTTGACTAGGAACCACGTAGTCTAAGTACTTCACGGGTCGGTCACACTACACGTAGTCGTCATTGCAAGAGTAAATCATTAACCGTTCATATATTGGAAGTCATTGTTTATCATATTTATAACTTATCGCCTTCCACATCATTTCGTAGAGTTTTGCTATATAAATTTGTCTCACCCGTAGTTAGGATTAGTTTGTAGTTGTTCCCCGAATCAACTCAAGGTATTCACCGCTTAGATAACATATAAAACCGAGTCGTTTAATACTTGTAGTTATAAATCCCGTGGATTCGATACCCGGTCTTAACCGGATTATTACTTGATACGACGGGGTAATCTTGCCCCTAAGTAGTGGCGTCTAGTAGAGATAGAGCATTTAGAAAGATCACATCCATAGTCGTAACGCACTTATCATAATACACATTTCATCGTAGAAAAGCTCTACCTAGCCGTACACGCCATCATAAGGCTAAAGACTCGATTTAAAGAGGGTAAAGTATCCATTAGAAGGATTTGAGAGCAAACGTTCTGATAATCGCTATTCAGGCCCCTCAAATAGGTAATGACTTGGTCAGAGTCAAGGTAGGATCTGAACTTACTAATGGCAGCACAAGAACAAGCAGGGGTGCAAGAGCACTTTGGTAAAGGTCTGTAGTTCAATAACTCATCCCATAATGTTTTCATTTGTGTATGATATTCAGAAATCGAGAGGTTACTTTGTTTGAACGATTGGATCTCCTTCTGGAGCTCAGAAATTCTGATGTTGTCACCTTGGGCAAATTGATCCCTAAGATTGTTCCAAACCGAGTGTGCAGATTCAAACCACATAAGACTTTTATCGATTTGAGGAGAGACTGAATGCGCTATCCAGAAAAGAACCATGGTGTTGCACCTTTCCCAGCTCTGGTAATTTGTTGCGCTAACTTCTGGCATCTGGATGGTCCCATCCACGAAGCCGTATTTGTTCTTCGAGATCAAGGCTATTCTTAAAGACATTGACCATTGATGATAGTTGTCTCCAGTTAAAGGAGATGTGATGAGAACCAGTGCTGGATTCTTATTTGCCGGTAGGAAGGAAGTAAGGACTGGTCTATGGAATGGCAGCCATTAACGCCGCAGAAGGAAAATAAAATAAAATTTCAGAGTTTATGGAAACTCTCTGATACCATCATATAAAAACTCAAAGAAGAGTAGATGAAAGATGAAGGTTGTATTCCTTTCATTCAATACCCATGACTGTAAATACAGTGCTATATATATACAGGTATTAGAAAAACTAGAGACACGCACACAAAAGATAAAGGTATTACAGCTGTACATCAAACGGTTATTTCTACACAAACAGACAAAAATAAAATAAGTAGCAATTTGTGTGCATGAGCCATCTGTACACCTAGCCAGCTGTTGGAGTGTTATTTGTATCAGCTAATGCTTTTTTGAAAATACTAAATTGCATAAATCTCGGAGAGATTATATTGTGTATATATATAAACACATTGAAGAAAAAGGGGGTTGAAAATTGGAGGGTAGCAGAAGCATTTGTTTGAGTATTTTGCTTTTACTTTATGAAATTGAACATGTAAATTGGATAACTTTCATTCTCTCCTTTTCCCATCCCGGCCTATATTGTTATTTTTTAAGATCGGTCTTTGCTCATGCCTTCTATCCCGATACCGTCCATTCCGGACCGGATTGTTATAGGTCTACTAGTGTAGACACCGGGGTCGGAGGACCGATGAAGAAAAATTATAAAAAGTGATCCAAATCAGTCGATTAAAATAAACGATGAGTCAATAAAAATAATAAGTAAAAACGTTGTTCGAAGGAACCATGGAGGCCGGCTTGATTGAATTCCGAAATTAAATCGAGCGACGGGTGAATCGGTTGCGCGAATGAAATCTTAAATCGTCTCGCCGAGTTCGGGGTATTTCATGCCCTTTTCTTATTAATTTAATTATTAATAAAATCTCAGGTCGATAAGGGTTTTGTTTTGGTATTCGAGCAATCCAAAAAATATATATGGTTTTGTAAAAAGATCGATTTTATAAAAGCTAATTTTATAAAATCGGTTTTGACAAAAATCATTTTCGATGAAAATCGTTATTGATTTTGGTTGATTTTTAGTTGTATTTTATTTATTTAAATATTTATTTTTATTTTTATTTTTTAATATATATAAACGCGGCCCCATTGGGAGCCTCTATTTACGTCACGGGCCATTGGACGGCCAGTGACGGGGGCTAGGCCGCCCAGGCCCAGCCCCACAGCACTTGGGCGGCCCAGCCCCACAACACTTGGCATTCGGCGAAGTGCACTTTGCTGCACTTGACCGAATGCCAAGTGCATTCTACATTTAGTAGTTTTTAAAAAAAAATAAAATAAAATAAAAATAATAATAATAATAATAATAATAATAATAATAATAATAATAATAATAAAGATAATGATGAATAGGAAATTTCCATGAAATTTCCTAAGCTCATCTAGCTTGCCTTTGGCTCCAAGTTGGCTTGGAGCCAAAAATAAATTAAGTTTGGGGCTCCATATGCCTATAAATAGGATGGAGTCCCAAGACAAAACAGGGAGGAAATTGGACCCGAACCCCTGAAAAAATTCAGCGAGACCCGAACAAAGCAAAAACACCGAAAATCCGACTCTAAACACTAATCAATCGACTTGATTTGGATTCCGTTATCGATGAAAAGGTAACAATCCGAGGAACTAGACCCATTTATTGTGTTTTTATTGTTTTTCATTGTTTAATAATATTTACTTAATTTTTGTTTACTATTTGAATAAGTATTTGGTTTTGATTTTGAAATAAAAACTTCGTTTTAAAATCCCAAACGAACCGTGACCCGATTTACGGGTAGTTCGGGAGTAAAACGTCGTAGATCCGTTATTTATAAATGTTTTTAAACTGTTTTTGGGAATAAAACTTCGCTTTGGGGTTCCTCATTACGAGCCATGACCCGATTTGGGTAGTTTGGGGATCAAAACGATGAAATAGAGTAGATCTACCATTTTTCCTTAAATCTGGAACATCAGAGGACTGGTTCTGATATTCAGCATTTTCTGTTACTAAAAGAGATTAGTGATGGATTTTCCGTCACTAAATCTGCTGGAACTTTTTTAAATACCATTTTTAACACTTTTGCTTTTGCTTTTGGTTTGACATTTGGGACATGTGTATGTATATATATGTATTTATTTATTTATTTATTTTAATAGTTCTAAAATTAATTGATTATATATGTATATGTATTAGGGGGTGGGTTTATATTATATAAGGGTTTGTAAACATTAATATTTTTGTGTCTTTTTCTGATTTGCTAAAAAGGGTAGGGACTCATTTGGTAGTTGTCCACTTTATCTAGTATTTGGGTTTTTGTGGGTTTAGGGGTATATTTGAATCTTTTTAAAAGTTGTGTAGGTATGTATAAGGGAATATTAATATACTAAATTTATTTTCTTATTTTTGGGGTGTGGGTAATCTAACCCAATAATATATATAAATATAGAAAATACCTATGAATATATTAACCTATTAAATGCTTATATACAGCACTAAGGATTGTATATATCGTAATCTTTTTTTTATTGGTACACAATTTATAAAGCAATGACAAATATAAAAAAAAAATCAATAGAAAACATAATTAATTATTTCTCGTTTTTTTAGTAAATATTGGAGGCTAGCACATAGGTAACTCCGAACATCTCGACTAGGTTGGCATCCCCATAAGAAACCTAACACCTAGACCCAAATATGATTAATAAAAAACGAAAAATAAAGAGTACAAGGAATGAAAGAATGAGAGCCATCCTGAAAGAGAGATAGTTAGCAGAACTGAATCTGCTCAATCCTATTACGATCGTCACTAAAAAAAACGGAAAGATAGGAAAAAATGCCACTGTTGACATCCAGAAGCCTATAGACTAAATTCAGCTAAGGCTTTTAGAACGCGGGATTTCTTTCTCTGAAGATATGAGTAACTCGAATTCGTATGAACTATAAGAGATGCCCAAACTGTTAATTAAGAATCCGATGCTCGGGCCGCGAGATGCCAACAATAGCCATATGGAGATTGTTAGCTTCATACACGATTGTCACACTTGACCCTAAACGGTATCAGGTAGGACGGTGAAACAAGATAACAAATGCTTAAACGGTATCGGGTAGGACGGTGAAACAAAATAACGAATGCGTATAAGCCTAAAATGTGAACCTATTTTCTACAGAACTGAACCATCACTTATTAAATGTAAAAGTTGATCAATTTATCCCTTTAATGCAATCAATATATCTTATTGCTTATTATAAGTTTTTAATAGACCATAAAAACATCTCAAACTACAAGTATTTATTTACTTATTTGGCTTGGACAATTGAAAATTTTATCAAACTTCATGCGTATCCCGAATCATCTTTTAAATATTTCGATTAGGATTCAAAGCCACGTAGTTCTACCATTTTAATAATGTATATTTCTCTCAGCTAATTAAAATAATAGTAAATTTAGCTGGTATTTAATCTTGTTACTATTCGTAGAAATGACCTTTGTTCTAACTGTCGCTATTCTCGATTACCAATACTAAAATACTAAAAAATAGTTATAATTCTATAATATAATCTACTCAAATTAACTATATATATATATATATATATATATATATATATATATATATATATATATATATATATATATATATATATATATATATATAGTTAATCAAAAACAAGTTAAAAATTTGAAATAAATGTTCTATCAGAACAATCCATAATCAAATAAGTTTTTTTTTTATCATAACAACTCATAATTAAATAAACTTTTTAACAAAATCTACAACAAAAATATTATAAAATTGCTCTTACGTATTGTTTTTAAATCATCACACATTGGCAAAACATAGGTTACTATATTAAAATACTTAATATAAAACTCGTATTGATCATCGAATTTCACCCATATAGTTTATCATAGCATCAATAACATCAATAATCGAGATATCTCTTTTCTTACCTACAGTCAGCTGGTCATACTGCCCTTAGGTATGATCTTTTAACTACTACTTGGGCAATCCTAGATGGACAAAATCATTTAATCTATTTTTTTAAATATGACCACTCATAAAAAATCATTTCTGGACTTCAATCCAAATCATCAATTTTCTTATTATCTTTACCTAATCGATTTCCAACATATTAAATCATAAATCATTATTAAATAAACAAACAAAAATTCATCAATAAACAACTCAAAGTATATTTATCAATACTAACTTCAAATAAGGCATAAATCGGATGAAAAAGCGAATTAATTTTGGGGACGATGCCGCCGCCGCTAACCTAGAATGCCCTTGACGACTCTTGCTCCGGCCGGGGTTTTTCCATTCGAAATGACGATCCCTTTCTCTCCTCAAGACGAACACGTCGATATAAGAGTTCTCTTTAATCCAAAACTTCGCTTTAACCCACAGGTAGGAAGCGCGCCGCACAACAACAAGCTATCCTTTTCTGAGGTGGTGGCGAAAAAAATTATTCCGGTTACAGAATCCACCGCGACGATCTCCGAATTCGGGGGAATTCGCTCTGTCAAAATCTCGCAAGATGCTTATGAAAAGAGGCTTGCTCTATGCGAACACGCCCTTATTGGTCGTTTAATTCTTTCCAAAGGGGATGCCCCGTGGAAGGTGGGGGAGCTTAAGCAGACACTCACGAAAGTCTGGGGATTGACCGAAAATTGGAGGCTTATCTCCATTGGAAGAGGCTTCTACCAGGTAATATTTCACTCTGGAATTGCTAAAGCGGCAGCTATCAGTAAAGGAATCATTAATGTTAAACTAGGAACGTTCCGGCTACAGCCATGGAAGGCAAACTTTGACCCGTTTGCAGAAAAAACTACCCACGCACAGATATGGATTCGCCTTTATGCCTTACCTTGGGAATACTGGGATCCCCAGATCTTGTCAGATATTGCTAGGGGCCTCGGGGGCCTGATTAGATTGGACAGAGCCACGTTAGAAGGAGATTTTGGTCACTATGCTCGGATGTTGGTGGATGTGGATTTAGCGGCTGAGTTGCCGTCGACCTTAGGAATTGAAAGGAAGGGGAAGCAATTTTGGGTAGATGTGATTTACGAGAAGCTCCCAAGTTTCTGTAAGCTATGCTCAAACATTGGGCACTTGGCCTACGAATGCAAAAGGAATACCAAACCCCAGGCAACGCAGGGCAAGAAGCACACTGATACACAGAAGTTGAAGCATGGTGCGGGTAATGTTGAGGTTGAATTGAATAAGGCTTGGGTGCCGGTTAAGAACATCACGAGCAGAATCGTACAGGATCTAGCAAGCCCGTTGAAGCAAATAGAAATGAATGGGCAAGACACAAATACCACTGCGGAAAAGGAAGACAACTATGATGTGGATCAGGAAAAATCTAACGCAGAGGCTAGGAATGCGGATGTAGGAGAAATGGAAGGGATTATCATACCTGCAAATCTTGAGGAGCAATACTGCAGTAGCCCTGATCGGTATTACGAAGAGAAAGACATAGAAAGAAGACATTCGCCTGGTATCCAGAATATCCACGACCCAGAAACGTCTGAACTATCAGCTAACGTGAAGCACACCAGCTGGGCAGATGAAACTGAAGCAGAAAATTGGGAAACAGTGACCTCAAAAAAGAAAGGAGATACTCGCACGAGTCCAACCTCGAGCCAAAAATCCCATGTGAAGCGGGCCAGTAAACTTCCAGCTCGCTTTAAATGACGGTTCTGTATTGGAACTGCAGAGGTATATCTAATACAGGTACCCAAAGCTATTTATTCAACTTATGTAAGGCACATAAGCCGGATTTTTTATGTTTAGCGGAACCCATGATTGAGATTGAAGCGGTAAACCAGAGATTTTGGGATAATTTAGGTATGGTTTTCATCCGGGCTAACTCACGTGAGATGAAAACGCTCTGGCTATTTAAGTCAGTAACGGTCACATACCCGATTTCTATTCATTCCTGTAAGGAGCAATTCATTCTTATAACTTGCTTAATCAGAAATGAGTTTCAATTTTTGTGTTTTGTCTATGGAAGTATCTGGGCGAACAGAAGAGTTGCTCTATTTGAAGAGATCAACCAGATTCAAATGGCTAATCCAGGCAGGTGGCTGATTGTTGGAGACTTCAATGCCATTCTCGGGGCTCACGAAAAAACTGGGAAGCCTCCGGCTACTCGTCCGTGCAGAGAATTCCGGGAATTTTATGACACGGGAGAGTGGAGAGAGATACAGACAACAGGTCCTTTCTACACTTGGACTAATGGCAGACAAGCACAAGCTAGGATAGACAGCAGGCTGGATAGAGCTCTGGTTTCGGGGGAGTTTGAAGAATGCTGGTCAGTTAGTTGTATGGTCCTGAGCAGACACAAATCTGATCATCATCCTTTGCTGGTGCGATTTAATTAGGAGAACGCAGTGGGAGGCAGGTTCCATTTTCAATCCATGTGGATCACACACCTAGATCTCAGGGAGGTAATTCGACAGTTTTGGATAGGCACACATCCGGAATTGGGGGCGATGCAGACACTCGGTTACAAGCTTAAGGGTCTGCGGTCAGTGTTAAGAAAGTGGAATAAAGAAGTATTCGGTCACCTAGACAAGAAGATCGCGGAAAGCGAATCAGTGCTGGCTGAGATTCAGCTGGAGATCTCGATGTTTGGAATTTCCAAAGATCGGCATGAGCGGGAATTGCAGGCTCACGCTAATTTGGACTCACATTTGAACCAAAAGGAGATGTATCTAAAGGAGAAAAGTAGAGTGAACTGGTTGGCTCTTGGTGATAGAAATTCAAGCTTCTTTCACAGAATGGCTAACCAAAGAAAATCAACAGCGGGAATTAAGGCGTTAATGATTGATGGTTCACTTTGCACAAAAGAAAGGGAGATGGCGGATCATATCACTTCTTACTATGAGAACCTCTTCACCAATCCGAGGACAATACCTACAGATTTATCAGAGATTCACAAGAGAACTCCGAACTTGGTGACGGAGGAGATGAACACCTCGCTGACCCGCAACCCAAATCTGATGGAGATAAAGCAGGTAGTCATGAGTATGAATCCCACAAGTGCTCCGGGGCCAGACGGTTTCACGGGAATTTTCTTCCAAACATTTTGGGACCTGGTAGGGGATGACGTGTGCAGAGATGTACTGAGCTTCTTGTGCACGGGTCAGATTTCAACGGGATTGAATTCTAGCATCATGGCTTTAATACCAAAAGTGGAGGGGGCAGAAAGAATTGAGCAATATAGGCCAATTATAATGAGCAATTTTGTGTTCAAAATAATTTCCAAGATTCTAGCTGACAGATTGTCTTTGGTGGCCAAGGAAATTGTCTCTCCTAATCAATTTGGCTTCATTAAGGGTCGTAGCATCCATCAATGTATAGCAGTAGCGTCAGAAGGGGTGAATACTCTTCAGAAAAAATGTTTCGGCGGTAACATGAGCATTAAAATTGATATGGCTAAAGCATTTGACACCATGGACTGGAACTTTTTATTGGAGGTGTTAGAGTCTTTTGGTTTCTCAATTCAATTTCGGGATTGGATTCTGAATATTCTGTCCTCAGCACGCATCTCTATCATGACTCTGGCGGGTATCTCGGGCTATTTTGGCTGCTCCCGTGGGGTCAGACAAGGAGATCCCCTCTCTCCGCTGTTATTCAGCATTGCTGAAGATTATCTGAGCCGTTCTTTGACTAAGCTGCAGGAGCATGGGAAAATAATGCCCGTCACCTATTCGGCAATGCATCATTTGCCTTCCCATCTTCTGTATGCAGATGATATTCTTCTATTCTGCAGAGCTACACTGGCAAATGTCAAAAGTATAACCACTGAGTTTGAGAACTATGGCCGTCTATCGGGTCAGTGTGTGAATTGGAGTAAATCTGAGCTGTTTGTGGGGAAGCACATCACGAATCGTAGAAGTGTGAAGCTGCCGGAGAGTGCCGGTATTCGGCTGGGACAAATGCCTTTCAATTATCTGGGGATTCCGCTGTTTTGGGGTGCCCCGCGCACCAAACACCTAAAAAGGCTAGCAGACAAAGTCGCGGACGCGTTCGCGCCTTGGAAGGGCATTGCTCTTTCTATGGTGGGTAGAATGACCTTGGTAAAGACGGTAATCACCAGCTCTCTTATTCATTCTTTTATTATCTACAGATGGCCCCGTACTCTTTTGAAAGAGATCACTCGCAAGATAAAAAATTTCATATGGTCGGGTTCAACGGCAGCTCGTAAGCTGGTAACCCCTTCATGGGAGCTCTGCACGAAGGCAATCTCAGAAGGTGGTTTGGGAATGAAAAACCTAGAGAATATGAACATGGCTCTAAACGGCAAGCTGGCATGGAGGCTGTTAGCGGAATCATCATTATGCTTCAAACTTTTGAGATCAAGATTCATTAATAAAGCGGACATGGTTAGACCTATAATTTGCTCTTCGGTTTGGAGTTCAATCAAATTGGCTTATGAGAAGCTGCGCAAAAACTGTCATTGGATGATTGGGGAGGAATCGGAGCTGAACTTCTGGAACTCAGAATGGACTTCCCCAATGTTGGCAGACAGTATCGGCTTACAAGGTTCAGAACGTTGGCAGAGGCATGATATAGTGCAGCAATTCCGTAATAACTCAGACTGGATTGATATTCCGCCACTTCCTCCGGAGATCAAAGAAAGAATCAAGAAAACTAGATTCTTAAAGCAAGGTTCAGATGTTTGCATTTGGAAACCTTCAGCGGATGGGACATTCTCTGTCAAGAGATTCTATAATTGGCTGGCAGCACCGCCGAAAAAGCATATCCTAAGCCGTATCTGGAAGCCTTATATCCCTCCCTCGCATTCGTTGACAGGTTGGAGAGCCTACCATCATCGGCTTCCGACGCATGAAGAATTACAGAAACGGGGGATAGTCTTGGCATCCCAATGCTATTTCTGCAATGTCTCCTCGGAGAGTGCGGATCATATTTTTGTGAGTTGTGGTTTTGCAGACTCATTATGGGAGGCGATAGGAATCTGTTTGGTAGGAGATTAATGCCGACGGGAGATTTACAGGAACGGATGCATCAGGCGTTAGAAATGAGGTTCAGTTCTCAGATCTCTGCTATTTGGATAAGTGCATTGGTCCATGTAATTTGGGTGATATGGAGGATGAGAAATGAATATGTGCATGACGGAACCACCCCCTCCATCTTCGTAGCCTTACGCTACCTCTGGAAACATGTGTATCAGGCTGATAGTTTAAACAAAGGTTTTATTTGGAATTCAATGGTAGAACAGCAGATTCTCGCCAATCTGGCGATTGCTCCGCGTCACCCTAAATCTCCCAAAATGATCCCGGTTACTTGGCAGCGACCGACGGGGGATTGGATTAAATGTAATACGGATGCATCGGTGCTGAACGGATCTGCAGGCTACGGTGGGATTTTCCACGATTACACGGGCCAGATGGTGGGTGCTTTCACTTCCCCGGCGGCTCTACCTCACGCACATCTAGCGAAGCTTAAAGCTGTAATGGCTGCAATTGGTTATGCACATGAGAAGGGCTGGAATCAGATATGGTTGGAGAGTGACTCGGAGTTCATGGTAGGAATGTTGCGTACTCGTTCCAATCAAGTACCGTGGGAGCTAAGATGGGACTGGGAAGATTGCTTGGTTCAAATGGAGGATCTGCAGATTCGAATTTCGCACATTTACAGAGAGGGGAATAAAGTTGCGGACTGTTTAGCCAGTTTGGGTCGCCTGAGCTTGGAAGCAGTCTGGTGGGATAGGCCGCCTGCCACCTGCTTAGAGTTTATTATAGAAAACTTGAATAGTAGAACTGTCTACAGATTCATTTAGTTTCATGTTTTTTCATCTGTATGTTATTTTTTTTCTTTTCTTCTTTTTAATAAAGCAGGCTCGGGTTTGCTAGTTTGCGGTAGGTGCCAACCTAGTTGGGATTTACAGCTCTAGTTTCGCCCCACCTAGTTTCACTCAAAAAAATAAGGCATAAATCGTAATATATACTTTATTTCAATAAATTCATCAAAATTACTATTTTAACAATCTTTAAATCTAAAGTTCTTTTTTTTTTAGAAATAAATTTAAAGAACATCACTTAACATATATGTATACTCAAGATCATAAAATAGTAACTTACTTATTAGATTATATTTTTTTTTACTCAAACGCTATTTTATGATCTTGACATATATGTATACTCAAGATCATAAAATACTAACATAGAGCGGACAATCGACATGAGCTTACAATACGTAATGTAACATAATTCGTTAACAATTGAACCACATATATCCTTTAAAATAAAAATTACTATATGTTTATCATTATTTGAAATAAAATCTTGTAATTTTATAGTTTGATTATTTATTTCCAGTTAAAAATATAGTACTAGTATGATTTTGTTAAAACATGATTTAGTAGTGATGTAAGGACAGAATTATCAACAAAATAAATTTAAAAAAAAATCATTCAAACAAATAATTTGGATGAAATGCTTTTTTTCATTCTCTTTAAAATCATCAGGACACTTGTAGATCCCAATATGCATCAAATTTTGTGAAAATGAAAGAAATGAAGTAATTTATTATCTAAGATGTTAAGCTCGACAACACTGGGATCAGAACAATTGACATGAGCTTACAATACGTAACGTTACGTAATTCGTTAACTTATAGTACGTTTCTTAGCTCGAATAAAAAACAATATTAGAGAGAATGCTTCTTGTATAATTGTACTTCTTCGGTTAGTGTGAAATTTTATGGAATGCTACAACATGTTCAGCTGCTTCAAACACAAGTACGGTCTTGTCCAAGTCAGTCTTTTTTATTAGATTTTCAAATCGTATTGGACTTTTATCAAAATAAGTCATTGTGATTCAAATGGAATTCTTATCAGATGTTAAACTCGACAACTGTGGGATCCGAACAATCGACATGAGCTTACAATAAGTAACAAAACGTAATTCGTTAACTTACAATACGTGTCTTAGCTCAAATCAAATAATGTTAGATAGAATGCTTCTTGTATCAATGTTGAGTTGCTTCAAACACAAATAAGGTATTGTCCAAGTTAGTCTTTTTTATTAGATTTTCAAATCGTATTATAATGTATTTTCGAATAAATACTTTGAACTTTTATCAAAATAAGTCATTGTGATTCAAACGGAATTCTTGTGAGATGTTAAGCTCGACAACAGTGGGATCCGAACAATCGACATGAGCTTACAATACGTAATGTAATGTCATTCGCTAACTTACCGTAACGTTTCTTAGCTCGAATCAAACAATTTTAGATAGAATGCTTCCTGTGTAAATGTTGAGTTGCTTCAAACACAAGTAAGGTCTTGTCCAAGTCGGTCTTTTTTATTAGATTCTCAAATCGTGTTGTAATTTATTCTCGAATAAATACATTGGACATTTTAGAGCGAAATAAGTCATTGTGATTGAAACGGAATTCTTGTGAGACGTTAAGCTCGACAACAGTGGGATCTGAACAATCGGCATGAGTTTGATTATTTATTTGAAATAAAACATTATATTTTTATATTTTGATTATTTATTTTCAGTTAAAAATAGAGTATTAGAATGCTTTTGTTAAAACGTGATTTAGTAGTGATATAAGGACAAAATTATCAACAAAATATTTTTTTTTAAAAAAAGAAATCATTCAAACAAGTGATTTAGATGAAATACTTATTTTCATTTCCTTTAAAATCATTAGGACACTTGTAGATCCCAATATGCATCAAATTTTGTGAAAAGAGAATAAAGGAACTCATTTATTAGCTGCAATAAATGCATATGTTGACAAAAAAAAAAGAGTGAGGAAGATGAAATTCGGATTGGGGTAGAGCAATCCGCACTCTATGTGTGGAAGGGATGGTTTCGTTACGTAGTTAATAGCTTTTTCGATTGAAAAGAGCAATAGAAGATGTTTGTAGCTAAATGGTTAGGTATGATGTGCACTGAGTAACCAAGACCAGGTTCAAACCTTGGTTTCTCCATAAAAATGTTTTATTTTACGGTTTTTGCATTCAATATTGAGCAATAGACGTCTTCATATTTGAAATTCATTTTTTTCCAAATCGTATTGTAATTTATTCTCGAATAAATACATTGGACATTTTGAGCGAAATAAGTCATTGTGATTGAAACGGAATTCTTGTCAGACGTTGAGCTCGACAACGGTTGGATATGAATAATCGGCATGAGCTTACAATACGTAACGTAATATAATTCGTTAACTTACAATACGTGTCTTAGCTCGAATCAAATAATGTTAGACATAAGTCTTCTTATATCAATGTTGAGTTGCTTCAAACACAAGTAAGGTATTGTCCAAGTCAGTCTTTTTTATTAGATTTTCAAATCATATTGTAATTTATTTTCGAATAAATACTTTGAACTTTTATCAAAATAAGTCATTGTAATTCAAACGGAATTCTTGTGAGATGTTAAGCTGGACAATAGTGGGATCCGAACAATCACCATGAGCTTACAGGACATAATGTAACATAATTCGTTAACTTACCGTGACGTAACGTAATATTTAGAATCTCGATTTAAGCATCAATAGGGATTTTTAGCATGCGTAATTTTTCTTAGGTCTGAATTTTTTAAATAAAAATTGAACCACATGCATTGTATAAAATGAAAACTACTATATGCTATATACGTTTATCATTATTTGAAATAAAAACTTATTATATTTTTATGGTTTGATGATTTATTTTCACTTAAAAATAGAGAATTAGTATGCTTTTGTTAAAACGTGATTTAGTAGTGATATAAGGACAAAATTATCAACAAAATAATTAAAAAAAAATGAAATTATTCAAACAAGTGATTAGGATGGAATACTTATTTTCATTCTCTTTAAAAGCATTAAGACACTTGTAGATCCCAATATGCATCAAATTTTGTGAAAAGGGAATAAAGGAACTTATTTTTAGATGCAATAAATGCATGTGTTGAAAAAAAGGGAGTGAGGAAGATAAAATTCGGGTTGGGGTAGAGCAATCCGCACTCTGTGTGGAAGGGAGGGTTTTGTTACGTAGTTAATAGTTTTTTCGATTGAGAAGAGCAACAGAAGATGCTTGTAGCTAAATGGTTAGGTATTATGTGCACTGAGTAACCAGGACTAGGTTTGATCCTTGGTTTCTCCATAAAAACGTTTTATTTTTCGATTTATCATTCAATATTGAGCAATAAACATCTTCATATTTGAAATTCAATTTTTTCTCGAAATCGTATTGTAATTTATCCTCAAATAAATACATTGGACATTTTGAGCGAAATAAGTCATTGTGATTGAAACAGAATTCTTATGAGACGTTAAGCTCGACAACGGTTGGATCTGAACAATTGACATGAGTTTACAATACGCAACGTAACGTAATTCGTTAACTTACAATACACGTCTTAGCTCGAATCAAATAATGTTAGACAGAATGCTTCTTATATCAATGTTGAGTTGCTTCAAACACAAGTAAGGTATTGTCCAAGTCAGTCTTTTTTATTAGATTTTCAAATCTTATTGTAATTTATTTTCGAATAAATACTTTGAACTTTTATCCGAACAACAGTGGGATCCGAACAATCGACTTGACCTTACAATACGTAATGTAACATAATTCGTTAACTTACTATGACGTAACATAATCTTTAGAATCTCGATTTAAGCATCAATAGGGATTTTTAGCATGTGTACTTTTTTTAGGTCTGAATTTTTTAAATAACAATTGAACCATATACATCGTATAAAATGAAAACTACTACAGTAAAACCTCTATAAATGCATATTCTTGGGACCGGAAAAAATATTCATTAAGCGAGATTATTTATTTATCGATAAATGAATAAATTATTCATTTATCGATAAATACTCATTAGATATATAATTATCTTATTTAGGAAATATATTATTTGATTGATTTGTAATTATCACATTAGCATAATTACAAATCAATCAAATAATTGTAAGATTCGTTCAGAAGATGCTAATGTTTCTGAACCAAAAGTTGGTCAATTAGATGAAGATATCCAAGGATTAAGTGATATAATTTCTAAATTATGCTATAGAAATGTGATGGATGTCGAACATCTTTTGAACTATCCTAGCGAGAATGATACAGTTATGGAATCGCTTACAGACGAAGAAATTATCCAATCAATAATGAACAATGATGATAGAAATGATCCAGAGCCAGATGATAGTTGGTTGTCGCAAATGTATCGTCAAAAGAGGCCTTTCAAGCAATGGCCACCTTAAACAACTACTTGCTACAACATGAGCGAAATATACCAGAAGTTGTGTTTGCACTACAAAAAGTTAAGAATGGTGTTCATTTTGGTTTAGGTGGAAAGAAAAAACAATCAATTATAGATGTATTTTTTCAGAAGAAATGACTTCTAGTTGATTGATTAAAAGATGTTGGTATATATATATTGTATGTAATTTAATAATTATTACTTTATATTTTCATTGGGCCCTTAAGGATTTAAATATTTTTTATTACTTAATGCATTTAGCGAGGTTATTACTTTAGTCCATTGGCCCAAGTCGGGACCGGAAGAATTTATTATATAATCGAGGTTATTACTTTATCGAATATTCATTTATCGAGGTTTAACTGTATATGCTACATACGTTTATCATTATTTGAAATAAAAACTTATTATATTTTTATAGTTTGATTATTTATTTTCAGTTAAAAATAGAGTATTAGTATGCTTTTGTTAAAACATGACTTAGTAGTGATATACGGACAAAATTATCAATAAAATAATTTAAAAAAATGAAATCATTCAAACAAGTGATTTGGATGGAATACTTATTTTCATTCCCTTTAAAAGCATTAGGACACCTATAGATCCCAATATGCATCAAATTTTGTGAAAAGGGAATAAAGGAACTCATTTGTTAGATGCAATAAATGCATGTGTTGAAAAAAAAAAGAGTGAGAAAGATGAAATTCAGATTGGGGTAGAGCAATCCGCACTCTATGTGTGGAAGGGAAAATTTCGTTACATAGTTAATAGTTTTTTCGATTGAGAAGAGTAACAAAAGATGCTTGTAGCTAAATGGTTAGGTATGATGTGCATTGAGTAATTAGGACCATGTTCGATCCTTGGTTTCTCCATAAAAACGTTTTATTTTTCGATTTGGCATTCAATATTGAGCAATAAACGTCTTCATATTTGAAATCAATTTTTTTTCCAAATCGTATTGTAATTTATCCTCGAATAAATACATTGGACATTTTGAGCAAAATAAGTCATTGTGATTGAAATGGAATTCTTGTGAGACGTTAAGCTCGACAATAGTGGGATCTAAACAATCGGCATGAGTTTGATTATTTATTTGAAATAAAACCTTATATTTTTATAGTTTGATTATTTATTTTCAGTTAAAAATAGAGTATTAGTATGATTTTGTTAAAACGTGATTTAGTAGTGATATAAGGACAAAATTACCAACAAAATAATTAAAAAAAAAGAAATCATTCAAACAAGTGATTTGGATGAAATACTTATTTTAATTCCCTTTAAAAGCATTAGGACACTTGTAGATCTCAATATGCATAAAATTTTGTGAAAAGGGAATAAAGAAACTCATTTATTAGATGTAATAAATGTATGTGTTGACAAAAAAATGGAGTGAGGAAGATGAAATTCGGATTGGGGTAGATCAATCCGCACTCTATGTGTGGAAGGGAGGGGTTTGTTACGTAGTTAATAGTTTTTTCGATTGAGAAGAGCAACAGTAGATGCTTGTAGCTAAATGGTTAGGTATGATGTGCATTGGGTAACCAGGACCAGGTTTGAACCTTGGTTTCTCCATAAAAAAAATTATTTTTCGATTTTTCATTCAATATTGAGCAATAAACGTCTTCATATTTGAAATTAAAATTCAATTTTTTTTTTGTTTTCCAATTTAATCCCTGCATTGGAATAAAAAATGATATTAATATCTAAACCATCTAGAAAATTGAACAACTATTAAACCAAAGCAGGAAAATGGTTTTTTTTTCCTCTTTTTTTATGACATTTGCATAAGAAATTCTCGGTTTAATATTATTATTTTTTTCAATCAATAATAATCGGATTACAATGAGGCAGTATATATCCATGAACCATAAATAAAATTAATATAAAATGGATAAAAATTTAATAAATCCAATAAGAAAACGTTTTCTTCATGGACATATACAAACACGAAACTGAACTACAGTTTAATAAAAATTAAGAAATAAATCCATTATGAAGTAAAGAGGAACACAAACATCAATTCATAAATTAACCGAGTAATATTAATGAAATCGAAACAAAGTTGTTAGTCGAAATCAGCAAGAAAAATCAATTAACGATTGAGGGACAAGGATGAATTTTCCAGCCACCGTGATGAATTTTCCAAATTTAATAAATACAATGAAATGGTTATTATTCCTAATTTGGTTGATTTCTTCTCCAAGAAATTCTGCTCTATTATTGATAGCTTCAAGGAGGACCCTCTGGCAAGATCTATCCAGAAGAAGGCGGTTCATCTCTTGGGCTGGTGTAGGCCTAACAGAGGGATGGTAAAGTTAAACACTGATGGCTCCTGTCTGAAGGACGGGAAAATTGCTGCTGGAGGAGTACTGAGAGATGATGGTGGTGTTTGGGTTTCCGGGTTCGCTCAAAATCTTGGGATGGGTTCTTCCTTTTCTGCTGAGCTTTGGGGGATCTTTTCTGGCCTTAGACTTGCCAAGAGTCTGGGCTTGAAGAAGTTTCTTGTGGAATCTGATAACCTCGAAGCTATCAAAATGATATCAGATGTTAATGCTATTTGTTTGAATAGCTAGAATTTAATCAAAGGTATCAAAATGATTTGTTCTTCCTTTGAGTCCATCAATTTCTGCCATATCTTCAGAGAACAGAACCGGATGGCGAATCGTTTTAATCAAAGGTATCAAAAGGATTTGTTCTTCCTTTGAGTCCATCAATTTCTACCATATCTTCAAAGAACAGAACCGGATGGCGGATCGTTTAGCAGCCGAGGGCCATGAGAAGATGTTGGGTGTCACTACTTTCTCTTCTCCTCCTATTTTCCTCTCTTCTCTCCTTTTGGATGATATGGTGGGGATTAGCTTCCCTAGGCTAATCCCGGGATAGGCCTCTTTTTGGTTTTTGTTTGTTTTTTCCTTTCTTTTTCCTACCAAAAAAAAGAAAACGTTTTCTTCATGGACATATACAAACACGAAACTGAATGATGAATTTTCCGGCCACCGCGATGAATTTTCCGGCCACCGTGATGAATTTTCTGATGAATTTTCCAGATTAATCTGTTTGAAAATGAATACTAATGAAGAAGAAGACTAATGAAGAAGAAGGAGTAATTACAAAGAGAGAGAAAAATGCAATTTACAAGATAAGTCATTTATTATGATATTAATTACATTAAATGATCACACCATTAGATCAAAATCAATGGTTGAGATTTTGCATCCATTTAGGAGTCTGGATGATTACTGATACCATTAAGACTAACCCCATATATATATATTAATTTATTAAATTTTACTACATCCGTCCCATAATGTAAGTCATTCTAGAGATTTTCATATAAATTAAGAAATACAATTAATATAGAGTCTAATTAATGAATTTTACATTGGTTAACTTAAAAAATTTTATCTCTCATGTAATGATTGGACAATAAGTATTGGAATGTTAAAAAACACATTGATCAAGACAAAAAAAATAATGCTTGGACTAAAAAACTAAACTAAAAATTCTTGTAAAACCAAAATGACTTATATTTTAGAAAAAAAATACCTTTCTAAAACGATTTATATAATGAGACGGATGGAGTATGTTATATAATAAACTTGTATTAATATAATTAACTTACCAAATTGAATGCAAAAGTATTAATGTATTAATAATTAAAAAAAAATGTTTTTTTAAAGAAAAAAAAAGATGTTAAACAAACCAATCTATACAAAAATTGCTTTCAAACTATTAAAAAATGGTCAATAACACGTATTATATTGAAAATTTTATATGAGCTAATTAACACCTTCCGCTAGTGAAAAAGTAAAAAATCATATCTATAAGTGCCAAACTCAGCTCCTATGACAAAAGTTCTATCTTTTTGTTTAGAAAAAGGCATAACATATCATTTGGCCTCCGATCTATCTAAAATTTGTATATTTGGTCTCTGATCTATTATTTTGTCACATTTAGCGCTTCACTTATCCCAATTAGTAACATCAAACCAAAAATGGATGGAAAGTTAACTGAGGTTGATTTTATTACACATAAACAAACTATTGTGGTATTAGTAAAAATTTCAAAACCTTAGTGGAGTCTAAAACGATATTTTACATCCTAACCCCTTCTTCTTCGATTCCGCAACCGGCTTCTGTAATTCCTTCTTTTGACAATGACTTTGTAAGCGAGTGTGATTACAGAGATTGAGGCGAGGAATGATATAATTTTCTCAATTCGAAGAAGATTAGCGTAAATAAATTGGTGATTATGTGACAACAAACTTGATTGGGGAAGGAGATTGTAGTAGCGTGTACAAAGGGATTCTTCCTAACACGGAACGAGTTGACATTTTGAATCGAAGCTGTGGATTGGGGAAAATGTGGAGAAAGGGCGAGCGACAAATGCGAATCTTGGGGAGTGAGCAGAGCAGTTATTGCAAGCCGTGCATTTAACCCAAACGAGATCGCTTCCAGTATCGGCGACTAAGAGGGGAGTGTGAGGATGAGAGCCAAGATGCAGAGAGACAAAGTACTTTCCAGAGCCAGAGTAAGCGCCGGAGATAACCGGGATAGGGATCGCAGAAGCAGGGAAGAAGTGGTTACGGACTCGAAAAAGAAGGGGTTGGGACGTAAAATATTATTTTAGACTCAATAAAGTTTTTGAATTTTTATTAATGCTACAATAGATTGTTTATGTATAATAGAATCAACCTCAGTTAAATTTCCATCTTGGATGTGACATTACTAATTGGGATAGGTAAGAGCTTAAATATCACTAAATAATATATCATGAATCAAACACATAGTTTTTGGATAGGTGATAGATTGCGTACAAGACTAGGTAGAGCTTACGAAATATATATTATGATAAGTGCGTTACGACTAAGGATGTGATCTTCCTAAATGCTCTATCTCTACTAGACGCTACTACTTAGGGGCAAGTGTACCCCGTCGTATCAAGTAATAATCCGGTTAAGACCGGGTATCGAATCCACGGGATTTATAACTACAAGTATTAAACGACTTGGTTTTATACGTTATCTAAGCGGTGAATACTTTGAGTTGATTCGCGGAACAACTACAAACTACTCCTAACTACGGGTGAGACAAATTTATATAGCAAAAACTCTACGAAATGGTATGGATGGTGATAAGTTATAAATATGACAAACAATGACTCCCAATATATATACGGTTAATGATTTGCTCTTGCAATGACGACTACGTGTAGTGTGACCGACCCGTGAGGTACTTAGACTACGTGGTTCCTAGTCAAGGCGTGTCTAATGCTTGGGATCAGAAATTAGGGCCCGTAAGTTCCGTGGCTTGTCAATTCCTACGGTTTCCGGAGCGTCACTTCCGGTAAGGCAACACCTATATGAATCCCTAAAGATAGCCCGAATGGCGTCGGAAATCGCGTTCCCCTACACAATAATCAATTACGAATATCAAAACAAGCAACAAACATCAACACATATATAGAACAAGAGATTATGAATCATAAATTATAAATATGGAGAATGTAGATATGGAATACAACCAAGCCTAGTACATAGGAAGAGTACAAGCTAATTAGCAAGTGAAAAGGGAAGAATCCACCCTCGGAACTAGCTAACCAGACTCAAGGCCGTCTCTTAGGACTTGGAGGTGGAGCTTTCGAGCTTGGTGAACAGTGATGGAACGGAACTTTGACGGAATGCCAGAATCAACGAACAAGCTCTCAAGGTGATAGAGATTTGCTATGTAAAAATAAAATCTAAACTAAGTAGCAAGAGCTTAATCTATAACAAGAGTTGTATCTCCAAAGGTGTCTAAATGAGTGCTAGTCACTCTTATTTATACACATCAAGCTAGGGGTAAAATTGTAAGTTTACAAGGTGCAAGCATGGAGGAACATGATTTTCTGCAGATTTCCCATGACACGCCTCGCGTATGGTGGAGAACGCCCCGTATTTGCCCATTCCGTCAGAAATCTCCTGCATGTGGACCAAATCCAGATCTTGTTGTCTCAACCACGCCCCGCGTAGACTGGGGTACGCCTCGCGTGGTTGAGCTTCTGAGATTTTATTGCTTGAATTGGGTCTTTTACACCGCGCGTAGTCTGAAGCACCACTAGTACAGAAATGCTTACTTGTGTCGCACTTTTTCAGGTTGTTGTGTCGCACTTTTGTGCGACACAACAGGGGTGCGACACAAGAACTTTGCATCGCTCTTGAGAGCAACACAAGCTACTCATCTGTTGTGTCGCACTTATCAAGCGCGCGATACAATAGAGCGATAACTCTTGTGACGCGCTTATAGAGTGCGCGACACAACATATGATAATTCTTGTGACGCGCTCCAAAGGTGCGCGACAAAAGCTCCCTGATTAATCTGGTACACTTTGTATCGCTCCTTCCTCACGCGCGACGCAAAATATTGATATTTTTTAAAAATATATATATATTTTTGGATTGAATGGAGCTCTAATATTGGACTATAATCAAGTATAAATATTACCACAATAATCCGACGTAATTGTAGGCAAAATGTTTTTCATTGAAATAGGGAAACTGTAATGAATGTTGAACCAACTAATAAATTAATAGCAGTGCACAATGTAATGATCTTTTTTTTTCAATGACATAGTCAAATAAAAACTTTTCATCGAAAATCAAATAAGCAGACAAGCACATGAAGTAACTAGAGATATTAACCAAGGACATACCATCAGAAGATTGCCAATGTTTTCCTCTGAATTCATCCAAGGTTGAAATGCAAATGGTTTTGTTAATTGTACAGACTTTGGTGGAAGCGTGCTCAAAGAGTCTTAAACACAAAATAAAAAGTTACAACTAAATACAAGAGACTGATAGACTGATGCAGAGATATGTACAAAAATCATGATCTACCAAACAGCGATAAAGAGAAATAATTAGTGATTATGAGTGATTGCAAAGACCTAATATTTGGAACCAAATGTACAGAAATTATGAGTGATTGCTAAAATTACGAGTGATATTTGGAACCAAATGCATAGAGTCTTTAAAGATAACCCTTTTGTCGAAGTAAGCATACAAAAATATATTGGATGTAATAGTATTTGACAATGGCCTTGTTGCAAATAGCTGAATAAGGAGAGGCATATTTTGTTGCATACTAAAAGCTTATGTTTGAAAAGTAATTGGTGAAGAGAAAGTGAGATTTTGCTCCACGGTTGCTTGGCAAGTTTACTCTTCCGGCAAAGCGTATTCGATGCCAACATGTGACCCAACTATTATATTTTCTAGGTTTGGTCCATCCAACATCTCTAAACCACCTGACCATATAGTTTATCAACACCACCAACCAATTAAACATTTTCTTAATACTAGATGAAAAACTTACCAGAAGAATAAAGAGGATGATTAGACCATTCTTTTGAAATCCCCAATGCATGTCCAACCTGATCAATCAAAGAGGATAATCTGAAATTAATACATTACATGTAAGTAAATGAACTTATTATAGCACATAGACTTTAATTGCATACTGACTAACCTTTCCAGGAGCAGCAAGAAGAACAGGCTTCTCAGTTTTCTAACCTCTTCGTTGCTGAATGGTATTTAACCCTGTAATTAAGCTAAGATGAGATTGAGATATCAAATTAATGACCACCACAACTCCAACTTAGCAGCTGATATTTTATCTTCAACAAGTTTATTTGACCAGATAGTGTGGCTTTTGGGTAATATCATGCCATGTCCTACTCTACTAGTAAGTTTATTTGACTTATGGTTTGCACTCCCAATTTCATCCAATATTTCCATCTTCGGATGCATGCTGAAATTATTACATGTCAAAGTAATGAATTAATTGTTGACTCCATAATATATAAAATTCATTGAAAGGCATGGTGTTCTTTTCCTTCGAGACAAGGATGAAGGCTAACTACATTCATCACTCTATGGAAGGCAAAACTTTTACAGCCAAATCACAAACACAAACACAATGGCAAGCAGTTGTTAATGAATGGTACTTAAATATACCAGTAATGGGAGCACAAGATCGAATCAAAACAGCAGCCCCAACTCCCTCCTTGTCTGCAACAACATTCAGCATTGTATGCAGACCATAACAAAGATAAACATAGGCATGCCCTCATGCTCCAAACTATAAACACATGATCAAAATTAGACCTATCTATATGATCATAAAATCAACAATAAAAGTATCTTACAACTGGAGCTGTTCTTGGAGTAATTCCAAGTCTACCATGGCAGGCTGAATCATTTAGTTTGTAAGCTTCAACATGTCCAATTATCCATAATCATTATCATATAAAGGGCGGCCCGGTCGCATTACGCGTCCCCGCTGAGCGAGGGTCCGGGGAGGGGTCCCACCACAAGGGTGTATTGGGGGCAAGCCTTCCCTTGCCAATATAATCATTATCATATAATGCATGAAAATTTCAAATTAACTACTAACTCTTCTATAAGTTCAGTACGACCAAAATATTTATATAAGTCATGTAGAAGTACAAACCTCCCGTATCAAAAGGGAACTTGAGTGCTCTTGTACTACTTTATGCGAAACATCAGAGCCAAGCAAGTTAAAACTACACCAACATTGGGATGATGAGAGCCTACATCGAATGAGAAACTATAGAATTGATTGATATATTACCCAAAAATCTACTCTAGATTTTTCCATGTTACTTGAAATTACAAAGAAAACTTCAAAGTAACCCACCAAAAAGTTGCTCTGCTTTATTCAATGCCTTCGTCAATGTTTCCTCTGCATCATTAAATTTCCTGAAATAAATCTTATTAACATGAAAATGGAATCAGACAAAGCAATTAGCAGAAATGACCAATAAAAGATAATCCAATCTAAGCAAAGCAAAAGATTTAAACTTAGCAAAGCAAAAGATTTATCATCATATAGCAATTCTAGTTTTCATCTATGACCACCTAAGGTTGAGTGCACAAGCTCATTTGTTAATACAATTCTAGTCTAGCAATCAAAAGAGAAACATACACCAGAAAAGAAAAGAAAAGAAACTGGACAATTAAAAAAAACAGTGGGGGCCATAAGAGAGATTTCCAAATTATTACATATTTAGTATTCTCCATTGAACAAAAAGTCCAAGCAGATAAGCGATCATGATCCCAATAGTGATAGAGAGCTACATAAAAAAAATATAACCTACTCATCAACTATGGAAGTGATAAAATTTGGATAACCATATCAAAAATTACCTGCTAGTTATGTCGCATGGAAACGGAAACGGACAAACCATATTTGTAAGGAAACATGGAGAAAACTTGCAAAAATTAAAAAATACAATTTATATTTATAAATTTTAAAATCATTTGTGACTTTTTTATATATAAAATAGGAAAAATTACATATAAGTTACATAATAAGAAAGAAAAAGAAAAGTTCTTTTTGAAGGAAATAAGCTATAAAAAGAAATATGGATCTAATGCAAATCCAATGTGATTCAAACATGAGGATTTGGAGATTTGATAATGTGATTCTCCTTCTAAAATTGCATTGTATTTTAAGAGATGAGTTCTCAATTTTTAAAAACCGAGTTTCCAATTTTCTCAAATTACAGAAACAAAAATTTAGGAGAGTTTCGGACACCAAACATTTCTGAAGTGGAAACTCTTCAAAATCAAGGTTCCAGTGCGACAGAGCCAGCTAGTTCACTATGATAATAATAATAATAAGCCTAGAAACAAAACCAACCTGATTAACAGAGCCCAAATCTCCTCTCAGGTTTTGAGGTGCTATTTCTGCTATATAAACAGGTATCTGCAGATTACAAAGAAGACAGGTCCAGTAAGTATAACATGGCACAAATTTCCTAATTAAACAATCAAGAAATCCTCAAAAATTACCGTGTATGATATGATTCCAACACCAAAACCTTCCCATGTAGAGAAAAGAAGTATCCTACAAAAAGACTAGCCCTTAGATATAATTAACATCGTAATGTAAGAAATTTATATAACCCTAGAATCATTCAGAACATAAATGCTTTATCACTCGCATTCCATAATGAACCAAATAACGAATACTGATCCAGAATTCAAAAGCATTAGAAATCAAACCCAATCAAAACAAGCTAATAGAATCAGCATTCACATTCCATAATGAACCAAATAACGAATACTGATCCAGAATTCAAAAGCATTAGAAATCAAACCCAATCAAAACAAGCTAATAGAATCAGCATCACAAAGATATTGTATACCTCTGGTACAGTAAGTCCTAGATCCTCAGTGATGGCGGTTTGGGTTGGCGAAGAGTAACCAGACTGCTCAAGAAGAGAAAAAATCAATCATCTAAGTTGAAAAGGAACAAAGAAGAAGAGGCAAGATCAATTAGCGTTACGGAGCTTTAGGCAAAACAATCAAAGAAAAAAATCAATCATGCTCTATTTAACTTGCTTGAATTGCTTCAGCTTCCAATTAAAGTTCGAAACCCCCAAAAAATCAAATAAACAGTGAATTGAGAGAAGGAGATAGTAATCGTACAGTGAATTGAGAGAAGGAGATAGTAATCGTACATGAAACCGAATTGAATAGCTTGCAATTAGCATAGCTTGCACATAAGATTCATCTACTCATAAAGTTGCAGAAAACCAATTCAAAAACGAAATTGATGTAAGGTGTGAAGAAGATTAGGAAGAACGGTGCGAGGTCGAGGTGGCGGTGCAAGGTCGAGGTGGCGGTGTGCGGGGTGGAGGTTGGTGGCAATGGAGTGGAGTGGGTGTAGATAAAATAAAACCCTATAAAATGGGTTGGCGGCGAATGGAAGCAGAGATGGGTAAAGCAAAGTGAATGAATTAACAAAAGAAAAGAGTTATTAATTGTGTAAATGGTTTGATATTATTTATTGTAATTAGTGAATTGTTGACAAGAAATAAAATGGGTTTAGATGGTTAAGACATTAGATGGTATTTTAACCGGTTAAAGGTTCGATCCTCTATATTTACATTTTAAGTATATATTTTTCAGTTTATTTTATTTTTAATTAATTTATATGGGATGAATTTTTAAGTTTATATATATGTATATGCTATTTGATATTCATATATTTTTTTAATTCTTTAGTATTTTAAGAAATATGAAGAAAAAATAATTATATTCAAATAGTAATTCGTATTAGTTGTGTCGCACTTTTAAAAAGGAGCGACACAAACACACTACTTGTGTCGCTTTTATAAAAACGTGTCACAAAAATAACACACCACTTGTGTCGTTTTGGTAAAGGCGCGTCACAAGCTTGCTCTCGTGTCACACTGTAAGACAGGCGATACAAGAAGTAACTCGTTTGTGATGCACTCTCTTCAAGCATGACACAAGTGATAATACAGAATACTTAGTTGTGTCGCGTTTACAGAACGCGCGACACTAGTTACTCTATTGTGTCGCTTTCTCTTCAAGCGCGACACAAAAGGTGCGACACAAGTGAGCATTTCTGTACTAGTGCACGCCTCGCGTATGTAAGTCTCTGGTTTTTTGGACTGAAGAACTTCCCATACACGCCCCGCGTGTATGGTTGTACGCCTCGCGTATTGTCAGTTGACTTAGAAGATCTTGCAGTCTGACATTCATGATTGAGACATTATTGCTTATCATTGCTCATACGCCCCGCGTGGAAGGTAGGACGCCCCGCGTGGCAGTGGGTAAGTTCCACGTGGTGCCTGTGGATTGAGCAATTATTTCTGACAATGTGTTCCACGCCCTGCGTGGAGGGTGATACACCCCGCGTATGTCGGAGGATTTTTGCTCCTTGCTCGTACCTGAAATACAATTCTCCAGAGCCGAGTTAGCTTGACGTTTTATTTCCTAAATTTACTCAAAATAAAGACAATTACCCGAAAGTACGGAATTTATTTTTATTTCGTTATTTTACTAAAACTTTCTATTTTTTCAATTGAACTTATTTATTTCATCTAAAATTAAACCGTAAATCACGCTAAAAGATAGGGACGAAACGCCCCTATCAAACCTCCTCGGACTTTAAAGTTTTAATTGTTCTCAAGTAAAAGAAATCGAAAGACAAGGGATTGAGATTATTAAGAAACAAACCGTCGGTTGGTTTTACCAAGTGCGTGATCCCAAAGCTAAAGTTTTATGCAAATTTTCGGCAAGTACCTACGCAAACAAATGAGCGACCAAAACTTGTTTGAAACCTCCATGATCAAATTTAATAGGCAATATTAACGGGGTCGATTATCTTTTGAGAACCCGATAGTACCTCACCAAGGGATTTCACTCTTACGCTCACATTTTGGTGGGTCGGTGTTTTTGCACTCTCCTTTGCACTTACTCGAAGTCACTTTGAGTTTGCATTTTCATCCGGGTTTTTCCTCCTATGTTATGGTCTAGGCAATATTAAAAATGAACCCGGAGGGGGGTTGTAATGTGGGTGGCTTTTTAGTGGTTAATTTTTAGAAACTCGAGTTCAAACACCATTTTGATGATCGCACCGTGTTTTTATTTTGGCCTTAGTAAGTTCGTAAAATATAACTCGAAATTGCTCGGGTGGAGCTTGAGAATGCCTTTTGCTCTTTATTGTGTTTTTCTTTTTCTTTTTGTTTTAAGAGCGGCACAAAAACGATTTCGAAAGCTTATGGTGCTTACTTATCAAGGCCTTGGTGCGATTTGATTTTATTGGTATTTAAACAAGAGGAAAAAGGGTTAAATGTTAAACGGGTATTAACAAAAAAGTCGGTTAACAGGCTCGAGGGGGTTTCCTAGAGGTTAATGAAAACGAGAAAAATAAGTTAAGAAAAGAATTAGCCTAAGTGGGTTCGTTTTATCGTCTATTGCCATTTTTACCAAAATAAGTGTACTTAACCCGGTATTAGGTGCAAACTCTATGAGTCAAGTGAAGTCAAAGCTTTCGAAAAATTGTGAAAGAAATAGAGTTCTCGTACGAACTCTTTTAGGCTCAAAAATACCTCACAAAATTTCGGGTTAAATTGTGTACGTTCAAATTCTCGTCAAATTTTTAACTATCCCGTCTTTATTGCCTTTTTAAATTTCATTATGGAGATGACATGTGGGTTAGGACTCAAAGTTTTTTTTTAGTACGAACCTAGGCTTTGCATAAATTCTATAATTTCAGAATCAAGACTAAAATTTCTTAATCAAACCAATCCTTTGTGTTAACGTTTTTCATTTAAGAACAAATAACGGAACTTTTAATTAATTTCCGAGGGGGTAGTTTGCCGGAAAAATTTAAGAATCAATAAATTAGTTTAATTGTTTTGTTGTTTATTTGATTTTTATTTTTGTTTTTGTTAGTGAAAAACAAACGGTAAGTGCGGGGTTGCACGACCCTCCGCGTTATTAAAATGACGTCTATTCCAAGGACGTCGCAAAAGAAAGGAAAAAGAAAAACAAAAATAAAGATGGAATTTAAAAAGGGACCTTGAAGGTTAGGTCCTACGCGTGGCGTGCCCAGGGGGGCGCCCCGCGTAGGAGGTGTGTTTTAAGTTCATTTTAGCCAGAGACTCAGATACACGGGGCGCACTAAGAGGGGTGCCCCGCGTGGCCATTCGTTTGAACTTATTAAAAAGATCAGAAACTTGGCTACGCGGGGCGCACTGGTGCATACGCTTCGCGTGAATTGTCAAAACAGTGTCAGAGACTCGGCTGCGCGGGGCGTGAAATTATGTACGCCCCGCGTAAGCAATTTGGATTAGCAAGGGATTTGTTTTTTCGTTGATTTTAATTTACGATAGAAAGGAAAAAGAGATAATGCCTACAAAGAAAAGATCAAACGAATATGATACATATATACAAAGGGTTTGAGGAATGCAAACCGAGGCTACGTTTAGAGTCGGAGTAGCTCGACTTTCTCATGATGTGTGCATGCTTACGGTGTTTGGAGGAATGTGGCTTCGCCGTGTTGTGGAAGAGTGCCTCCGCAGTATATTTTCAGATGGTGGCCGTTCACCCGGTGGGTTGCGTTGTCGGAACCTTGGATGTCGATCGCTCCGGATGGGTGGGCGTTAACAACGGTGTACGGTCCCGACCACCGACTTTTTAATTTTCCTGGGAACAGGCGGAGGCGAGAATTATATAGGAGGACTTGGTCCCCCTTGCTGAATTCCCTGATTTGCACGTGCTTGTCGTGCCATTTCTTCGTACGTTCCTTGTAAATCTTGGCATTTTCGTACGAACCGAGACGAAGTTCATCAAGGGTACTGAGTTGGAGGAGACGTTGGTCCCCTGTGGCCTGCACATCAAAATTTAAAAATTTCAGAGCCCAATAGGCCTTATGTTCCAATTCCACCAGTAAATGACACGATTTCCTGAAAACTAAACGATAGGGAGACATCCCGATAGGCGTTTTAAACGCCGTGCGGTAGGCCCAAAGAGCGTCATCGAGCTTTAGGCTCCAATCTTTCCTAGAGGAACTAACCGTTTTTTCCAAGATACGTTTTAGTTCGTGGTTAGAAACCTCGACCTGTCCACTAGTTTGTGGATGGTAGGGCGTGGAGACTCGGTGTGCAACCCCGTATTTATGTAAGAGTTGGTCGAATTGGTGATTGCAAAAATGGGAACCACCGTCGCTAATGATAGCTCGAGGGGTTCCAAACCGAGTAAAGATGTTTTTCTTTATAAATTTCCCTACCACCTTAGAGTCGTTTGAGGGTAAGGCAACGGCCTCCACCCATTTGGAGACATAGTCAACCGCCACGAGAATGTAGGAGTTGTTATGCGACTTAGGGAAAGGTCCCATAAAGTCTATCCCCCAAACATCAAAAAGTTCACAAACTAGGATCCCTTGTTGGGAGATGTTCCTGCTCCGTTGACAAGCGTCACATGATTTGATGAAGTCTTGGGAATCCTTGGACAAGGTAGGCCAATAAAAGCCACATTGTAGAAACTTTGCCATAGTCCGACTTGGGGCGAAGTGGCCCCCCGGCTCTTGGGTGTGACATATGTGCAACACATGATTTGCCTCTTCTTCCGATATGCACCTACGAATGATATTATCAGCACAAGATTTAAATAAGTAGGGTTCTTCCCAAAAATAGTTCTTAGCGTCGTGAAAGAACTTCTTACGTTGCTCGTAGGTAAGGTGCGGGAGAAGAATATTACCGGCCTTGTAGTTTGCCATATCGGCATACCAAGGTAGAGGTGTTACCGCGTAGAGTGTTTCGTCGGGAAAGGTCTCTTTGATCTCCACAATTTCCGGAGATTTGTCTTGCTCGCTTTGTAATCGGGAAAGATGGTCGGCCACGACATTCTCCACTCCTTTTTTATCTCTGATTTCGATGTCGAATTCTTATAGGAGTAGAATCCACCGTATCAACCGTGGTTTGGCATCCTGCTTAGTCATTAGGTACTTGAGAGCTGCGTGGTCAGTGTATACGATAATTTTGGATAACACAAGGTATGATCTAAACTTATCGAAAGCAAAAACTACAGCAAGCATCTCTTTTTCCGTAATGGAATAGTTTTGTTGGGCTTCATTGAGCGTTTTGCTCGCATAAAAAATGGGGCGGAAAATTTTATCCACCCGTTGGCCCAAGCAAGCACCTACAGCCAAATCACTCGCATCACACATAAGTTCAAAGGGGAGACTCCAATCGGGTTTCACCATGATGGGTGCATTAATTAGTTTTTCCTTTAGCGTGTTAAATGCAAGCAAACACTCGGATGAAAAACTGAATTTTGCATCCTTTAAGAGGAGTTGGGTCAAGGGGTCGCTATCTTAGAGAAATCTTTAATGAATCGCCTATAAAACCTCGCATGACCTAAGAAACTCTGAATCCCTTTAACATTGATTGGAGGAGGCAATTTCTCAATCACCTCAATCTTGGCCGGATCGACCGCGATTCCCTCCCCGGACACCTTGTGTCCTAAAACGATACAATCTTGAACCATAAACTGACACTTTTCCCAACTAAGAGCTAGGTTAGTGTCCTCGCAACATTGAAGGATTTATCAAGATTGCTTAAACAAATTTCAAAGGACGACCCAAAAACAAAAAAATCGTCCATGAAGACTTCCATGAAACCCTCAATCATCTCGGAGAATATAGCCGTCATGCACCGTTGAAAGGTGGCGGGGGCGTTACAAAGCCCAAACGGCATCCGCCTATATGCAAATGTCCCATACAGACAAGTAAATGTTGTCTTTTCTTGATCCGAAGGATCAACAGGGATTTGCATATAGCCGGATATGCCATCGAGGGTACAAAAGAATTTATGTCCCGCCATTCTTTCCAACATTTGGTCAATGAACGGCAAGGGAAAACGATCTTTTCGAGTGGCTTCGTTAAGTTTCCTATAATCAATACATACTCGCCACTCCGTTATTTTTCGTGTGGGAATTAATTCCCCTTGATCATTTTCCATCACCGTAGTGCCCCCCCTTTTGGGAACGCATTGGACCGGACTAACCCATGGACTATCGGAGATAGGAAAGATTATACCTGCGTCGAGGAGTTTGATTACCTCGGCCTTTACTACCTCTTTCATGTTGGGGTTAAGTCGTCGTTGCGGCTGCACGGAGGGTTTGACTTTATCCTCCATAAAGATGCGGTGTGTGCAAATGGTGGGGCTAATCCCTTTAATGTCGTGAATGGTCCATCCAAATGCGCCTTTGTGTTTTTGTAACACCGCAATCAATGCTTCCTCCATTTCCTCTGTCAAAAGTGAAGATATAACAATGGGTAAGAAATTAGGAGGTTGCAAAAACACATATTTCAAATTAGGAGGCAAGGGTTTAAGTTCCAAAGTCAGAGGCTCTTCGAGAGATGACTTTGGTTTTGCTTTGCTATCCCAGTCCAAACCCTCGAACCGGCTCCTTGCCAACAGACATTGTTCTATCTCGGAGGATTATTCAAACGGCTTGTTCAATGGCTCCTCATCCAAATGCTCATTACCATCTATTTCCGAAGAGGTTCCCGCAGAAGACCTATCACAAAAATCCTCAACAAAAAGGTCAATAGAGTCTACGGAATTTAAAAAGTTACAATCCTCCATGGTATGAGATGGGAATTTCATGGAGTTGTACACGTTAAACTCTACCTCTTCATCTTGCAACCGTAGGATGAGCTTACCTTCGTGAACATCAATGAGAGTCCTACCCGTTGCAAGAAATGGTCGTCCTAGGAGGATCGATACCGAATCATCTTCCACCATGTCGAGCACCACAAAATCGGCGGGGAAAATGAACTTGTCCACTTTCACTAAGACATCCTCCACAACTCCTTTTGGTTGGGCAATGGATCTATCGGCCAATTGAAGCGTTATATTGGGAGGCTTTGGCTATCCCAAGTCGAGCTTCCTAAAAACAGATAAAGGCATTAGATTGATACTAGCACCTAAATCACATAAAGCTCTACTAAACTCAACATTACCAATCGTGCATGGGATAGAAAAACTTCCTAAATCCTTTAGTTTAGGTGGGAGTTTATTTGTTATAATCGCGGAGCATTCCTCCGTAAGCGCTACCGTTTTGTTATGTTCTAACTTCCTCTTTTTGGCGAGGATTTCCTTAAGAAACTTCGCATAGGTGGGCATTTGTTCCAATGCCTCCGCAAATGGGATGTTAATGTGAAGTTTCTTAAAGATTTCCAAAAACTTGCCATATTGATGGTCCAATTTTTCCTTTTTAAGTCGTTGCGGAAAAGGGAGCTTCGGTACGTAAGCCCCAATTGGATCACACACATTCTTATTCTTATCCGAGGAAGTCATGGGTTTTGGATCCGAACCGGGGTTGCTTACCACTTCCGGTTCGTCACTTACCTTTGGAGCGATTGGAGTCGCCTTTGGAACCGGTGGTTCCAAACCCTTACCACTACGGAGAGTTATTGCTTGTGCGGTCTCCCGGTTCTTGGGTTTCGGGTTTCGTTCGGTGTTAGTCGGGAGAAACTCATGTTGTCTCTCTTATTGTTGGCGACTTAATTGGGCCACTTGATGTCCTAAATCCCTGCAAAAAGCCTCATTGTCAGCAAGACGGGAAGATATCTCCTTGAGGAGATTAATTACCGTAGAGTCTTGCGCATTGCTAGGAGGTTGAGAACTTTGTCCTCCTTGGGCATTGGGGGATTGGCCCAAACCTTCCTCCCTGAACTCATTATGGAATCCGGATGGGGGCTTCAACACCTTTTGATTGTTGCCGTAAGACAAATTCGGGTGTTGGTGTTGAGGCCTCCATCCGTTGTTATTATTATTATTACGGTGGTGAAAAGCATTCGAGTTATGAAAGGAGTTGTGAGTAGAATTATACCTCGGTTGTCCCCCTACATAATTTACGTTCTTGACATTGCCCGCAAAAGGGCTTCCGGCTTGACAATCCTTACCATGGTGGTCACCACCGCAATGTGAGCACATCAGGACCTGTGTTGTATTCTGGAGGCTCAATTGCGCCATTAAGGCGTCTAGCTTTTTATTCATCTCGATCATAGAGATCTTAGGAGCCTCGTCTTCTACGGCAAAAGTTTGATGTCGCGAGGGTCCGGCAAGCCGATCTTCTTGCCATTGGACACTTTTCCTAGCTAATTCGTGGATGAGCTCGTAAGCCTCGCTTGCCGATTTTCGAAACAAATCCCCACCTGCGGAAGAATCAACGGTTGCACGATTAGTGGGAGTTAAACCATGGTAGAAGGTACTTACCAAATCGTGCTTAGGGATGTCATGGTGGGGGCAGTTTCGGAGCAACTTCCGGAACCTAGCCCAAGCTGAATGGAGGGCCTCGCATTCAAGTTGCCTAAAGGACGTGATATCGTTCCTCAACTTAACCGTTTTGGAAGGCGGGAAGTAGTAAGAAAGGAACTCCTTCTCAAGCTCCTCCCATGATGTGATCGATCCCGCTTCCAACGAGTGCAACCACTCCAATGCTTGTCCTGTCAAAGAGAAAGGAAACAACTTTAGTCGGACGGCCTCAACCGGAACACCGTTTTGCCGAGAAGTTTCGACACACATAAGAAATTTATCGAGATGTTCGTTAGGGTTTTCATGGGGTTCCCCTCCGAACTGGACAAGTTGTTGGATGAGTTGGATCATGCTAGTCTTGATTTCATATGTGTTGGCCGGAATGGTGGGGCAACGATTCCGTTGCGGTTTTGAGGGCGATGCGGAGCAAGAATCTCCATCATTGAGGGCATGTCATTGCCTCCACCATTGTGGTTGTTATTCACGGGTTGCACCGGTGGCCTTTGGTTGACCTCGGGTTGGTTAGCTTCACTGTTGAGGTTTGCCATTTTCTCTCTCCGAATCCTACAAAGAGTACGTTCAATTTTAAGATCAATAGGAACGAGAGTATCACTCCGAGATCGGGTGTGCATAAAATAAATAAATGGAAAGAATTATAAACAAGAAAGAATATTGTTAGTAACAAGTATATATAAACAATTTATACAAAAATAATGTTTAGACTAACAATAAAACGTTTTTGTCTAATATTGCAAGAAATTATAAATCCCCGGCAACGGCGCCAAAAACTTGATAGATTGCGTACAAGGCTAGGTAGAGCTTACGAAATATATATTATGATAAGTGCGTTACGACTAAGGATGTGATCTTCCTAAATGCTCTATCTCTACTAGACGCTACTACTTAGGGGCAAGTGTACCCCGTCTTATCAAGTAATAATCCGGTTAAGACCGGGTATCGAATCCACGGGATTTATAACTACAAGTATTAAACGACTCGGTTTTATACGTTATCTAAGGGGTGAATACTTTGAGTTGATTCGGGGAACAACTACAAACTATCCTAACTACGGGTGAGGCAAATTTATATAGCAAAAACTCTACGAAATGGTATGGATGGTGATAAGTTATAAATATGACAAATAATGACTCCCAATATATATACGATTAATGATTTGCTCTTGCAATGACGACTACGTGTAGTGTGACCGACCCGTGAGGTACTTAGACTACGTGGTTCCTAGTCAAGGCGTGTCTAATGCTTGGGATCAGAAATTAGGGCCCATAAGTTCCATGGCTTGTCAATTCCTACGGTTTCCGGAGCGTCACTTCCGGTAAGGCAACACCTATATGAATCCCTAAAGATAGCCCGAATGGCGTCGGAAATCGCGTTCCTGATGCGTGCCGTCTAGTAGTGTTCTTTTTAACGATGAAATGTATATTACGATGATTGCGCTATGACTATGGATGTGGTCTTTCTAAGTGCTTTGTATCTACTAGATGTCACTACTTAGAGGCAAGTGTACCCCATCGTATCAAGTAATAATTCGGTTAAGACCGGGTATCGAATCCACGGGATTTATAGCTGCAAGTATTAAACGACTCGGTTTTATACGTTATTTAAGCGGTGAATGCTTTGGGGTTGATGTGGTAACCAACTACAAACTATTCCTAACTACGTGTGAGGCGAATTTATGTAACGAAACTCTATGAAGCGAGATGGATGCGATAAGTTATAATTATGATAAATAATGACTTCTAATGGTCATACGGTTAATGGTTTCCTCTCGCAAAGACGACTACGTGTAGAGTAACCAACCCGTGAAGTACTTAGACTACGTGGTTCCTAATTAAGGCGTGTCTAATGCTTGGGACCAGAAATTAGGGCCCGTAAGTTCCGTGGCTTGTCAATTCCTACGGTTTCCGGTTTGTCACTTCCGATAAGGCAACACCTATATGGATCCCTAAAAATAGCCCGAATGGCGTCGGAAATCGCGTTCTCCTACACAACAATCAATTATAAATATCAAAACAAGTAACAAACATCAACACATATATAGAAAAGAAGATTATGAATCATAAATTATAAATATGGAAAGTGTAAATATGGATTACAAACAAGCCTAGTACATAGGATGAGATCTAGCTAATTAGCAAGTATAAAGGGAAGAATCCACCCTCGGAACTAGCTAACCGGACTCAAAAGCCGTCTTTAATAACTTGAATGGTGGAGCTCTCGAGCTTGGTGTACGGAGATGGAGCGGGACTTTGATGAAATGTCGGGAGCAACGGACAAGCTCTCGAGATGGAAGAGTTTTGTTACACAAAGCCTAAACACAAATCTAAACTACAACACTCAAAACTAGTATAGTTTTTGCTCTCTCTACAATATGGTATCTCTGTTGTGGATCAAGAGCTGCCTATTTATACACATCAAGCTAGGGCAAAATTGTAATTTTGCAAGGTACAAGCACGGAGCAACATTATTTGTGCAGAAATCCCATAATACGCCCCGCGTATGGTGTGGTACGCCTCGCGTAAATGCCCATTCCGTCAGAAATCTTCTGCATGTGGACCAATTTCATGTCCTGTTGTCTCAAACATGTCCCGTGTAGGCTGGGATGCGCGTGGCGTGTTTGAGGCTCTAATCTTTTATTGCTTCATTTGGTCTCTATACGCCATGCGTAACTTGAAGTACGCCCCGCGTAAATGAGTCTCTGGACTTTTTTCATTGAAGAACTCCCTTACACGCCTCGCGTGTAAGGTGGTACGCCCTGCGTATAGACCGTTGACTCAGGGAGACCATGCAGTCTGACTTTTCAGGATTAGGCCAATCATTTCCGACATGTGTCATATGCCTTGCGTGAGATGGCATACGCCTCACGTATGCTGAGTCAATTCTACGTGGTGTCCGTGGATAATGCAATTATGTCTGACACCATGTTTCACGCCCCGCGTATGGGATGATACGCCCCGCGTATAGGCATGGATTTTGCTTCTTCCTTGTACCTGAAATACAATTCTTGAGGGCCGAGTTACCTTGACGTTTTTATTTCTTAAACTAATAAAAAAACAAGGAAATTAACCGAAAGTACGGGTTTTATTATTATTTCGTTATTTTATTCAAAACACTCTATTTTTGTAATTAAACTTATTTATTTCTTCTAAAACTAACCCGTAAATCACGCTAAAAGATAGGGGTAAAATACCCCTATCAAACCTCCTCGGACTTTAAAGTTTTACTTGTCCTCAAGTAAAAGAAATCGAAAGACAAGGGATTGAGATTATTAAGAAACAAACCGACGGTTGGTTTTACCAAGTGCGTGATTTCAAAGTTAAAGTTTTATGCAAAGTTTTCGGCGAGTACCTACGCAAACAGTCGAGCGACCAAAACTTGTTTGAAACCTCCATAATTAAAATTAATAGGCAATAATAACGGGAGTTGATTATCTTTTGAGAACCCGATAGTACCTCACCAAGGGATTTCACTCTTACGCTCAAACTTTGGTGGGTCGGTGTTTTAGCACTCTTCTTTGCACTTACTCGAGATCACGTTGAGTTTGCATTTTCATCCGGGTTTTTCCTCCTATGTTATGGTCTTGGCAATATTAAAAATGAACCCGGAGGGGGGTTGTAATGTGGGTGGCTTTTTGGTGGTTAGTTTTTGGAAACTCAAGTTTAAATACCGTTTTAATGATCGCACCGTATTCTTATTTTGGGCCTTAGCGAGTTTATAAAATATACCCGAAATTGCTCGGGTGGAGCTTGAAAATGCCTTTTTGCTCTTTATTATTTTTCTTTTTCTTTTTGCTTTGAGAGCGGCACAAAAACGACTTCAGGGACTTTTGGTGCTTATTTGTCAAGGCCTTGGCTTGTTTCGGGTGCGAATTGATTTTATTGGTATTTAATCTAGAGGAAAAAGGGTTAAATGTTAAAAGGGGTGTTAACAACAAAAAGTCGGTTAATAGGCTCAAAAGGGGTTTCCTATAGGTTGATAAAAATGAGAAAAATAAATTAAGAAAAGAATTAGACTAAGTGGGTTCGTTTTATCATCTATTGCCATTTTAACCAAAATAGGTGTACTTGATCCGGTATTAGATGCAAACTCTATGACTCGAGTGAAGTCAAAGCTCTCGAAGAATTGTGAAAGAAATAGAGTTCTCGTACGAACTCTTTCAGGCTCAAAAATACCTCACAAAAATTCGGGTTTAAATTGTGTACTATCGAATGGTCGCTAAATTTTCAAACATCCCATTTTTATTGCCTTTTTAAATTTCATTATAGAGATGATTTATGGGTTAGGACTCAATGCTTTTGTTTGGTACGAACCTAGGCTTTGCATAAATTCTAGAACTTCAAAATTAAGACTAAAATTTCTTACTAAAACCAATCCTTTGTGTCAACGTCTTTTTATTTAAGGACAAATAACAGAACATTTAATTGATTTCCGAGGGGAGTAGTGTGTCGGAAGAATTTTAGGGATCGATAAATTAGTTTAATTATTTTGTTGTTTATTTGATTTTTATTTTTGTTTTTGTTAGTGCAAAACAAACTGAAGGTGCGGGGTTGCACGGCCCTCCGCGTTATTAAAATGACGTCTATTCCAAGGACGTCGCAAAAGAAAAGAAAACAAAAACAAGAAGAAAGATAGAATTTAAATTGAAAGATAGAGGGTTATCTACCTTATCCCTCCTCACACTTAAAAACGCAATAAGCTCCAACATTGAGAAATAAATTTGAAGCACAAAGTGTAAAGAAAAAGAGTAAGTGTTGAGCGATTTCCGCAAGTGCACGGTTTCGCTTGTAGTAATAAAAATATCGATCCCACAGGGATACGTTTTTTAACGAAAAAACTTATTTTTTGAATCTGTTAATTTCGAACTAGTTAGATTTACTATTAAATGTAAATGAAAAGTGAAAATTGGTTTAATTGAATTTAGGAAATTTGTTTAATTGAATTTGTGAACTTTGAGTATTTGAAAATGCTGGAATAAGATTTTATATTTAGAATAAATCGATTGTTAGAAAGGTCTTCTGATTTTAAGGATGAATTTTACAAAACAGGAACATTTAGAACTTTTTAGAAAAACGAATGAATTTATTCATTTGCATTAAGCAAAGAAAACAACTTAAACTTTGTATCAATTATGATGATGAAATAAATGACGGAACCTCTAATTAATTGGCTTTGAACGCGACAAAACCCTTTCGGGATAGTTGCCCTTACTCAAATTAAAACTCTTTCGAGATGATAATTTGCCTAAGTGTTCAACAAAGTTTCCTTGTAATGATTTTGAATTCAAGTGCATATTAATGAAAACACCAGCCTCACTTATATTGGATTGGTTACCATAAGTGCTGCATAACGATTTGTCGAATAGAACGGACTTTATTAGATGAAATATAAATTGATACAAGTTTACAGAGAACAAGGAGCATCGAGTTCTTCGAGGGCGTGCAAGTGAAGGGCTTGATCGGTTCCGCTTCCTTGGGTTTCCTAAGAGGTTGTCAGGCTCAGGGGCGAACACTCTACTCAATCTTCTCACTGTAACTTCGTAATAGGGATTCGGTCGGCCACTACCATGATGCAAACTAAAACTGGAACAATGTCTAAACGCTACTGAGTTGTAATTAAACTATAAACAATATGTGTACCTCATCTTGTTTTGTACAGAATCTAATTTCTAACTCTCGAAATGTGTTTACTTAGAACTTCGACATAAGTTCTACGCTCTGATTCTATATCTATATTATAACATTTCACTGCTACTTTTTCTCAACATCAACTCTTTATTTATAGATGTTGAAGGGTTGTGTTTGAAGTGATGTATCCGTTGGTTAAGAGTCGTGTCCGTTGTGAAAGGACGTCTTTATCCACTTGAACGAACGCGTTTCTTGGATTTTCAGCATGTGTTAAATGCTCTTTGTAAATTTTCTGCACTTACCGAGGATGGTAATCCATGGCCGTGAATGATGTAGCATTGAGTTGAGCTTCGGACGAAGGGGAGAAATAGCTATACCACGCGTGTCGCGGCCGCGGGTTGAGGATCCACTGTCGCGGCCCGGTGATTTTTCTCACTTCTTAGCTTTCATTCGTGTCTTCGACTTGGCGCTTTCGATTTACATCGTCTTTGACTCCTTTTGTAGGGTTTTTCTTCTGTTTTAGATCCTTTTTCGTTCCTATTTGGATTTTACCAAATATTTAGGTACCTTGCAAGAAAGAAAGATATTCGAGAGTAAAAGTAATCTAAACAGATATAAATAACACGAATTTGTAATAAAAATGATGTAAATGTTAATGATATTTTAGGTATATTTTGGGCTTAACAAATCTCCACACTTAATCTTTTGCTAGTCCCGAGCAAAATTTCACTGAATTTATTCCTTAACTAATCTCTTTATGAAAATAAAACATATATCTTTGTGTTTACCTTTTAAATTAGTTAAGCCGAAAAGACTAACTTTGCATGGCAAATTTATACGCAAAATATCAAACTAACTTAGTATAAGTACGATATATCATTGGTCTTGTATTTCAATGTTTAAATTGAAGTATTCGGGACGATGTAAGCACACATGTTATTGAGTCTTTCATCTCAAGGCATTTCAAAGCACCAAATTTCCTTTCCCAAACTTGAATTATTATATATGAGTATTAAGTTTAATTTATTTGCTTAGTTACGCCCGTGATAAGGGTGGTCTCGATCGTAACTTTATATGCATTTGTTTTGTGTTCGCTTAAGAGGTACCGACCATGCCATGGGTGGACGCAATCGTTACTTTAAACTTTAAACACGCTTAATTTTTTTATTATTTAAACGTTCCTTTCATACCTCGATTGTGATAAGGGTGGTCGCAACCGTGGCCAAAAGTACGCTTTATTTATTAATTTCTTCCATTTCATACCTCGATTGTGATAAGGTTGGTCTCAATCGTGGCCAAAAGTTAAGAATACGATTTATTGATTATAACTTGGGAAAAAGAAAATTAGCACATTCATCCTATATTGACTTAAAATTCAACATGTATTATGGCTATAGTTTCCTTAAAAACTTCAATTGGTGTTAATGTAAGACAAAATCAAAACCGAGCTAAAAATATTGTTAGTTCAATTTAATGCCTATAAACCTAACTGAAAATTTAAAATAATTTATTATATCATGAATTTCATGATATGAAATAGAGATTGAAAATAAAGAATTTTTACTTAAATACATTTACTCGAGACAATTTTTACTTAAAATCGTGTCGAAGATTTGTGAAAAATTTGAAAAATATTACCCGTATAGAAATATTTATTTCTATCGATAATGATAACCTAAAAATAATCATAAAAATTTTAACTTATGATTAATTTATAAAATGTTAATTTTTTTTCATTTGTTGCAATATACTTAAAGTGTTGCAATATACGTTGCATTTTGTATTTTTGAAAACAAACAAGTGTTGCATACATTCATTCATTCATTTGCATACATTCGTTCATTCATTCGTTTGTATAAAAATGATATATGTATATATCTCCTCCCACACTTAAATTGGACCATGTCCTCATTGGTGCAAAAATGGAGATAAAACGTTAAAGATAAAACAAACGGAAAGAAATGAAAGATATAGCAAAGAAAACATGCATCATAAAATTAAATTAAAACTGAAATTGTACAAAACATAAGAAAATAAAAATGTACGAAACTGAAATGAAAACAAGATAAGATAAAAATAAAAGATAAAACCTAAGCATGCGGAGGGGAATTCGGAGGTGTTGGTGAAGTTTCCACATTTCGGCGTCGGAAAAACGAAAGCATCCGATGCCGAGTCGATCTATGTGCACGCCTCGAAGAATTGAGGTTGTCATTCATCACCATGTTGTTCTCCACCAAATCATCAATTCTTAAATTCATTTGTCTATTATTTGCATTGATTTGGTTCAAAATTCTCCTTAAATCCACCGGATCATTATCTTGTGTTGCTTGGGTTTGTGGTGCATCTTCCGCTCCTTCCTCCGCACCTCCTTCTTCCTCGGTACCTACATTATGAGAACTAGAAGCACCTCCACCCATAGTGCCACGAAGATGTGCAATACGGGTAGCATAAGAAATAAAAACCGGAGGAGCCGCAGAAACCAATAAATGAGCCCGCTCAAGAGCCGGAATGTCCAAAACCGGAACATATCCATGGTAGGTGGACATATCAAAAGTAGCCAATTCATCCCATGCTCCCAAAACAATAGCGGTTATGAAATTACCGAGAGGGACCTGAGTGGTGTGAGCCCTCGAAGCACGATATAAATTGTCAAAAATCATTCCAATGCTATCAACCCTTAAACCCTTAAACAAACAATCCCAAACAAACAAATCCCGGACTTGAATCTTTGAACTCTCAACACGACCAAAAAGTGAAAAACTCAAATACTTGTGAAAGAAGAACACACAATTGTCCTTAATCAACTTGCTTGAAGTGTTTTTAGAATCAAAAGAAGTTTGGTCGGAAAGAGTTTGCCAAAAAGAGTTATTGTCAAAATCCCGAGGCTTATCATAAAAATCACTAGTAGGGAAACCAAACGTGTTACCCATAGCCTCATAATCAACGGTATAGGTGACACCATTATTCCGAAAAGAAATTTCAGTCCTCTTTTTGTTCATCGTCAAAGTAACCAAAAATTCAACCACATACTCTTGAATTTGTGGAAAACGCATAGAAGCAAAAGTTTCCCATCCCAAAGTTTCAATAAAAGCAGTAATTTGTGTAGTGAAGTTCAACTTCCTTACCGAATCAAAGTCAAGAAACTGCATATCCACGAACTTACGATTGGCGTTTGAAAAGTGCTTGAAACGTCCAACTTCTTCTTCAGAATGAATGTCGAAATAAGCCCCGCAACTAATCCTTAGGCGATTAGCCTCAGTGACAGCCGGCTTGTGTCCAACACGCTTTGCTCTAGGCATGGTTATGGTGTTTAGGGTTTAGATGAAAAAGATGAAAAGAGAGAAAAGCTTGAGGTTGAAGATGAAGTAGAAGTGTTGTATGTAGACTTGAATTGAAAGGGGTAACTGATTAAAAAGGGTAATGATGAAATTGGGAAGAGTAAAAGTGAAGTATTGGGAAGAGGTAAGAGTAGGGAATTGGTTAAAATTGGAGGTGATGTAAGGTTTGTGTAAGTAATAGGTATATATAGGGTTGAATAGGAAGATTAATAGGTAGAGTAGGAATAGGAAGAGTAATGAGTATAGTTGGAATAGGAAGAGGTGTAAGTAGAGGAGGAATAGGAAGAGTAATAGGTAGAGGTTGAATAGGAAAAAGGTTGAAAATTAGGCCAAAAATCCGGACTTGGAGTTGCCTTTAACACGCGTGTCGCGGTCGTGGATGTGTATCCGCGGCCACGGATCGCGTTTTTCAGCCAATTTTTTCTTTGAATTGTTGTGGGAATTTGCTGAAGTTACCGAGAAATACACCGTTCGCGGCCGCGAATCGCGTTTGGCAGCGAATTTTTTTGTCTGAATTTGGAGTAAATTTGCTGAAGTTACCGAGAATCCATTAATTCTCGGCCGCGGATCACCTCGTGGCTACCCAAATCTGCATATTAACTCCTATTTGTGTAATTTCTTTGATAAATTTGATCCTGTACTCCTGGACAATGTAATCTGTACTTAAAAACATAAATATAAAACATTAAATGATAAGGAAAACCAAAGGTTTATCCTTATCAATGGAAAAATAAATGAAAAATGCTTTAATTAATGGATGTTAAATTAAGAATAGGAAAGGTTTGGAACTAAAATTAATTGAAGCATTTATGTGCATGTATTAATGTAAGTTAAATGAATCTTTATTTAAGGAATTGAAACTTAGTTATTAATCATTTAATTAGTAATGAATGGATTAAGTTTGCATTTAATAAGTGCATTAGTTTAGAATTATGGAATTAAATGTTAGTTTAACCATATAATCAAAAACAGGAAATAATGCAAAAGAGAAAGATTTTTATTGAATAGAAACATATTTACAAACAAACGAAACAAAAGCTATGCTAAAAATTCGTCCCTTTCAATCGGGATTTTCTTAGCCCTATAGCGTTCTATTTTCAACTGCACGAAGGCTTGACGTTCTTATGCAGAAAGAAAATTGGGTCCTGATCGAAATACTCGTTTCACTAGACCTTCATATTCTAAAAACTCATAGTCAAGCATTAAGAAAGATTCAGCATCACTCCAAGGAACAGAAATACTTCCCTTGGTCCCTAGAATTATTCCACATACAATATTCCCGAATCCAACCTTCTTAGCCTTGAATCTAGATGCAGCAACAAGACCCTCCATCAGAATTTTTGAAGAATCAACCACGTTGCCTTGAAATATATCGCCAAGGACATAAAGATCAGATTCTTGGACGACACTACTGAACGTGCGACCGAACAGGCTGTGACTCAGAAACTTATGCAAATATAGCATAGAGTTGGAATAGAAAGACTTATTATAGGCAAGTTTTGGGTGGAAAGGCTAGATGCCGGTGAGCATTCGCCAAATATCAGTGGACGTCATATCTCTTCCATGATAACGTTTGGTAGTATCCTTCAAGGGAAAACCAAACCAAGCATGTAATTCTGGATATCCAAAAGTGAAAGTTTTGCCATCCCGACGAAAACTAAGACGCACCCGACGCTTGTTAACAAAGCGAACCGTACAGAAGAACTCTAATATCCAGTCTCCAATTATAGGAAACTTCATATCAACAAATCTGGTCCATCCTAAACGTTCCATGTAGCGACTCATATCTTCTTTAATTCCCAACTGATCGTTAAGAAAGTCATCCATGTATAGCATTCCGACAAAGAATGTGTATCAAAGCTTCAAGAAGCGCCTTCCCTCATCATGATTGAAGATGGGAAAGTTACATCCGTAACGCTCTGATATATCAACATGCTTATTGCGTGAAGCAATAACTTTCTTAGATGAAGTGTTTGAGGAAGTCATGGTGTTTGGAATGATTAAGGAAGAAAGGTTCTGAACTTAATTTCTGGGTTGTTGAATGGTAAGAAAATCAGAGATAGTTCTGATAGAGATGAAAAGAAAGTGACAGAAAACTGAACATCTAGAACCTATTTATAAGATCCTAGGACGAAAAGAGGTGTTGTTTTTGAAATGAAAAGGCATGAAACAGCCCTTTTAGAAATGAAGAAACTTAATGCTTCGTTTCTGAAGAGTTGCATCTGCTGGAAAAAGGGTCAATTTTTGCATAATTTCCCCGTGTCGCGACCAAGGATGCTGACCCGCGGTCGCGACACGCTGATTTCCTTGCGGAAATCAGTTGTCAAAACTCCAAATTTCTGATCCTCTACTGAGAATCCTCATCCTCGGTAAGTTCAGAAATTTTCCTTTCAATTTGAAATCAGAATTCTCAACTGAGAATCTGAAATCCTCTATAAGTCCAGAAATTTTCCTGGCTACTAATTATACCCAAATTCTCAACTGAGAATTTTAAATTCTCTATAAGTTCAGAAATTTCTTACCTCCTTAAGAATTCTATATATGTGAATCCTCAACTGAGAATTTCAAATTCTCAACTGAGAATCACTGAATTTCTTCTAATTCTCATTAAATTCCTAAAAATTAATTAAAATCATGACTTGTATATATTTTTCTATATCTAAAATTCTAATATAAAATGATATAATCTAAACAAAACAAATAAAAATAAAAAATAATAAAAACTAACTATTAGAAAAATGAAATGATTTATATGTCAGGAAATCTTGTTACGAAATTAGTTCCTATTTCGGAAATATTTTCGTAATAAATTTTACATCAATTACCGTTAACTTTAAAATGATTACCGTTGGTTTCCTCAAGTTCCAAAGAACCATAGTCGAATGTTTTGACGACTAAATACGGTCCATCCCATCTGGACTTAAGTTTTCCTGGAAATATACGAAGCCGTGAATTAAATAACAGCACCTTATCTCCAACATTAAAGTGTTTGACTTTGATCTTGGCATCGTGCCATTTTTTCACTTTTTCTTTATAAATCCTCGCATTTTCATACGATAGATGTCGTAACTCATCTAACTCATTTAAATTGAGCAAACGTTTCTTTCCTGCTTGTTGTAAATCAAAATTAAGTTTTCTAATAGCCCAATAGGCTTTATGTTCTAATTCAACTGGTAAATGACATGCTTTTCCATATACCAAACGGTATGGAGTCATTCCTATTGGTGATTTAAATGCAGTACGGTATGCCCATAGCGCATTATTGAGTTTTTGTGACCAATCTTTTCTTGATGATGAAACAGTTTTCTCTAGAATCCATTTGAGTTCTCTATTTGAGATCTCCGCCTGACCATTCGACTGAGGATGGTATGGCGTTGACACGCGGTGGCGTACTCCATATTTTTTCATAAGCATATCAAAATTTTGATTTATGAAATGGGTACCGCCATCACTAACAACGAATCTAGGACAACCGAATCTACAAAATATATCATCAAGAAAATTAATAACTACTTTAGAATCATTCGTAGGGGTTGCAATTGCTTCAACCCACTTCGAAACATAATCAACGGCTACTAATATCTAAGTTTTACCATTGGAAGGCGGAAAAGGTCCCATGAAATCAATTCCCCACATGTCGAAGATTTCAACTTCCAACACGTTTTTGAGGGGCATCTCATCTTTCCTTCCTAAATTTCCCGTTCTTTGGCATTTATCACAACGAGTAATAAATAAACCAACGTCCTTAAACATTGTAGGCCAAAAGAAACCACATTCTAATATTTTAGCTACCGTTTTATTAACTCCATCATGTCCTCCATATGAGCTGGAATGACATTCTGTTATTATAGATTCATATTCATTTTCTCCAACACATCTCCTAATTATCCCGTCACCACATGATTTGAATAGAAAGGGATCTTCCCAAAAATATTGTTTAATATCGAAGAAAAATTTCTTCCTTTGTTGGGAAGATAATCCCTCCGGAACAATATCGGTTGCAAGATAATTAGCAAAATCTGCATACCATGGTGATATGATACTTTCTACTTAATAGAGATGTTCATCGGGGAAATCATCTCGTATACCGACATTTTCACCTATAGGACCGTTTTCATCTTCTAGTCTCGATAGATGATCGGCGACAAGGTTTTCTACTCCCTTTTTGTCTTTAATTTCTATATCAAATTCTTGTAACAACAAAACCCATCTAATCAGACGCGGTTTTGCATCTTTCTTAGCAAACAGATAACGTAAAGCTGCGTGATCTGTATAAATAATAACTTTAGATCCTAACAAGTATGACCTAAACTTATCACATGCAAATACTACGGCTAACATCTCTTTTTCTGTTGTTGTGTAATTTAATTGTGCACCGAACAATGTGTGACTTGCATAATAAATAACATGTAATCTTTTATCCTTTCTTTGACCTAAAACACATCCCACTGCTAGGTCACTTGCATCACACATGATTTCAAAAGGTAAATCCCAATCGGGCTTAGCAATTATGGGTGCACTGACTAAAGCTGTTTTCAATGTTTCGAAAGCTTTAATGCAATCTTCATTAAAGTCGAAGGTTGAATCCTTCATAAGTAAATTAGTAAGTGGTTTGGAAATTACATAAATTTTTTTTATAAATCTTCTGTAAAAACCTGCATGTCCTAGAAAAGATCTTACTCCCTTGACAGTTGTTGGTGGGGGTAATTTTTCTATTACTGAAGTTTTTGCTCTATCCACTTCTAATCCTTTTTCGGATATTTTATGACCTAAAACAATTCCTTCGTCAACCATGAAATGACATTTTTCCCAATTTAATACTAAATTCGTTTCTTCGCATCTAGAAAGAACTTTATCTAAGTTTTTTAAACATGCATCAAAAGAATCTCCATAAACTGAAAAATCATCCATAAATACTTCCATGATATCTTCGATGAAATCATTAAAAATTGCAGTCATACAACGTTGAAAAGTTGCTGGTGCATTACATAGACCAAAAGGCATTCTTCTATATGCAAATGTTCCATAAGGACATGTGAAGGTTGTTTTATCTTGGTCATCCGGGTAAATATATATTTGAAAGAATCCGGAATAGCCATCAAGAAAACAATAAAATGCATGACCGGCTATCCTTTCGATCATTTGATCGATGAAAGGTAAAGGAAAATGATCTTTCCTAGTTGCCTTATTTAGGTTCCTATAATCTATACAAACCCTCCAACCGGTGGTGGTTCGCGTAGGTATTAATTCACCTTCATCATTTCTTACTACAGTTATACCTCCCTTTTTGGGTACACAATGGATTGGACTAACCCATTCACTATCCGAAATAGGATAAATGATTCCATTGTCTAAAAGTTTAGTAATCTCATTTTTGACTACTTCTTTCATGTTCGGATTTAAACGTCTTTGTCTATCCGCTTTAGGTGGCTTATCTTCTTCTAAGTGAATCCTATGCATTACAATACTAGGATTAATTCCTTTTAAATCTGAAATCTGCCATCCCATACTTCCTATTCTATTTCTAACAACTTCTTTCAATTTTTCTTCTTGATTTTCTGTTAATTTGTTAGAGATGATTATAGGTAGAGTATCACTTCCGCCTAGGAAAGTGTATCTCAGATGGTTTGGTAATTCTTTAAGTTCTAATTTAGGTGGAACTATTACTGAAGGCGGAACTGGTCCATCTTCTCGAATCAAAGGCTCTGGGTCCTTATCTTCTAATTCTTCACCCATTATAGGTTCCATTATTTCTTCTCTTTGAACAATTTCATTAACACATTCTTCAACTAAATCAAGCTTCATACAAGCGAAATCCTCCATAGGATATTTCATTGCTTGATTCATATCGAACTCGATCTTATCGTCACCTATTCTTAAAACTACTTTTCCTTCCGACACATCAACTAGAGCACGTCCCGTGTTCATGAATGGTCTACCAAAGATTAGCGGACAATTAGCACCATAAGCAAAATCTAAGATAACAAAGTCAGTAGGAAAAATAAATTTGTCAACTTTCACCAAAACGTCTTCAATTATACCATATGGTCTTTTAGTGGATTGATCCGCTAATTGCAAAACCATATTGGTACGCTTGATGTCTTCTTCTAAACCTAATTTCTCAAAAATAGACAATGGCATCAAGTTTATACTAGCTCCTAAATCACAAAGACAACTTGAGAATTCCATATTTCCCAAAGTACACGGAATGGTAAAGCATCCGGGATCTTTGAGTTTAGTAGGTAATTTGCTTGATACTATCGAACTACATTCTTCAGAAAGTGAAATGGATGAAATTCCTTCCCAACTAATCTTTTTTGAGATTAAATCTTTCAAGAATATTCCATAGTTAGGAATTTGCGTAATTGCATCCATGAATGTTAAATTTATATGCAAATTTTTAAGTTTATCTAAAAATGATAAAAGTTGTTTATCATGGTCCTTATTTCGGACCTTGTGTGGAAAAGGTGGTTTTGGTACAAAAGGTTTTGGATTAGAGTCAATTGTTGTATCTTTTTGTTTTAATGTATCTTCTTTGGATTTTGGTAAATCATTTCCAGGTAAAGTTGAATTTCCGGGCATTTCCGGACCTAAGTAGTTTTTCCCTGAACGAAGAGTGATAGCCTTAACATGCTCTTTCGGATTTTCTTCCGTTTGGCTAGGAAGACTTCCCTCTTTGCGGGATGGAATTGATTTAGCAAGTTGTCCAATTTGAACCTCCAAATTATGGATGCTAGATGATTGGTTTTTTATAAGCTGATCGAATTTATTTTCGATCCGTTTAAAACCATCGTCTTGATTACTTACCTTTCCATTCATAGCATCTATAAATTTGTCGATTTTTGAAGATAAAGTGCTAATCGTATCTCTTGTTTGATTTTGATAATTATTTACACGGTATTGATTAGCATTTGCATTATTATTATTATTACTATCTTTCCAATTAAAGTTAGGATGATTTCTCCATCCAGGATTATAAGTATTAGAATAAGGATTAGTAGTTTGGTTTTGTCCTTGGACAAAATTTACCTGTTCTATCTCATTCATACCTTCGTAATCAATGTCTCTCTGGATTGGATCATTAGGATCGCATGGTGCCATAAATTTATCAATTTTGTGCGATAAGGCAGAAAATTGGGCTTGTAACATTGCTACAGGATCAAGATTCATTATACCTTTAACCGATGATGTACCTGAGGATGATGGTTTCGCCGTCGGTATATGGCCACGCTCGGTGGGCCACATACTGCTGTTGATTGCCATTTCTTCCAAAAGTTCTCTTGCTTGGGCGGACGTCTTGTTCATAAATAACCCTCCAGACATAGCATCTAATGAACCTCTAGTTGTAGGATTTAATCCATTATAGAATGTCTGCATTAAAAGTGCATCTGGCAGTTGGTGGTGTGGGCATAAACGTTGAAGTTCTTTAAAACGTTCCCAAGCTTCATAAAGAGTTTCATTATCATTTTGTGTAAAAGATGTCAACTCTTTGATGACTCTTGCGATTTTTGCTAAGGGAAAATATTTTTGTAAAAATGCTTGGGCTAATTGGTCCCAAGTTTCAAATGTTGCAGCAGGCATAGAAGTTAACCAAATTTTTGCCTTATCCTTCAAAGTGAAAGGAAAGAGGCGAAGTTTGATTGCTTCGGCTGTTACATCAGTAATTTTAAAAGTGTCACAAATTTCTAAGAAATTTGTCAAATGTGCATTAGGGTTTTCGTTAGGTAGTCCATAAAACGTTACGTTGTTTTGCAACATATTAAGCAAAGCAGGCTTAATTTCAAATTGATTTGCGTTTATACGGGGTCTAACTACACTATTAGTTACACCGGCCATTCCTGGCCTAGCATAATCCATAAGTGTCGGTGGATCGGCCATAATCTCTGGCTGGTCTACTTTGGTTTTTAAGGGTGTTATGTCTTTGTTTTTGTTGTTTTTCTTGTTTTTCTTAAGTGTTCTTTCAATTTCTGGATCTAAAGGATCTGGTGGCGTGCCCGAATTTCGCAAACTGCGCATGAACTTGAAATTGTTACACGAGCCAAACTACCTTCAAAACAAAATTGAAAACAAGTATGTTATATAACTGAAAATAAATAAAATATAAAAATTGTATAAAAATAATGTATAAACCTATATTCGAAAATAAAATACGAAAAATAAAAATTTTGTCAAAAATTTTGGCGTATCCCCGGCAACGGCGCCAAAAACTTGTTGAGCGATTTCCGCAAGTGCACGGTTTCGCTTGTAGTAATAAAAATATCGATCCCACAGGGATACATTTTTTAACGAAAAAACTTATTTTTTGAATCTGTTAATTTCGAACTAGTTAGATTTACTATTAAATGTAAATGAAAAGTGAAAATTGGTTTAATTGAATTTAGGAAATTTGTTTAATTGAATTTGTGAACTTTGAGTATTTGAAAATGCTGGAATAAGATTTTATATTTAGAATAAATCGATTGTTAGAAAGGTCTTCTGATTTTAAGGATGAATTTTACAAAACAGGAACATTTAGAACTTTTTAGAAAAACGAATGAATTTATTCATTTGCATTAAGCAAAGAAAACAACTTAAACTTTGTATCAATTATGATGATGAAATAAATGACGGAACCTCTAATTAATTGGCTTTGAACGCGACAAAACCCTTTCGGGATAGTTGCCCTTACTCAAATTAAAACTCTTTCGAGATGATAATTTGCCTAAGTGTTCAACAAAGTTTCCTTGTAATGATTTTGAATTCAAGTGCATATTAATGAAAACACCAGCCTCACTTATATTGGATTGGTTACCATAAGTGCTGCATAACGATTTGTCGAATAGAACGGACTTTATTAGATGAAATATAAATTGATACAAGTTTACAGAGAACAAGGAGCATCGAGTTCTTCGAGGGCGTGCAAGTGAAGGGCTTGATCGGTTCCGCTTCCTTGGGTTTCCTAAGAGGTTGTCAGGCTCAGGGGCGAACACTCTACTCAATCTTCTCGCTGTAACTTCGTAATAGGGATTCGGTCGGCCACTACCATGATGCAAACTAAAACTGGAACAATGTCTAAACGCTACTGAGTTGTAATTAAACTATAAACAATATGTGTACCTCATCTTGTTTTGGACAGAATCTAATTTCTAACTCTCGAAATGTGTTTACTTAGAACTTCGACATAAGTTCTACGCTCTGATTCTATATCTATATTATAACATTTCACTGCTACTTTTTCTCAACATCAACTCTTTATTTATAGATGTTGAAGGGTTGTGTTTGAAGTGATGTATCCGTTGGTTAAGAGTCGTGTCCGTTGTGAAAGGACGTCTTTATCCACTTGAACGAACGCGTTTCTTGGATTTTCAGCATGTGTTAAATGCTCTTTGTAAATTTTCTGCACTTACCGAGGATGGTAATCCGCGGCCGTGAATGACGTAGCATTGAGTTGAGCTTCGGACGAAGGGGAGAAATAGCTATACCACGCGTGTCGCGGCCGCGGGTTGAGGATCCACTGTCGCGGCCCGGTGATTTTTCTCACTTCTTAGCTTTCATTCGTGTCTTCGACTTGGCGCTTTCGATTTACGTCGTCTTTGACTCCTTTTGTAGGGTTTTTCTTCTGTTTTAGATCCTTTTTCGTTCCTATTTGGATTTTACCAAATATTTAGGTACCTTGCAAGAAAGAAAGATATTCGAGAGTAAAAGTAGTATAAACAGATATAAATAACATGAATTTGTAATAAAAATGATGTAAATGTTAATGATATTTTAGGTATATTTTGGGCTTAACAGTAAGGTAGAGAAGACTCCCTCAAACATCTTCCGATGGTGGTGGATATGACATGTTCCGCTCCCGATAGTAATGACTTGTGAAGTATTCGAAGTATCAATTCTCGAACTCGGTTGGCATTTATTTAAAAGTTAAAAGTCAAATTAGGTGTAAGATTATTAATGTAAATATTTTTATTAATTTATTAATTTATGTATTTTTTTGATATATATATATATATATATATATATATATATATATATATATATATATTTTATTAAAATAAAATTAGAGGAGAAAGAAAAAAAATAAAAATAAAATTTCAACTCGTTGCGGCCGGCGGGCGTCGCACAGCGGCGGTGCCCAGCGCTGCGCGCGGAGCGTGCTGCCGCGCGCCCCGCGCCCCGCGTGCCGCAGCTCCTGGAGCTGTGGCAGCGCCTGCACGTGGATCGTGCTGCCGCGCGCCCCCCGTGCTGCAGCTGCCAGCAGCACCTTTTTTTTTTAATTTTATAAAATCAACATAAATATATTATATATAAAAAATAAAAATAAAAATAAAAATAAAATAAAATAATTTTTTCATTTTTTCCATTTTTTTCCATTTTTGTTTTATTTTTGCCAACGTCAATACTTACAATTCTCTTCCAAATCGCCCCACCGAATTGACACAAAATTACACGAACACCTAATAAAATGTAAGAAAAAATAATTAATCACACAATAATAACTTAAATGTAAAAACTTAAAAGGTAAATTAAAGACATAAAATTAAACTTTATTCGAGCTTGGGTTGCCTCCCAAGAAGCGCTACTTTATAGTCAGTGAGCTTGGTTATACGGTTAATGGTTTCCTCTTGTAAAGACGACTACGTGTAGAGTAACCGACCCGTGAAGTACTTAGACTATGTGGTTCCTAGTCAAGGCGTGTCTAATGCTTGGGACCAGAAATTAGGGCCCGTAAGTTCCGTGGCTTGTCAATTCCTACGGTTTCCGGTTTGTCACTTCCGGTAAGGCAACACCTATATTAATCCCTAAAAATAGCCCAAATGGCGTCGGAAATCGCGTTCTCCTACACAACAATCAATTATAAATATCAAAACAAGTAACAAACATCAACACATATATAGAAAAGAAGATTATGAATCATAAATTATAAATATGGAAAGTGTAAATATGGATTACAAACAAGCCTAGTACATAGGATGAGATCAAGCTAATTAGCAAGTATAAAGGGAAGAATCCACCCTCGGAACTAGCTAACCGGACTCAAAAGCCGTCTCTAAGGACTTGAATGGTGGAGCTCTCGAGCTTGGTGTGCGGAGATGGAGCGGGACTTTGATGAAATGTTGGGAGCAACGGACAAGCTCTCGAGATGGAAGAGTTTGGTTACACAAAGCCTAAACACAAATCTAAACTACAACACTCAAAACTAGTATAGTTTTTGCTCTCTCTACAATATGGTATCTCTGTTGTGGATCAAGAGCTGCCTATTTATACACATCAAGCTAGGGCAAAATTGTAATTTTGCAAGGTACAAGCATGGAGCAACATTATTTGTGCAGAAATCCCATAATACGCCCCGCGTATGGTGTGGTACGCTTCGCGTAAATGCCCATTCCGTCAGAAATCTTCTGCATGTGGACCAATTTCATGTCCTGTTGTCTCAAACACGTCCCGCGTAGGCTGGGATGCGCGTGGCGTGTTTGAGGCTCTGATCTTTTATTGCTTCATTTGGTCTCTATACGCCGTGCGTAACTTGAAGTACGCGCCGCATAAATGAGTCTCTGGACTTTTTTCATTGAAGAACTCCCTTACACGCCTCGCGTGTAAGGTGGTATGCCCTGCGTATAGACCGTTGACTCAGGGAGACCATGCAGTCTGACTTTTCAGGATTAGGCCAATCATTTCCGACATGTGTCATATGCCTTGCATGAGATGGCATACGCCTCGCGTATGCTGAGTCAATTCTACGTGGTGTCCGCGGATAATGCAATTATGTCTGACACCATGTTTCATGCCCCGCGTATGGGATGATACGCCCCGCATATAGGCATGGATTTTGCTTCTTCCTTGTACCTGAAATACAATTCTTGAGGGCCGAGTTAGCTTGACGTTTTTATTTCTTAAACTAATCAAAAACAAGGAAATTAACCGAAAGTACGGGTTTTATTATTATTTCATTATTTTATTCAAAACACTCTATTTTTGTAATTAAACTTATTTATTTCTTCTAAAACTAACTCGTAAATCACGCTAAAAGATAGGGGTAAAATACCCCTATCAGTTCCCCTACACAATAATCAATTAGAATATCAAAACAAGTAACAAACATCAACACATATATAGAACAAGAGATTATGAATCATAAATTATAAATATGGAGAATGTAGATATGGAATACAACCAAGCCTAGTACATAGGAAGAGTACAAGCTAATTAACAAATGAAAAAGGAAGAATCCACCCTCGGAACTAGCTAACCGGACTCAAGGCCGTCTCTTAGGACTTGGAGGTGGAGCTTTCGAGCTTGGTGAACGGAGATGGAACGGAACTTTGACGGAATGCCGGAATCAACGAACAAGCTCTCAAGGTGATAAAGATTTGCTATGTAAAAATAAAATCTAAACTAAGTAGCAAGAGCTTAATCTATAACAAGAGTTGTATCTCCAAAGGTGTCTAAATGAGTGCTAGTCACTCTTATTTATACACATCAAGCTAGGGGTAAAATTGTAAGTTTACAAGGTGCAAGCATGGAGGAACATGATTTTCTACAGATTTCTCATGACACGCCTCGCGTATGGTGGAGAACGCCCCGCGTATTTGCCCATTCCGTCAGAAATCTCTTGCATGTGGACCAAATCCAGATCTTGTTGTCTCAACCACGCCACGCGTAGACTGGGGTACGCCTCGCGTGGTTGAGCTTCTGAGATTTTATTGCTTGAATTGGGTATTTACGCCGCGCGTAGTCTAAAGCACGCCTCGCGTATGTAAGTCTCTGGTTTTTTGGACTGAAGAACTTCCCATACACGCCCCGCGTGTATGGTTGTACGCCCCGCGTATTGTCAGTTGACTTAGAAGATCTTGCAGTCTGACATTCATGATTGAGACATTATTGCTTATCATTGCTCATACGCCCCGCGTGGAAGGTAGGACGCCCCGCGTGGCAGTGGGTAAGTTCCACGTGGTGCCTGCGGATTGAGCAATTATTTCTGACAATGTGTTCCACGCCTTGCGTGGAGGGTGATACGCCCCGCGTATGTCGGAGGATTTTTGCTCCTTGCTCGTACCTGAAATACAATTCTCGAGAGCCGAGTTAGCTTGGCGTTTTATTTCCTAAATTTACTCAAAATAAAGACAATTACCCGAAAGTACGGAATTTATTTTTATTTCGTTATTTTACTAAAACATTCTATTTTTGCAATTGAACTTATTTATTTCATCTAAAATTAAACCGTAAATCACGCTAAAAGATAGGGACGAAACGCCCCTATCAATAGGTCAGAGGCCAAATGATGTGTTTTGTCTTAGAAAAACGGAAAAAGAGAGAAAAAGATATACAAACTGAAACAGGCCTTCCTGATCTTTTCTGCATCTTGCATACGAGACATATCATTGGGAGAAATTAGAGTGCCCATTTATCTCTAACTTATTTCACTATTTTTCTTCGTTGCTATATTTCGTTTTGCTCTACACAATTTATAGATTGTTTAATCAAACTTCCTTTAAATTAATTAATTAAGGAGTGTTTGGTTGCTCCTTTTCATACTCTTATTTGTTTTGATTTTAAAAATGAAACTTTTAGGTGTTTGGTTAGATACCTCTTATTTACTTTTACATCAGAAAAATAGCTTTTACAAAAACAGCAGACAATAAATTACCCAAACAGATTCTAAATAACACTAGTTTAATTAATAAACGCTTTCGTGATATTAAAGATTATACAATTTGAAACTTACATTGCATTCATTGATCACTCCATTACGTAAGTTTCGAATTGTATTATTAAAGCTTAATATGTCATTTTTTCTATAAATTTGTCCAAAAAATTTATTACACTCATTTTAACATTGTAGTTACTGAACTTTACTTATTTTAACATTATAGTCACTAAACTTTAATTTTTAATAGTATGATCACTGAACTTTACACATTTTAACATCGGTGACCACTCAACGCCTCAAAATAAAGTTTCGAAATAAAAAATTCGAAAGGTTAATGATATTTAAAGGAACTTTAATTCTTGAAAATTTTCATGAGGTCATTTAGATTAAGAGAAAATGTGAAATTTTAAAGAGAGAGCGTTCCAATAAAGCTGATTTTGGAAAATAAACAATGTGGTTTCATGGTAAATGTCTTTCTGAATAACTTTAATTCTTAAATATTTTAATTTTGAGGTCGTTAACGATTATTCTGAAGAGTTTGTTAAAGTTAAATGACCATTAGTATTAAAATTGAAATTCAGTAACTATAATATTAAAATATATAAAGTTGAGTGACATCTAATTTACCCATTTAATTAATAAACGATTTCATGAAATTAAAGATTATAAAGTTTGAAACTTACATTGCATTCATTCACTCCATTACGTAAGTTTCCAATTGTATTATTATATCATTTTCACTCTAAATTTGTCCAAAAAGTTTGATTGACATGTTTCAATAGTCCTCTTAACTTATATAAAATATTTAGTCAGCCTCTTGAAATTTATGTAAAATATAATCAATTAGTCACTCAGTTGAAACAAAGTAAGTTAAATACGGTAAATATATTGCATGCGCCTTAAAATATCATTCCATAATTCGTAGAATATGTTAAAAATTGCTCAATTATAGAACTTGCATTCTCTAATATTAGAACCGTATACCCCGACATTAGTTGTTTTACTTTTTTTAAGGCGCGTGCAATACATCTTCCACATTTCACTTACTTTTTTTTTTTTTTTTTTGCAACCGAACGACTAATTGATTACATTTTACGCAAGTTCAATATATGAGCTAAGTGGACATTTTATGCAAATTGAAAGGGCTATCAAGACGTCAAAGGGTCAATCAATCTTTTTGGATGAATTCAGGGGCAAATGATGTATTAAGCTTATTAATAATTTTGTTACAAAAAAGTTTAGGTAAGCATAGGTCTATCCACTTTCAATTTTAGGGCAAACTACGGACCTCGATGAGGATTTACAGTGGAACTCACAAATTACATACTAATGAGGGTTAAATTTTGACGGAGTGGAAAATCGAATCTTAAACCTGTCAAGCAAGGTTCAATGCATTATACCACTCGGACCAACCCTCTTGATTGGTGTACCAATAATTGAATTTACATAAATATAATAGTTATGTAACTTGGTATGTGTCCAATCTCATTAAACGACTTTGTGGCCCAATGGATAAGGCGCTGGTCTACGAAACCAGAGATTCGGGGTTCAATCCCTAGCAGAGTCGATTCCTTGTATAGACAAAACTTGTCGTTTTTGTATTTGATCAAAATTATCTGATTCGATCCTCAATAATTTTTTGGTTCATTAATCTCTTAATTTTTTTTATATAGATACATTAAGCCTTTATCTTTTTTTCTCAAAAAAAAAAATAAAAGTCTTTATCTTTTATTTTTAGTTACATTAGTCCTCTTATGACTAAAAAAATAGTTTTAAACGAAAAACTCGTTTTTCATGTCACCTGCTTTTGAAATACGTGTAATGCGGGAGAAATTGCTATTCGAGTGCTCACATGACTTTCATCTTGTGCATTGCAACTAGAAAAATGTGTAACTCTTTTGATTTCTGCCATATTTCTCAATATTTTCGTAAAATTTTGAAGGAGAAAAGTATTATAAAGCACCAACCTTTTCAATTTTTTGTTGATTCAATGCCTTGGTGATTGTCTGCAGGTGCCAATTTCGATTTATCGTGTCAAAATCATGTTATGTTATCTATATTGTTATGTTATAGATGATTTAAATGCAAGAAAACTGATAATGGTGTCATGTCAGTCGAATTGTCTATAGAAATCGTGTTATCATGTGAGAAATTGTCATCCAAGTGCTCACATGGCTTTCATCTTAGGCTTAAAATTGTCATCCAAGTGCTCACATGGCTTTCATCTTAGGCTTAATACATCATTTGCCCCCTGAACTTGTCCAAAATGGTTGCCCTACTTTTCAATATTTTCGTTGCCCTACTTAATACATCAAGTGCTCACATGGCTTTCATCTTAGGCTTTCATCTTCGAGATTGTTGCCCTACTTTTCAATATTTTCGTTAAATTCCAAAGGAAAAATAACATTCTGAAGCCCCTGATCTTTTCGATTTTTATTGATTCAACACCTTTGTGATTGTCTAAAGGTGCTAATTTCGGGTTATCGTGTTACAATCGTGTATGGTTACATGTTTCAGTTGATTATATATAATATAAATGTATGAAAAATAATAATCGTGTCATTTAAGTCGGGTCGTGTAGTCTATGTAATCGTGGTAGAAATTGCCATTCAAGTGCTCACATGGCTTTCATCTTGTTTATTGCAACTAGAAAAATGTTTTCCTTTAAATATAGGTTTTCTCTTCAAGATTGTTGCCCTACTTTTCAATATTTTCGTTAAATTCCAAAGAAAAAATAACATTATGAAGCCCCCGATCTTTTCGATTTTTGCTGATTCAACACCTTTGTGATTGTCTAAAGATGCTAATTTCGGGTTATCGTGTCAGAATCATAAATGTTACATGTTTCGTATGATTATATATGATATAAATATAAGAAAAATAATAATCGTGTCATTTCAGTCGGGTCGTGTAGTCTATGTATTCGTGGTAGAAATTATCATTCAAGTGCTCACATGGCTTTCATGCATTGCAACTAGAAAAATGTATAACCCTTCCACATTTCTGTCATACTTCTCAATATTTCCGTAAAATTCCAAAGGAGAAAAGTATTATAAAGCCCCCAATCTTTTGGATTTTTGTTGATTCAACACCATGGTGATTATCGAGGGGTGCTATTTCCGGGTTAATATGTTAAAATTGTGTATGTTATTTATATTTTTCATGTAATTATATATCATATAAATGTAAGAAAAATCATAATTATATTTTGTTTGTTGGGTTGTCTATAATTCACATTGCAGTGTGTAGAAATTTTCATCCAAATGCTCATATGGCTTTCATCTTACGCGTTGTAACTAGAATTTCTTTTCCTTCAAATATATATTCTCTTCCAGACTTCGGCTCTACTTCTCAATGAAATTTCAAAGAAAAAAAAAGCATTCTGAACCTCTAATCTTTTCGATTTTTATTGATTAACCTCCTTATCTTTTAACTTCACACATGGCACTCTTAATGAATTATAATTACATACTTTTTATTTTAGGGAACTGATGAGACAAATTTTTGACTCGTTCTTGTCAAAAAAAAATTTGTATTATATATGGAAATGAGCGGAAAATTAAGTTCACTATGAGATTTTTTTCTTATTTTTTCATTTTCTATATAATCTCTAGTTGATGCTAGGACTGGATTTTAGTGAATACCGAATCCAATCCGATTTAATTTGGTTTTCAGTTCGGTTTTTTAGCTTTTTAGTTTGGAATAGATTATGCTTTTCAGTACAGTAAAACCTCTGTAAATAAATATTTTTGGGACCTGAAAACTTATTATCTTAAACATGATTATTAGTTTATCGACAAATGAATATTTTATTAATTTATTTATAAATTAATATTTATTAATTTATAGAATAATATTTATTTTGTACATTATATTTCTCAAAGTAACTAATTAATTTTTTCGGTAACTAAAGAAAAGAAAATAAATTAACTAACGATTGGTGCATTGCATGAAAGTTTGTTAATCTTGTGAAAAAAGTTTATTAATCTTGTCAAAAACAATTTTTGAGTCCAGTTTGCATGAAAAGAAACAGTTGATTATAGATACATATTTTAGGAAAGGATAAAAATTGTTTAGAAAGTGCTTTATTTTATGAATTATATTTTTAATTTTCATACGCATTTAATGAATTATTATTTTATATTTCTAGTAGGCCTCGATGACATATTTTAAAATTATTATCTTATTCATTTAGCAAAGTTATATTTTATTCCATTGGCCCAAGTTGGGACCGGAGAAAATTATTATTTGATCGAGATTATTAATTTATCGAATATTCATTTATCGAGGTTTTACAGTATTCGATATTTTAGTTGCATTCAGTTTTATGGAGTAAAATGTGAAAAAAAACAAACTGAACTAGGACAAATATTGAAGAAGAAAATATACAAATTTTGTTGTTTCATATTGACATATTAACCGAGGATAAGATATACCAAAAGTCATTGAAGTTTCGGTTTGTTTCACAAAGATTACTGGATCTCATTTTCTCTTAATAAAATCAATAAACTTCACATTTTCAATAAAATCATTTTGGCCAATTTATATTACAAAAACTTACTAGAATATTGATCAGAATAACTTTATTGAAATAAAATATAAAAAATCCAACTATTTTACTAAAAGGAAACGAAATCTAGTAACCTTTGTGAAATGGACTCCGAACTTCAGTAACCATCGACATTATCTTAGTTTGAGAACTATATTTGTACTCTTCCGAGTTCTAAGAACCACAAAGATGCTGAAAAAGCTCTGGAAGATGAGCATTTGTCAGCTTTTAGTCCTCTAGTAAATCGAAGTTCGACAACAAACAAATTTAACCTGTCCTTTTCAACGCCTACAAGAGTTATCTCGATATGGAGAAAGAAGAAAAGAAGCGCAGTGTCATGAAATCAAAAGTTTAAGCTGATAGTTAAGATATAATGATAAATCTTATATTAATCTCTGACCTATAGAATGACAAGATCTTAGGGGTGGGGTTTTACTCGTCCGGGATAGGTTGATGCACCCAAATGAAAGTTTCAAGTTAGTAATAGACACAATATTTCACCTTCGCTTAGAGGTGGAAAAAGTACACATGACCCGATTACACGATACGAAATCGACATGTAATTTTAGTGTTTGGGTTTAGTTTAGTAGGTAATACGTCATTTTTGGGTTAACATGCAAATTTTTTGGTTGGGTTAGGCTTGATATGCTAACATGAAAACAACACGGATATTTAAAACTATTGTTATATTCTTTGGTGTTTTTATATGTCACTTTATTAATAAAGATAATAAAATTATAATTATTACTTACAAATATGATTCGAACCTCCTAAATTGTTATAAACACATGCATGCGTAATTTTTTTTTTGCTAAATCGAACTTGCTCAAATTTTTTTCGTATATATACGTGTTATAATCTGAGTGGTCAATAACCAATTTTTAAGTATCAATGTAAAACTTTTCAAAATTAAACTAGATTCTTAATATGTAAAAAAAATTGTGTTCAATCAAAAAATTTGAATTTAAGAATGGCTTAACAGGCAAAAAAAAATTAGAAATTTAGATTTGAGAGAGCCTAACATGACAAAAAAATTAGAAATTTGAATTTAGGGGGTCTAACGGGCAAAAAAAATAGAAATTTAAATTTAGGAAGGGTCTAACACTTCTCGGGTCATCTTAGGGGTGCTAAACCAACACGCCATTAATATTTCTTGGAGACAGGGGGGACTGCCCTTGATCAGGCAAATTTATCAAATAATCAATCAAAGTTCTACGTTAAATGCCCAATTTATCAAATACTTAATCACAGTTTAATCAAATCACCAATTTAGCCCCTTGATCCTTAAATTTTATAGGGACAAAAGGGGCTAGAACTACCCCTGATTATGGTGGTTCTGGCGGCCGGAGGGGCCAGGCCCCCCTCGGGCTCCTCCCTGTATATGCCCCTGTTTTTAACATAAACCTGAACATGACACAACACAAATACGATAATTGCCAGAATTCTTTGAAATTTTGCTTGCATAATTGAGGCAACATTATTATTCCGTCATAGATTAATTCCTTGAGAATGAAACGAAACACAACATGAACATGGACATGAACATGAAGGCGGGCGGCAGTGCAGAAAGACGCATGCGAGTCGCAAGATGTGGGAAAGAATCTGAGAAAAAAGAAAATGCAAGAGGGGGCCTTAGCTGTTGTAACTTCTTTGATTTTTTTTTTTTAGAAAAAATAGTGACATATTGAGAATTAATTTTAATAGAATGATTTTAGTGTAATTTTATAATTATCTCTGACTTTCATATAAAAAGCTCTAAAAACAATGTGTGAAAGACATAAGGACCAGGGCCGGCTTAACCATAAAGCCACTAAAATAAGGGCTTTAGGTCCCATATTTTTTAAGACCCCAAAATTTTATAATTATAATATATTTTTAATCTGTAAAAAATTCAACAAACAAATAACTCAAAATAATAATTAACTTACTATAATACATATTAACAGTTACATGAAGAAAACCGCTTTTTGGATAAATCAGAATTTAATGAAGAAATTTGGGACCTGGTGGATCTGGAAGTGGCGGAACCAACAAGTGTTTAATGAAGAAAACCGCTTTTTGGATAAATCAGAATTTATTGTTGCAAGGGTGAGGGAGTTTAAAAAAGCGATTGAGGGAGAGAAGCTCCTAGGTTTAAGGCAGAGCATGGAGCTTTGGGTGAAGTGGAAGCCACCTGTAACCCCTTCATTTGGATCACATGATATCTCACACAATATCAGTCATAGACATGTTTTCAATTCTCAATCATATAAACTTCAATCTCATATAAATTTTACATATTATACATAAGAGAAAGCATTTATAATTTACAATACACGTTTAAGTCATTATCCTACACAGAGGATTTACAAAACAAAAGTACATTCACAAGACTCCAAAATGCCTAGATGAGAATGGACTGACACTGCTGGTGCGACCTTAAGCAAGAAGAACTCCACCTAACCTGTAAAATCTGTTGGCAAGGGGTGAGCTGCCTACTCAATAAACATATTACACATATATGTATATACAAGTACTGTAAAGAGCACAAACCAAAATAGGTCATCAGTACCAAGTTAGAATTTATTCATTTAGAATAGTAATACTGATTTTAGAAAGGCCTTGCTATACTTAGACAATATATATAAAATGGTCCTTGGGCCCAATCTGTATTCCGGCTCACTAAATTCGGAATACAATCATCTGTGCTACGGAGGAGTTACACTCACTCACGTACTCATATATCTCAACACATGTGCTTCCGGCTCACAATATTCGGATAGCACTCTCAACTTGGACCATTTCACATATCCATCTAAGCAAGCTCATATTCATTTATAATCCAACCATTATTCAGTTCCAGTATGTGCACAAGGCTTAACATGCCGTATTTACGCATAACACTGCAACATACTCAATCATAACACTTTCTTATCAATCATGACGTATCATAAACACTCAAACATTATCCACATCATTCACATCAGATTCAACCACATCTCACACTCAACAAGTCACAAGGCACAATACATTCATACACATATATAAGCAATATGCTTACCGTCGCACTTGGTTCGATCTATTCAACACGATCGGGTGTGCGTTCAATTGCACCTTGCCCTCCTAATGTCACATAACATTGATACAATTAGACTTAACATAAAATTAATGAAAATAGAAACTAAGGAATGCTATATGATTTACAAGACACTAATGCCACAAAGTTCATGCAATCTAATCCTTTTGTCTTAGATCATCACATGACCTACTTGCACACATTCTGCCATAACTTTCTGTATATGAATCCAAATGCCCTGATTCTTGAACCTACTGAAACTAGACATATATGGGTAGAACATATCCAAAATTAACTTTAATATCACTTCTACACAATATATGGCATGCAAAATGATTAGGTCCTGTTTCCAGCCAAGAAACAGACTATTCAGATTTGCATCTACCATAATTCACTCAACCTAGCTCACAATAAACACAATGGATTTCCAAATCCTTTTACAGACATATAATTCAAGTATTGAGGAACACTTTTGTATAAAGAAACTTTCTCCAATTCGGACTTTAAGATCCTCAAAATGCTACATCAACATGGCTGCCTCACATGACATTCAATTTCGAGGCAGTCATGATCCATCTAGGTTTTCTTCCTCTATATATGGAATTAAAGTCCCATATTTTACAGAGGGTTTCATAACACATATAGGAACATATGTTATTCTTTATGTATCTTCAAATTCGAACAATAGCAATATGAAAAACAGGCTCCAAAATGACTGAAAGCAGTACCCTAGATTTCTGTTTAGGGCACTTGATACATATCTTTCATTTGGACAGCCTAAAACCAATGAAAACAACACCAAAACTCAACAAGCTCAATCACAAATCATCCACAACAAATCCTATGATCATACCTAGGTTTTTTCAGAATCTCCAACTCATAGAAAACAAGCTAAAACAGCATACTAACCTTCAACTTGTGTCTATCACCTAGTATGCTTCCTAACTTGACTTGTTTGGCTTGAAAATGGAAGAAATTGGAAGAGTTTTGTTTGGAGGATGTTAGGGTATATCAAAGGAAGGTTTGCTGAAGTTTTGGTCGAAATTGTGGCTGGAAATGAGGAGACAGGAGTTGTATCAATCATTGTTAAAACAAAGAGGCATACTTTGTCTTACTTGAGTGACACCTCGTGCTTGCTCACAAACCTCCAATCCAGCCCTCCAAAAATGTAAGTTAATCAATTTAGGACATATGAATTCATTAATTCATTCATTTAAGTCCTAACTCAATTAACCAATCGTTACATCTTAACGACACACTAATCGCCTACTAATCGCACGAGAATCGCATTATGCATACAAAACTTCTACTGACAATGAGATGAATCTAAAATGTATGTATTCAATCATGAAAATATATATGTGGGAAGACTCATATGTTAGGGTTTTGGGGATGTTACACCACCGGATTCTCCATGGATTAAGCTCAATTCGGACGGGGCCAGTAAAGGGGACATGGGAATTGCATCCGCTGGGGGTATTCTACGGGACCATAGGGGCTCTTGGCTTGGTGGATTTATGGTCAATCTGGGAATTGGAACTGCTTTTTCTGCTGAACTATGGGAGGTTTCTCATGGGTTATGTCTAACGTGGGAGAAGGGCTTCCAGAAAGTAATAGTTGAAACGGATTCAAAAGATGTGGTAATAACAATTCAGGAAAATGGGATTAGTCATGCACATTATGCTGGACTTGTCCTGAGGTGCCAAAGCTTAGTTGATAGAGATTGGGAGGTTTCATTCTCACATACGTATCGAGAAGGAAATCAGGTAGCTGTCTGGATGGCAAATTTCACAAGAAAATGCTCTTTGGGTTATCACGAGTGTGATGTGCCTCTTCTAGGCCTCCAGGACCTTCTCAACAAGGACCGCGATGGGCGGGCCACAAATAGATGGATTTAATTTTTGCTTTTTTTTGTTTCTTTTGGGCTTTGCCTTCCTTCTTACCAAAAAAGTAGTTTGAGGTTTTTCATATTTTCTTTTCTTTTACCATTAGAGTACATCTAAAGCCCATTAGAAGAGTTCGAGACTTTTCATATTCTTTTACCATAAGATTTTAGAGTACACATGTCATCTAGATCTAGAAAAGAATACTATACGTTCCTTATTTTCTATTTTCTTTACATCATTTTCTATATAAAAAACGATAATTCTTTTAAAAAATCTCTCACTATTGTCATATTATTTCTTTTCTTCTTTGGTGGATGTTTCATCGACTCATGGTTTCCTTTTATCCTTGGTGTTATTATCATTTTTGCTGTTGTTTCTACAGTAAGAAGTTTTTTTAAACTAAAATTAATGAAAAACTCACTTAAAACCAACCATCTTAAAAGAAAAAATAAATGAAATAACAATTTTATCTATTGAAAATGACATGGAAGAAGAAATTGATTATAAAAGTTTAATTAAAGAATTTGTATCAAATAAGGTTAGAAGAATAAATTTCATATAGAAATATGTATATAATTTTCAAGAGTCCTCCTAACAATTGTTTTTTTTTTTCAAAAAGCCTAATTGAATAAATCGCTTTAGGCCTCCTAACACGTAGAGATGTCCCTGTAAGGTCTATAAATGATGTCGAATTAGGTTAATCATTATTTTTAATATATTTTAAAGAGTAAGATTTATATATTAGGGGTTAATGATATAAATTTGAAGGTTTAGAATTTATGAATTTAGGTCTTAAACTTTTAAATTAGAATATAAAATCATACTTTATTTTTAATATATAGAAAATAGTGATATATTAAGAATTGATTTTTTTTGGAAGAATTAAAAATTAATTTTGATAGTACGCTTTTATTTTAATTTTATAACTATTTTTCTGACTTCCATGTAAAAAGCGCAATACAATGGAGATAAGGTGAAACATACTCCTAACATTTACAGTCAAGAGCAATTTTACTCTTAACGTTTAAAATGGTGCAATTTTACCTATAACGTTGGCAGCCACGAGCAATTTTACCCCTAACATTGAGAACTTGGATCAATTTGAGAAATAATTCATCAAACTGTCTTGTCGATTATGAATCTTGTCATCTACACTCCACATTTGCGTCAGTTTATTACTAATTAGTAACATTTCACAAACATATGATTAGAAGTGCAAAAAAAAATTAAAAACATATACTGTAAATATTTCACCGAAATTAAAAATATTAATTTTCAATTCTATTATTAAATCACAAAAAATATGAAATCTTTTTTTAGAACCAACATATATACAATTAGTACAGAATAAGAAACAATATATATATGTTTTATAATGATGTCTGAAATTGACTCAACTTGTAAAGATTATGGGTAAAATTGCTTTTGGCTGCTAAAATTATGGGTAAAATTTCTCCTGGCGGTAAACATTAAGTGTATTTTTGTACTTTATCCCTAATACAATGTGTGTAGGCCGAGAATGTAAAAGCAAGGATATATGATGATGGTAAAAATTAAGTGTATTTTTGCACCTTATCCCCAATACAATTTGTGTAGGCAAAGAATGTAAAAGCAAGGATATGCGATAATGTGAAAGCCTATGGCCCATATGAAGGCCCATAATGTAAAAGCAAGGATATGTGACACAGAAATTCATCTTTTAAAAATTATTCACAACTAAGTTAAGTCATAATTTTGGATTATGTCAAACTAATAAAATCAGTACTTTTAATATATTTTAAGAATTAAAATTTATAAATTAGAAGTCTAGAATATATTTTCTAAGGTTTATTATTTATGAATTGGAATCTAGAATTTTTAAATTATATTGTAAAATCATAATATATAGAGAATACTGACATATTAAAAATTAAATTTGGTGATATGACTTAGTTGTAATTTTGTAGTATTCATTCATTTGACCCTATGTGAAAAGCCTAAGACCCATAATAAAATAAGAAGAAATTACATCAAAAATCAGATTTTAATTTTTATTTACATTTATGAAAATCATTTTTATATATTTTGATGTTAAATCTTAAAATATCAGAATATTACAACTTTAATTTTATTTTTGTCAATTTTTTAATTAGTCACTTATAGGAAAAAAATCAGTTTTTTTAAAAAGACCACCAAATTTAATATTTTAATAAATTTATTTAAAAGAATGAGATACTTGTAAATAATTTATCAGTTCTGAATATTGTATAATTTATTTATAAAATAATGTGTGCAATGTGTTAAGGCCCGAAATGTAAAAACAAGATATGTGAAAGGCCTAAGGCCCATAATAAACTAATGTGTGCAATGTGTGAATGCCGAGAATGTAAAAAGGACCTCACCTCAATCTTCTTCCCTCTTTTATCATTTTTTTCGCTACTACCACCGTCACTTTGCAGGTTTACTTTAGAGGAGGAAGAAGGAAGTCTCATATATATTTGATAACAACCCAAATTATTCTTGAATAAGGAATAAGGGAAAACAAATAGAAATAATGGCAAACCATTATTCCTTCTAAAAGAGATATTTATGCATGATCAAAGAATACGAAAAGGCGCCTTTATTACCATCCATGAATGGGAATAAATACAATTAAATGACAATTAATAGCCAATTAAATGGCAATTAATAGCCATTAAAGAGGAATAAAGACTTGACTGTTCGAATACCTCAACTCTGAGGGTTTCAATGCTAAATGCTGGGATTAATGGATAATTGATAGCAATTAAAGATGAGTAATGACCTGACTCTTCACCTGCTTCCCCATTAATGCTGAAGGTTACAAAAACCTATATAAATACCCCAGCTTCCTAGGATCAAATGTACACTTACTGATTCTCTACTTTTGTGCTTACAGTTTATTCTCAGAAATATTACTGACTTTGGCATCGGAGTGTCCCCGGCTGATCCCAACGACGCCTCACAGGGAAGTGCTCCGATCAAGGATTTTTCCACAAGTTATCAATTGGTGCGGTGAAGGTGGATCTCTAACAAACAGGAAATCACAAAATCTTGATTGTATAGAGTTTCATAAAGAACAAAACAATGGAGTCAACGGAATAGAAATCTCAATCTCAAACCTTGGCTCAATCAGTACAACAAATCTATCCAAAGATACAGTTCTCCATATATTGGTGAGAAAGAGTTTTCTACATTAAATCTGGAATTTTATGATGAAAAAGATAAGTTTTCCTTCCCTTTCTTATTCCATTTTTAATTAAAGAAAATTGAGATCCCTCACTCTTATAAAGTGCTATGAATATCATTACATGTTATTATGATAAATCTAATAAATTGTGAAAGATAAAGTAGTATACACAAATCTTTCATTAAATCTTGCATGCTTACTACGCCCTCATATTTTTATGCATGACAAGTGTAATATGCCATTATCATTGAATTAGTACAAGATGCATATATAAGACCCGTAATCTTGGGATTTACAAAAAAATTCATCCATTCAATGTGATTTTGTCATTTGACATTAAAATATCATAAAAGGGCTCATGTAATTACAAATGATTTAGATCTGGTCGGTCTTTTGGATGAACATGCATATAACTATTAGAAGAAATTACAAAAAAAATCATATTTGGTTTTTCCTTGTACAATTCACCATCTATATATGGCTTTTCTCCTATATAGTACTTTTAATATCAGAAATTCATATTTTTGAATATTGTTTTGTCAAACAGTTATTTCATTCCCTTTTTTACAAGGATGTGTCTATTCATATAAAAACTGTTTATTTGACATTGTTAGAATTTCTGTTACCAACACAAGAGACTTGAAAATATTGAGTCTATTTGTAATTATCCTGTAATTATCCCTAACTATTAAGGCCATTATGAGCTGATGAATTACCAAATTGGATAAACAAAACTTTCATACCCTGAGCTAACTACAAAATAGTGCAAGTGTCAGTTTTGGATCAGAACATTAATTTATGTAAAATTCTTAGGATATGCATGATAATTCCTTAGAGATTGTTTGGATGATGGTATATGAAGGTATGTGAGGATGAATTTTGGGTAATTTTCCATACACCTCGAATTGGAGGAGAATCATGGTACATGTATTTTTTCTTCCAAAATTACCCTTTGTATTTATTTTATTTATACAAATGAAATGATATAAGAGTAATTTCATATATAACTACATTATTAAACCATCACTTACCTTACTTTAATTATATTTCATCCAAACGAGGCATTAATGATCTCTGAATGCCATTAATGTACGGATGCACAATATTAATTGCAAGTAAATAGCAACTATGTAAGATATCTTACCCAATATAGAATGTCATAACTTTTATGACGTTTAAAATAAATATGCTATCTTGGATATTAATGCGCATTGAAATACAAAAGGACATTATTCTTAAACCATTCTCATTATGGTTATTTATTAAGAATTCATTATGATATTCATGTGCAGTAGCAATCTTTATGGTTATGACCATTATACGTGATATTATTACTAAAACAAGCACGATTAAAATTCTATTATGAATTTGTTTGACATATAATATTTACTCGGTTTTATCCTTTGACTAAGTTCATTCTAGAGGCAGTGACCAACGTGAAGGAATTATTAAGTTAATTCCAAGATGAACTAAAAATTCCATAAAGAGAATTGCATCATACATGATATTTGCCAACAAGGCCAATGCAAACATTCTTTTGCTCTGAAGTATGTTCCATGGATCAAGCCATTGATCCCCAAGGTAAGTGAATATAGCTTTTATGCCTTACCACAATCTTTTAATAATGGACAGAGTATGCCCCACTTCTGGAGTTCTTTCAGTGCTAACCCACGGGTACAAGGGAGTTGCTAATACTACAACCAGTGCAAACATTGATATGAAAAATAAAGCTCAATCCAAAGAAGTGTATATGCAGAGTCACTTCAGAAAAATTCCTTGACTATGTCATCGGCCAAAAAGGAGTTAGAGCAAATCCAGATAAAATAAAAGCCTTGCGAGGAAAAAGGTGAAAAGAGCGCCTAAATAAAAGCCATACGAGGAAAAAGGTGAAAAGAGCGCCTAAATGAAAACCCCACAATGGGTGAAAAAGATCCAGAGGTTGAACGGGCGGATCATCATACTAGAAAGATTGTCAACAAGCATATCAAGGTATAAAACAATTCCTAGCAGAACCACCCTTGATGAGCAGACCAATCTGAAGGGGAGACCTGCATTTGTATCAATCTGTCATGGATAAAGCTATATGCACCATGGTTATTCAAGAAAAAGAATGTCAGCAGTTCTCCATCTATTATGTTAGCAAAATATTGAAGGATGCGGAGACAAGATATTCGAAGCTTGATAAAATGGCTCCCACGGTTGTGACAACATCCATCCGCGTTAAACCATAGCTCCAAGCATAACCTCAACATGATCGAGATCAAGATCAAGAGCTGGCTTCACCATCATGATTCAACATTGAACACACAGATGATGAGATTGAAAGACGAGGGCATACCGCTCTATATAGACAAGAGAACAATGCAGAAAGGTACGCCATCAAGTTAACATGAATTCGCCATTCACAGCACGGATCCTAGGGTACGAAGCAGACAGAATGTTTAAAGCTTCCAACTTGCCATAATATAAAAGAAAAGATTCAATATAAGCGGGACATTACATATCCCGAACCCAAAGGAGGGGAGCATGTAACCGTTGGAAGAAACGCCAAAGCGTACTACAGGTTGGCCACCATACTGAAGCTTGCTGGGAGCTGGCAAACTAGATAGCTTTGTCCAGAATAACAAATAACAAGATGACAAGCAGAAGACAGATCCCAAAAATAAATTCAAAAATGTCATTAATGTCATAGCAGATGGACCAGTGTATCAGCCACCCGTGGAAAAAGCAAAAATATCCGCTCTGGATAAAACATCCCTCCATTGCTCCTTTTGCAGAAACAGGTCCAGTAATCTCTCCACATGCAGATGCATTGGTAGTAACAATGGCGATTCAAGGATGGGAGATAAAATAAAGCGAGTAAAGACACGGGCAGTTCTCGCAATGTCATCACCAGAGGTGCATTCGCCAAACTAAAGGTTGATCCGATCCAAATAGAAACAACCATTGTTGACATCATTGGAGTGACGGGTCACACTATCCAGACCAAGGGCCAGAGGTTGCAGCCCTAATTTCCATCCGTCGTCTGATAATGTACATTCCCACCAGCAAAGGAGGAGTAATGATTAGCGGGAACCAAAAGGTGGCTAAAGAGACTTATACTCGGCGTCACTATCAATCCGCCCACAATCCAAAGAGGACGAAGGTGAGAAATATTAACTTGTCACTACAGCTTTGGGCGACACAGAAACGCTCCTTATTGCTGATGGAAAACGGGTGCAGATCGCCAAAGGATTAAAACTTGAGATCAAAGAGGATGTTAAAAAAGTTCTCATTGAGTCTGAAAGCATATTTACATAGGAGAACGAGATCCCCACAGGAGTAAGCCTAGATGTGATTACTCATAAGTTAAACATCATTGAGGATGCGGTTCTAGTTGCTCAGAAAAGACGGAACCATGGGCCTAAAAATCAGTATTTTTACATATTCTTATATGTGCATTAAACTGTTATAGTATCCTATATTTTATAATTTATTCTTTCTCGCCATACTTCTTATATTCATTTGCCTAGCTTTTAGTGCCGATATACGCCCAGTGGCTGGCGAATGAAAAGTTCCACAGGTGGATCAATTACCTCAAAGATAGGACAATTGATCCCATCACGGGCGGATCCCCTTTCCATAAAGATAAGAAGCACAGACCCTCAGGAGCTTTCAAATGAGCTCAACTCTCTCCTCAAAGACAGGAAAAGGATTGACCACCATCAAAAGCGAGTTAAAATCGTCTCAAACATGAGATAATTACACCCTCAACTTTCTCCTCAAAGATAGGAGAACACTCTCATAGGCGGATCCATCTTTAGATGATCACCATTCGAGAAAGAGTTAAAACATTCCTTGGACGCAAGGACTTTACACTCTCTCACTCCCTTCCCAAAGAAGTGTTCACAAGTCCTACGGGCGGATCGCTTCACCTCAAAGATAGGTAGCAAGTTGATCCCCTAGGCAGCTTTACTTCCTCTAGAAGGAATAGAACATCTTCAAACCTTCACAAAGGTTCGCATAACGGAGTATGGCTGGCCACCTACTCCATATTAAATCCTACAAACTTATATATTTACTTACGCAAACGTAAAAGTAAATGGTGACCATAAGGATTAAAACAATTGTACTTGAGTTTTACAAACAATCGGACAATAATCTCAGCGGCGGATCGATCTACCTCAAAGATAGGAAACAATTGATTGCCGTCAGAGACAGAGTTAAAACATTTCCTAGACGTGAGAACTTTACACTCTCAAATACTCTTCCCAAAGAAGAGTCTCAAGACCTGGCGGCGGATCGATTCACCTCAAAGATAGGAAGCAAATCGATCGCCTAAGGCAGCTTAACTTCCTCACCAAGAATAAAAGCTTCTAAACCTTCACAAAGGTTCACAAATTGGGGTACGGCTTGCCACCTACCCTAAACAGTCAGAGAAATCCTAAACCAGATTCTAGAAAATTACTTGCTAAAAGATATAATGCATTAGTAAAGATAGTTCTGGAAAGAAAAGGGTTCATCCAACAATAAAGCCTCGTCTTCATCTCTAAATAATGAAGCCTCATCTTCATCCAAGTAATGAAGCCTCGTCTTCATCTCCAAATAATGAAGCCTCGTCTTCATCTCTAAATAATGAAGCCTCGTCTTCATCCAATTCATGAAGCATCGTCTTCATCTCTAAATAATGAAGCCTCGTCTTCATCCAAGTAATGAAGCCTCGTCTTCATCCAAGTAATGAAGCCTCGTCTTCATCTCCAAATAATGAAGCCTCATCTTCATCTCCAAATAATGAAGCCTCGTCTTCATCCAAGTAATGAAGCCTCGTCTTCATCTCCAAATAATGAAGCATCGTCTTCATCTCTAAATAATGAAGCCTCGTCTTCATCCAATTCATGAAGCATCGTCTTCATCCAATTCATGAAGCCTCGTCTTCATCCAATTAATGAAGTCTCGTCTTTATCCAAACAATAAAGTCTCGTTTTCATCAAAGTAATGAATCCTCATCTTCATCATAGAAACAACAAAGTCTCGCCTCCACAAAATGCACAAAAGTCCTTAAATGGCTGATCATTCTTACTGATCCCTAAGTGCGGGTCATTCTCCTCAATATGGCAGAACTGAACAAAAGAAGTCCCTAAGGCGAATCATAATCCTATGTCGTAGGAACAAATGGTCCCATAAAGGGCGGGTTATTCCCTTTCTAAAGGAAATATAACTCTCAAGAAGCCCCTAGAGGATAACAATGGATACGGTTGGCCACCTATCCACAAGGAAGCAAAAGCCCCTAAAAGTGCATCATATCCATATATGATCCCACATAGGGCGGATCTTGTTCATAAGATCCCGCATAAGGAAGCCCCAAAAGGCGCATCATTTCCATATATGATCCCCCATCTAGGGCGGGTCCACTTTCCTCCAAGATAGAAAAATAAAACACCATTTAGATAGCCCTAAAGAGCTTTTTATACCATTAGGGGGGGCTTCTGATAACAACCCAAATTATTCTTGAATAAGGAATAAGGGAAAATAAATAGAAATAATGGCAAACCATTATTCCTTCTAAAAGAGATATTTATGCATGATCAAAGAATACGAAAAGGTGCCTTTATTACCATCCATGAATGGGAATAAATACAATTAAATGGCAATTAATAGCTATTAAAGGGGAATAAAGACTTGACTGTTCGAATACCTCAACTCTGAGGGTTTCAATGCTAAATACTGGGATTAATGGAGAATTGATATCAATTAAAGATGAGTAATGACCTGACTCTTCACCTGCTTCCCCATTAATGCTGAAGGTTACAAAAACCTATATAAATACCCCAACTTCCTAGGATCAAAGGTACACTTACTGATTCTCTACTTTTGTGCTTACAGTTTATTCTCAGAAATATTACTGACTTTGGCATCGGAGTGTCCCCGGCTGATCCCAACGGCGCCTCACAGGGAAGTGCTCCGATCAAGGATTTTTCCAGAAGTTATCAATATTTTAGTTTTCGTTTTTAGCTTTAGATTTACATTTTCTTATTAGTTTGAAGCCTATATCCCTTCTTGAACTTCTTTTTCCGTCAGATCTACACTTGTGAGCTATATCTCTTTCTTTTATTCTTTTTTCGGTCTTAGCAAGAGCGGAAAAGGTTTATCTTGTCCGTAGATCTATAGATCTGCGTGGATGCACAAACAGAAAGGACTCAGATCCGAACGTCCGAAAGAGCTTAAAGGATGGAGTATGGATTACAACGGTTTTTCAACGGGATTCGACTTACGAGAAGAATATGACTTCTATGTTTATTGTATTTGTATCTTTTCTGGTTTTTAGTGCTCTTTGTAGTCTATGTATTGCTCTTTGTAGTCTTTTCTTCCCTTTGTGGGTCTTTGCCTGTATGGGATGGAAGTTTTATTCCTCTTTCTTTCGTGCTGTATTTGTATTATTAAGTTAATGGAATGATATGTGGGCTTTTATCAAAAAAAAAAGAGAATGTAAAAAGGGAAAATTACACAGAAATTCATTTTCTAAAAATTATTTACAACTATGTCAAATCATAATTTTGTATTATATCAAACTAGTAAAATCAGTACTTTTAATATATTTTAAAGATTAGAATTTATAAATTAGAAATCTATAATATATTTTTTAGGGTTTATAATTTATGAATTGGAACCTAGAATTTTTAAATTATGGTGTAAAATCATAATATATAAGGAATAATAACATATTAAGAATTAAGTTTGATTATATGACTTAGCTGTAATTTTTTACTTAATTATGATATTCATGTATTTGACCCTATATAAAATTACAACTAAGTCAAATTTTCAAATTTGATTATGAATATACTATTATTTTTTATATAAAACAAATAAAGTATATTTTTACACTCTATTTAAAAAAAAATCAACTCCAATTCATAAATCCTAAACCCTAAACAATATATTTTAGACCCTTAATTCATAAATTCTAATTCTTAAAATATAATAAAAAATAATGATTTTATTAGTTTGGCATAATTTAAAATTAGGACTTGACCAACTTAATTATGAATATACCATTATTTTCTATATAAAATAAATAAAATATACTTTTACACCCTATTTAAAAAATTTATCCAATTCATAAATCTTAAACCCTAAACAATATATTCTAGACCTCTAATTCATAAATTCCAATTCTTAAAATATATTAAAAATAATAATTTTATTGGTTTGATATAATTCAAAATTAGAACTTGGCATAATTGTAGATAGTTTTTTAAAAGTGAATTTATATGTAAATTTCCCTAAAAACAAGGATATAGGAAAGGCTTAAGGCCATAATAAAAAGGGAAATTTATATTAAAATTCACTTTTTAAAACTTATTTACAATTATGTCAAGTCATATGTAAAACTAATAAAATCGTTATTTTTAATATATTTCAAATATTAGAGTTTATAAACTAAGGTCTAAGATATATTGTCTAAGGTTTAAAATTTATGAATTGAGGTTTAATTTTTTTTAAATTAAGATATAAAAGTATATTTTATTTGTTATATATAGAAAATAGTGACATATTGAGAATTAAGTTTGATAATATGATTTAGTTGTAATTTGTAACCAATTGTGATATTCATGTAAAAAGCTCTAATAAAAAAGTGGACTTCCTACATGAATATCATAATTAACTATAAAATTACAATTAAATCAATTTATCAAAATTAATTTAAAAAATGTCATTATTTTCTATATATAACAAATAAAGTATGTTTTTACACCTTAATTGAAAAAGTTTGAACTCCAATTCATAAATCTTAAACCTTAGACAATATATCCTAGATCCCTAATTTATAAATTCTAATTCTTAAAATATATTAAAAATAATGATTTATTAGTTTGACATAATAAAAAATTATGACTTGATATAATTGTGAATTGTTTTTAAAAGTGTATTTTCACATAATTTTCCCACAAAATAATGAGAAATTTACACAAAAATTCAGATTTGAAAAATTATTTATAACTATATCAAGTACTAATTTAAATAGTATCAAACTAAGCAATAATTATTTTTTTATATATATATATAAGAATTAGGTTTTATGAATTAGGGAGTTTATGATTTATGAATTAAAGTCTAAAATTTATAAATTATGATATAAAATCATACATATATAGGAAATAAAAGACATATTAAGAATTAAGTTTTGTAATATGATTTAATTGTAATTTTATAAATAGATATGATTTTGGGTGAAATACATAAATATCATAATTAAGTACAAAATTACAACTAAGTCATATCATCAAATTTACGTAATTACAATAATATAAAAGTCACTCAACATTATATTGCTTAACATTGTGGCCACCAAAATATAACTAACGCATCCAATGACCGTTAAGGACCTTAAAATAGAAATATTTATTCTTAGGGTAAACTATACAGTCATTGGCACAAAACTTTACTTATTTTCACATTTTGATTATGAAACTTTAAACCGTAATATAAAAATCACTCGACCTTACAATTTCTAACATTGTTGCTACTAAACTTAATCAACGACTCAAGATGACCGTTAACGATCTCAAAATAAAAAAAAATCAATAATTGATTATTCTTTAAGTAGCTTTAATTCGTCAAATCTTTCATTTTGATGTCATTTAAGTATTGTTTGATAAGGAGAAATAAATTTTAGAGATAGAACTGTATAAATGATGATTTTGGAAAATAAAAAAAATGTGATTTCATGGTAATGTTGTTCTAAACGATTTTGATTCTTGATATTTCTATTTTAAGATAATTAACGGTAATTTTGAGGTGTTAGTTATATTTTGGTGGTCATAATGCTAAGAAATATAATGTTGAGTGACGTTTATGTTACGTTTTGAAGTTTAGTAGCATACTGTAAAAATTAGTAAAGTTCTGTGCCATGAGTATAATTTACCCTAATATCGGTAGTTGTTTGAGAAAAAAAAACTAAAGTTCAGTTCTATGAGTGTAATTTACCATAAGAATAAATGTTTCTATTTTAAGATTGTTAACAGTCATTTTGAGGCGTTAGTTATATTTTGATGGCTGTAATGTTAAGCAATATAATATTGAGTGATGTTTATTTTACGTTTTGAAGTTTAGTAGCATACCGTAAAAATTAGTAAAACCGTAAAAATGAGCAAAGTTCAATGCCATAAGTGTAATTTACCCTAGTATTGGATTGAAACAAAAATTTATATTTTGATGGATGTAACGTTAAGCAATATAAAATTTAATGACGTTTATTTTACATTTTAAAGTTTAGTAGCATACCGTAAAAATTAGTAAAACCGTAAAAATGAGTTCAATAACATAAATGTAATTTACCCTACTATTGGATTGAAACAGAAAAAAAAATCTGCCCCAGTATTGGATTGAAACAGAAAATTATATTTTGATGGCTGTAATGTTAAGAAATTTAAAATTGAGTGACATTTATTTTACGTTTTGAAGTTCAGTAGCATAGCGTAAAAATTAGTAAAACAGAAAGTTAATTTACCCTAGTATTGGATTGAAACAGAAAAACAAATAATTCCACCTAGTATTGGATTGAAACAGAAAAGAAAGTTAATTCCACCCTTGTATTGGGTTGAAACAGAAAAAACAATAATTAGTAAAACCGTAAAAATGAGCAAAGTTCAATGCCATAAGTGTAATTTACCCTAGTATTGGATTGAAACAAAAATTTATATTTTGATGGCTGTAACGTTAAGCAATATAAAATTGAGTGACATTTATTTTACATTTTAAAATTTAGTAGCATACCGTAAAAATTAGTAAAACCGTAAAAATGAGCAAAGTTCAATAACATAAATGTAATTTACCCTAGTATTGGATTGAAACAGAAAATTATATTTTGATGGCTGTAATGTTAAGCAATTTAAAATTGAATGACATTTATGTTACGTTTTGAAGTTCAGTAGCATAGCGTAAAAATTAGTAAAACAGAAAGTTAATTTACCCTAGTCTATACATATACTAAAAGCTTGAGTTACAATGCTGATGTGTCAACCTGTGATAATTTCTCAATTTAATTTCTTTTTTATTTACTTTAATTTATTTAATAAAAAAAATTATTCTGTTAACCTACAAAATTCATCATCGGCACCTAGACTTCTTCTCTCACACCAACACTATCCTTCCTTATATTATCTCTTACAAATTCTAATCTGTATATCACTTACGGTTTCAAGGTAGAGTTGTATTAGAACTAAACTTCAATTAGGGTTTTCCTATACCTATCACAAGATTTGTATATATATACACACCGTGCATTTCAGATCAGTTGAGCCGAAGCTGTTGGCTTCTTTCAAGGTTCTGATCGTGCATTCTGATTTCCTTTCTTTTCTATTAGCAAAACACCATTGTTTTTTTTTCTTTATGCTTTGTTTTCCAGTTTTTATGTTCAATAGAAACCATGTGGGTGGTTCCGGTGACAACAATCTCTCACACCTCCCCTCCTCAAGTCACTTCTAACCCACCTCAATCTCATATGCTAAATCAATGTTTAATGTATAATTCAATTATTTTGAATTTTTTGATTGTTTGGTTAGTTAGGTTGGGTTTCTTGCAATTAAAAGTTTGAATGTTGGAGGATTTGCAGGTGAGAAGGATTACCCAGATGTTACCATTAAACCTCGTTTATGCATCTCTCTCTAATTCTTTCTCTCTAATTTTATCTCTCCTCTAAAAGAAAAGTCTTCCAGAGCAGTTCATGTAATTGAACAGTTTGTATATATATCTTTGTGCCATTGTATGTTTTCAGATGTTCTCTCATCATAATATGATACTAGCTTTTTTTCCCTTTTTGAATTGAATTGGTCTCCCTTGAACCGATATCCTATCTTCTTTTTTATGCAGATGTTTTCATATGGATAATTACAAGATGTTTTTTTACACCATATCTGCTCAGGATATAAGATTATTTTGTTGCTGTTTGAGTGGGTATGCATATAAAATTATATTTTACTGATATGAGCACTATTTGTATTTAACTTACTTATGTTTAATGTTGACTACAGTGATGCTTACTTTTTCAGTAGATTTAATTCATTATCTCACTAATGACATTTCTTCCTTCTAATTCGATTATATTGATAAGACTCTTACATGAGTAATTATTGGAGTTTGTAATACACAAGGTTAGTTTCTTCTTTTTTAAGAAGTCTATTGCTTTTTTTTTTTTTGTGTTTCTGTATCACTTTCCTAAGAAAGATTGACACGTCAGCTATCATTACTGCAAAAGGATTAAATGATCATCATTACTGCAAAAGGATTATATTACCTGATCAAATGTAATGATGCTCATTGTTTGCTATTTTAATAGACTGGAAGCATTCCATATGTTGGTTATATGGAAGCAATTATATAAGTGTCTTCTTCTACTATAAAACGAAGATCTTCTTATAAAAATATTTTTTTTTGTATATTCTACATTAAATTAGGAATTTTACTAAAATGGTAGTATAATTTATATTAAATTAATAATCTAACTAAAGAGAAATTTTACTAAATGATAATAGGCTTAAACCACTGCCATTGACCTATCTAAAATTTTGTTATTTGACCATTGACCTATTATTTGGTCACATTTAGCTCATGATCTATCCCAATTTGTGCAATTTCACCCAATTTAAGTGGAGACTATATAATTGTTATGTTATTTTGATACTTAAATATGATAAATTTTAGTTTAGAAATTTGTTTTTATTTGTTTTTCTTTTTTAATCTAATATTTATTTTGACATAAGAGAGTTTATGTGACAAATAAAATTTAAGACGTGTAACGTGTCAAGCTCATATGTCAAAATATCATTACATATGAGGGAGGATAACAGTTTTGTTAAGTTTCCATCTAAATTGGGTGGAATTTCACTAATTTTGATAGTTCAGGGGCCAAATATGATCGAATGATGTATCAGGGGCCAAATAACAATATTTTGAATAGGACATAGGCTCAATAACACCTTAAGCCAATGATAATATATCTTATATTAAATTAGAATTTTATTAAATTTAAATGGAAATCACTTAAGTTTAATAAAATTATAACATAATATTACAAAAAAATTAAGGAATATATTGAATTGGAACATTTACTATGTTAATTGAAGATTTTTATTTGTCACAATGAAGACAAAACATGTATGTTGATAACATTGAGATATTATCCTGAGGACCAAAAGGGATATTCACCTCAAAGTACGCCGGTGGTCTCCAAAAGGAAGTTGGTTGGCGGATCTCCCCAGACCAGCTCAGAAAGATCCCCTGGCGGACCTATAGGGTGAATCTCTCCCTTCGCCTCTATAACGGCTGGCCGCTGACTCGGCCATAAAAGATCATTAATGAGTTATTAATTAGCTAATCCGCCAGATTCAGAATAACCCGTAACCGCCATTAATGAGGCATTAATGGAGACTTTCTAGTTACCTGAAGGTTACAACTTCCCAGCTATATATAGCCTGGTCCCCTAGGTTATCAAGGTACACACACATTCTCACCATTCTTGTCAATTCCGTTGGTTTCCTTGATCCATCTTACTGACTTTGGCATCGGAGTGTTCCCGGCCGATCCCAACGGCACCTCACAGGGAAGGGCTCCGACCAAGGATTTTTCCTCAACGGTAGAAACCAGACGGCAGTCCGCCTTAGACCATATTTTCAGGTGCATACTGTAGTGGTTCGAACAAATATACCAATGAGAAAGGTGTTGCAGAAACCAGACACTTCAGGAAGGTTGATGGAGTGGGCAATTCGCCTTGGAGAATTCGATGTGAGGTATGAAAGCAGGTCAGCTTTAAAGAGTCAGGTCCTGGCGGACTTCGTAAATGAATTCACTGACGAAGGGATAGATCATCCCAAGCCTCCGATAGAGGAATGGTCAATGTACACCGATGGAGCCTCCTCGACGGATGGAGCGGGTGCAGGCGTTGTGATCAAAGGTCCCCAATACATAAAATTACGATACACAGCAAAATTAAATTTCCATGCCACTAATAATGCTGCTGAATATGAAGCTCTGCTATTGGGATTACGCCTACTCCAAGAAATCACTCCAGAGCGGATCGTAATCTATAGCGACTCTAAACTAATGGTCAACCAAGTAATCAAGAATTACGAGGTGAAAGACGAGGTTCTGGCCAAATACGTAGCGGAAGTCAAAAAGTTGCTGGATCACCTTGAAGCTAAGGAAACTAAATGGGAGCTGATTCACGTACCAAGGGAGTCCAACACAGAAGCTGATCATTTGGCCAAAATGGCCTCTTGTGAAGAAAACTGGACAGATCCGGATTGTCCCTTCGAAGTTAAAATAGCTCCAGCATTTGCCTCAGAGGAGGTATCCCTACTCACAACGGTAGAAGATGATTGGAGATCGGTCATTCGCCAATATCTGCTAAATGGAACCTTACCTGAAGTCAAAGAAGAGGCACGACGGATAGTCAGGAGAGCAGCTTATTTCTCCTTGATCAATGACGGCCTTTACAGAAAGTCCTTTAGTCATCCTTGGTTGAAATGCATTCTACCGGAAGAAGGGCAACAGATCCTTAAAGAGCTACATGAGGGATCATGTGAAGCACATGAAGCATCCGCCGCCATCTTGAAAAAATCCAGGTTAGCAGGTTTCTACTGGCCCACGGCTGAATTGGATGCCCAAAAATTGGTAGAATCTTGTCATAATTGTCAGATTCATGCGAACGAATCACATACTACCAAACACATTCAGAGGCCAATCATAGAAGGACGTCCATTCGCCCTCTGGGGAATAGATATTGTCGGCCCATTTCCCCCAACTCGTCGGCAAAGAAGGTATGTGGTAGTGGCAGTGGACCATTTCACCAAATGGGTAGAAGCCGAAGCTGTTTCCTCCATTACTGCAGAACGAATGGTGGAATTCGTCAAAGACAACATCGTAGGAAGATACGGTGTTCCACATACCATCATCACTGATAATGGAACACAGTTCAACTGTGGCGAATTCAAGGCTTTCTGTGAGGGGTTGGGCATCCTGAACAGATTCGCCTCCGTTTATTATCCCCAGTCCAATGGAATGACCGAAGTAACCAATCGAACGATCGTGAAGGGGATAAAGAAGAGATTGGGAGAGCACGATAAGAAATGGGCGGATCAACTAACAAGTGTTTTATGGGCTTATCGCACCACCCCAAGGACGGCTACAGGGGAAACACCATTCGCCCTTTCTCATGGCGTTCAAGCCGTTATTCCAGTCGAAATACAGGTCCCTAGTGACCGAATGGCCTTTTATTGTGAAGAGGACAATGGCAAACGACTAAGGGAGCACCTAGATCAGATTGAAGATCGTAGGGATCAATCCTATGTACGCATGGCAGCATACAAACAGCGGATTACAGCTTACCATGATAAAAACGCCAAACTTGTGGATCTAAATGTGGGAGATCTCGTGCTCCGTAAAGCTGATAAAGTCCAATCTCGAGAAGGCAAGGGCAAGCTAGGACTTAACTGGACGGGTCCATATCATATAGTGGACAAGATTGGACCAGCCACGTTTAAAATACAGGACATGGAGGGCAATACACTACCACGCACGTGGAACCTCCAAAACCTCCGCAAATACTTTGTCAGAAAATGAAGTGTATACACGGTCTTGAGTACTCTTTTTCCTTTAATAAGCTTTTTCCCATGTGGTTTTTCTTATTAAAGGTTTTAACGAGGCTCACTTATAAGACCTACTTGCTGTAATAAGGTTTCTCCCATTAATAAACATCATTTGTTCTATTATCTATGTTCTTTTTATTGTTTACTGCAGCAATATCAATATTCCAGTCTTAAAAAGAGGGGGGGCATCCAACGCTCTCCACATTTTCAATGTATCGCTATCTTAGAGATACATCCTCGATGCCCTTAAAAATATAAGAGGATCAATCTTATGGGCGGATCCGCCTCTAGGCGGATCCGCCTCTAGGCGGATCCCAATCTCCAATAGAGTTAAAACGATCCTTGGACGCAAGGTGTTTACACTCTCTTATCCTTCCCAGAAAGGAATTCACAAGTCCTACGGGCGGATCATTTCACCTCAAAGATAGGTAGCAAACTGATCCCCTGGGCAGCTTTACTTCCTCTAGAAGGAATAGAACAGCTTTTAAACCTTCACAAAGGTTCATACGGTGGAGTATGGCTGGCCACCTACTCCAAATCCTAGGTGTCTATATATTTCCTTACGCAAACGTAAAGGTAAAATAACATAGTTTCCATAAAGGATCAAAACAAATTGTACTTAGAAATGTTTTTACAATATCCCAAATAAAAGGAAGCTAAACAACAATAGGAGCATCCTCCTTTGCGCTTTCTTCGCCCACGGTGCTTGCTTGGGGATCCTCCTTCTCCACACTTGCAGATACGCCATCAGGAGATACCTCCTTATTCGCCAAAGATACGGGACCAAGTGGAAGAGCCTGGTCAGGGATTGGTTCTGCATCCGCCTTAAGAGGCACTTCATCAAACTCATCCACCAAGACCGTAGTAGTGGGTTTGGTTTCCTCCATAGGTCCCTTCATCCATCTCCGAACGTAATCACGGAGGTACTCCTTAGCGTCTGGCATTTTATTGAACTTCGCCACATCTTCCGGTTCAGGGACGGTGAATTGCGGATCTGTGAAGTTAATCTCAGGATGCGCCAAGGAGAAGTACGCCATAAGCATCTCACCGTAATAAAAAGCTTGCACACCCGCCGTGTATTCAGCTTCTCCAAGGGCGTCTTTGTGGCTCTTGGCATCAGATGCAATCTTTGCCTTTAGACTCTTAATCTCCTCATCCCTGAGAACCAAGGCGGCTGTGGTAGAAGCAAGGTTTGCATTCGCAGAAGCAAGACCTGCATTAATAGAAGCAATAGTGGAATTGGCTTCCATTATCTCTTTCTCCAACCTCTCAATAGTTGCTTTATCCGCCACATTCTGAAGGAGCTCATTTTCCATGGTGCGAAGGCGAGCATACAACTGTCAAAAACAAACGATTCAATCAAAAAGCAAAAGGACTAAGGAACTAATACTTTCTACATCTTTTCTAAAAGAAACTCACCGAAAGGAGCTCCGTCTTCCCCTTTTGAGCATGAATTGAACCAGGAATCTGGTCATAGTTCCTCTGCACTTCGCCCACCTGACCCAAGGCCTTATCCAGATCATTTAGGATGGATTCGTTCTCGAAAGAACCTTGGGCTCCCAATTTGGCGGACCAATAGCCACCAATATCAGGCTTCGCCGACTACACAAACATGAAAGAGTCATACTCCGGCCCGAAACTTGATGAACGAAAGGAAATCAAAAGATAGACTACCTGTGCAATCTCCTCAGCAGGTTTGGCGGACCTCATGGCATCCGCCATATGCTTAAGGCCCCCAGTGGTGTTGGGCTTCCTCCTCTTTAGTGGCGGATCAACCACTTTCTCGGCGGGACATTTACCAGTATCAGCTTGAGGATTCACCGCTTGACCTTTCTTGCGTGCTTCAGCCTCCAAAAACTTCCTGCGTGTCTCTGCAAGAGCGTGATTGGCCTTAGATACACCCCTGCCAAAGAAAACATTAAAGTAATCAAAGTTCACGAAGCAATGAAGGGTACCTTGGTCAAATTGCGCAATCTTTGAGTAAATAAATTTATCCTCTTCCCGGCGAATCAAAGGGATATCACTCATCATGAAAGCTAAGGCATCTGCATAAGTCCATGCATCCGCCTTAATCTGCTTCATGAGCTCCGCCACCTCCTCATCACTGTTTGTTAAAATTCGCATGTCACCCGCCATATGTAGCGGCCTGGGATTCCAGACTGAAGGAAAGCCCAATGGTTCGCCATCCTTTATCTTCACGTAGAAGAATTTCTCATCCCAGCAATGAACATTAGACATTTTTTCGCTAAAAGGCGAATAAGCTTCGAATTTGGCGAACGTGCGATAAGATTCGGACTTCCTTTTTGAGGGTTTGTGAAAAGCTCTAAAGATACGGCCCGTGTATACAACTCCTAAATTCGAGGCAAGGTTGCAGTCTAAAGCAATGTCCAACCAGCAGTTAGGATGTAGCTGGCTGACTGTGATGTCAAAGTAAGAGAGGATGTCCGCCATCATCTTTGGAAGAGGAAGTCGGAACCCTCTCTCCACATGACTACTATACACTGTGAGGAAGCCGCTAGGCGGACAGGAAGGACGTTGATGGGATGCGGCGAGCTGGGTCTCGTAATTTTTGATCCAGGGAAAGCGATCCGCCAGATTCGCTAAATCCGCGGCATTCATGCGAGACGGAGTGGACTCCGCTCGGGGATTCTTTTTCTTGGGAGGAATCGAAGAAGAGGCCATTGATCCCCGGAACCACCTAGGGTCATCGGCCGGAGCGGCACCGGAGATAAAAGCAAAAAGAGAGGGATTTCTAGTGGAACGAGTCTGGTAATGATTACGCGCCGAGTTATCAAACTCAGCTAAATCGGAATTAACAGTGTCCTCAGAAGAACAGGAGTTCTCCGATGACGAGGTAGTCCAGCTAAAATCTACTTCAATTTCAGGAGGAGGAGAGGAATTAAAAAGGTCTGAAGTTGATCTAGAAGATGAAGACGAACTTCTAAACATCCAGGAAAAGTTAAAGCGAAAAGAAAAACTTACATGAGAAATCGGAAGCTTGGTACAAAACCCAGAAGAAATCCCAGAAAAGCTTCGAGCGCAGGAGAAAAATGGGGAAATGAGGAAGAAAGAGAAAGCGTAAGAAGAAGTAAGAAGTTTTCTTCTTCCTGGGACAGTGTGTCCACAACACGTGTTAATCATCCAATGGCATTGAACAATGTGCTCATTAATGCAAATGTTTATGACGGCGCGCGGAAGTTCAAAAGCCATAAAGGACTTTAAGGACATTTTGGGGGGGCTTCTGATAACATTGAGATATTATCCTGAGGACCAAAAGGGATATTCACCTCAAAGTACGCCGCGTAGTGGTCTCCAAAAGGAAGCTGGTTGGCGGATCTCCCCAGACCAGCTCAGAAAGATCCGCTGGCGGACCTATAGGGCGAATCTCTCCCTTCGCCTCTATAACGGCTAGCCGCTGACTCGGCCATAAAAGATCATTAATGAGTTATTAATTAGCTAATCCGCCAGATTCAGAATAACCCGTAACCACCATTAATGAGGCATTAATGGAGACTTTCTAGTTACCTGAAGGTTACAACTTCCCAGCTATATATAGACTGGTCCCCTAGGTTATCAAGGTACACACACATTCTCACCATTCTTGTCAATTCCGTTGGTTTCCTTGATCCATCTTACTGACTTTGGCATCGGAATGTTCCCGGCCGATCCCAATGGCACCTCACAGGGAAGGGCTCCGACCAAGGATTTTTCCTCAAGTTAACATATGTCTTACTTAAAATATAATACACATTAAATTATATATTAATGTATTTCTTCATATTAATTTAAACTAGCACGCACCTTTATTTAATATGTCTCAAACTTCAATGAACAACTATCGTGTGAAACTTTATATCTATTTGTACCAAAATGCATAAAAATAAAAAATACAATCCATATCAATTAGCTAAACTCAAACTAAAAAAATGAGTGGATTTCAACATGTTCCGAATTAGAAAAATTAATCTAACTTCAACATGGATAAGATAGCGAGAGGTATAGAACCTGGGTAACAACAGAAATGAATCTGAAAGATGAAACTATAACAACTATTGTTTAATAAAAATAAAACAACAACATAATTGAGAACAAAATAACTACAACATATGAAAAAAAATTGAATATTTACCTTCAGAAATATAATACTATCTATCGTGACCAATGAATATAATGGTGAAATACTATCTATCATGCTTTATATAGAAGTTTATTTGTGACTTTTGAATTTCCTTTGCTTTGTGTTTTTTCATCTTCCCGTAAATCTTGCTTTCTTTTATTATTTTAATTAATAGGCTAGTAATTATTTAATATATTATAAATATAAATTTGTTATTTTTAATTAATTAAATATTTATTTTTAATTAATTAAATATTTTTAATCTAATTTTTTACTACGTTGACAACTCATCAAAAAGACCTCTAAAACACTTCTTCTCATTTCTCTCTGCTTCCGTAATTATATATAGTATAGATATGTTTGATATATTTAAAAATATTATTTACATCGTGCAACGCCCGGGTCCCCTGGGTGAAAGCCAGATATCCTAACCGCTGGACGACATCGGAATTCGTGTGGTGTGAGTTCTATTTATATTTAGTATTCTTGCTATGTATCCACTCTTCTATTAAAAGTTTACCTTTTTTTCTTTACAAAATATGATATAGTTTACTGAATATTAAATAAGTATTAATTTAAAGGAAAATTATGAAAATAAATTTTATTATAAGGGCCAAATTTGATCTTAATATTTTTGGTGAAATGTAGATTTAGTCCAAATTTGATCCCAACGTATTCAAGCAATGTTCAATTTTAGCCATGATTTACCAAAATTTTGAAATAGCTGATTTGCCTGTTATTTAACTGTCACATCATATCTTCCAACAACTAAGATATTTAATGTATCACTAATATAGTTACAAAAAATTTGTTAAAATGCTAATAACTACCAAAAAAATCGAAATTGCTTCAATTTATCTATAACGTAAAGCTAAAATTGATCTTTAAAATTGATCTTGTTTTGAAAGGGTAGAGTAAATTCACACCATTTCATATATCAATGCTAAATGTGTACTTTTTCAAAAACGTTAGAGTCAAATTTGATACTTATTCCCTTATAAATATATTTTTAAGGATAAAGTGCAAAATATTTAAAATGTTGGAAGTGTAAAGTAATTTTACCAAATCGAAATAATTCGAAAAATATTATTTTTTTATCGGTTTTTATTTTCTTGATAATTCCAATTTAGTTTGGTTTTTCTTATTATGAATTGAAAAAACCGAACCGAACCGAATTAAAATAAATATAATTATTATAAATTCATACAATTAATTGGTTAAAATGTTTTTTTATAATTAGAAAACTTATATTACGAAACGGGAAACATAATCCTGAATATAAAAAGAAACATAAACATAAAAAAAATTCGATGAGAATTTCCAAATTAGATAGAAAGCGTGCCCAAATAGCTAAATTATGTGCGACAACATTTGTTTGGCGCCTCTCATGCATGAACCCAATTGATCGGAAAGAACGCACAATCTCTAATATATCTCTAAGAATTACACCTAACCAATTTGACAAAACATGATCCCCTTTCAGTTAACTAATTGCCGAAACTGAATCAGATGCAACCAAAATCGATTGACATCACAATTAAAATCAAAATAGGGATGTATTTTTTAAGAAAAAAAATAGGAATGTTAATTATATTTAAAATTGATTGCTTTTTAACTATATTTTATTGTCCTACTAATTTTGGTTTCTATCGGTTTATAACTAGGGTTGTCAATGAATCGAACCGCTTAAGAGTGGTAAGGTGTTTGACTCGATAAAAACTCGGCCGTGTTTAATTTGATCAGCGAAGCTCGGTTTGAAAACTCGTGAGCAAGCTCAATTTCATGAACCAGCTCATGAGCAAACTCGATTTAAATGTTCATAAACAATGCTCATTAGCAACCTTGGTTTGATTATTCTTTTAATAATAATATTTCTATAAAAGGGAAAATGTAAAACAACGTAGTTTTTAATAAAAGTAGAATCCTTGAGGATTTCTATTGATCAATCGGATTATAAATATCTAAGAGTTTACAAAAAACAATCCATATAATTATACCTATGATTATGGTACTATCACATTACTATAATTATGCCTATAATTATGGTAATGTGATAATTCTATTTATTATCATATTATTATAATTATGCCTATAATTATGGTATGTGATAATTGAAAATCAATCAAAATAATTCCTAAATAAGATAATTACATATCTAACACACCTCCGTAGTCGAAACGGGAAGAGCATGAACATTGAGACTAGATCGGAAGTCATCAAATAGAAGCTACGGAAGACCTTTAGTGAAGATATCGGTGATTTGATGTCGAGACGGAACATGAAGAACCCTAACCTCGCCTTTGGCAACCTTTTCTCGCACAAAATGAATGTCCATCTCTATGTGTTTTATGTGTTGATGCTGAACATGATTACCAGACCAATAAACTGCACTGACATTATCACAATATACCAGGGTAGATTTTTGGATCGGGCAGTGGATTTCAAGAAGAAGATTTTGAATCCATCATGTCTCAGAAATGACATTAGCAACTCCCCGGTATTCGGCTTCAGCGCTAGAGCGAGATAAAGTAGGTTGGCGCTTGGCAAACCAAGATATGAGATTGTCTCCAAGGAAGACACAGTAACCAGACGTCGAGCGACGTGTGTCAGGAAAACCACCCTAATCAGCATCAGTATAGGACACCAAAGTGCTCAGAGAGGAAGGTGTGAGTGTGAGACCGAGATCAATAGTGCCTTTGATGTACCGAAGTATCCTTTTGATTGCCGCCATATGTTGTGTTTTCGGATCATGCTTGAACAAACAAACTTGTTGAACTGCGTAACAGATGTCTGGCCGAGTGAGAGTCAAATACTGCACAACACCAGCGAGACTCCTGTACTCGGTTGGATTATGATATGGAGAACCATAGGAGATACTTAGCTTTTGTTTGGTGTCAACTGGAGTGGCACATGAGTTACAAGAACTGAGGCTGGCCTTTTTGATGATGTCAGAAGCATATTTCTTTTGAGATAGGAAAATATTTCCAGGAGTTTGAGAAATCGAGATGCCCAAGAAGTAGTGTAGTGGACCTAAGTCCTTCGTAACGAACTCTAAGCTTAATTTGCTGATGATAGAGGTCCGAATATTATCAGAGGAAGCAATGAGAACAATGTCATCAAAATACAATAGTAAGTAAGGTATGTTGTTTCCTCGACGAAACACAAAAAGAGAGTGGTCAGAAACACTATGAGAGAACCTAATGTAGAGAGAAAGGAGGAAAACCGTTGGTACCAAGCCCGAGGGGCCTGTTTGAGCCCATAGAGTGACTTTTTGAGTAAACAAACATGATCCGGATGTTCAGGGTCGCGAAACCCCAAAGGTTGATGCATATAGACAGTTTCTTTAAGATCACCGTGAAGAAAGGCATTCTTCACATCAAGTTGATGGAGACTCCAATTCTTTGAAAGAGCAATGCTCAGAACTGCTCGAATTCTTGCAGGTTTGACTACTGGGCTAAAAGTATCTCCATAATCCACACCAACCAACTGACTCACCCCATTGGCAACTAAGCGAGGCTTATACCTCTTGAATGACGCATCTACATTGGTTTTGTGCTTGAAAATCCACCAACTACGAATAACATTAGTAGCTTTAGGACGTGGTACAAGTACCCACATCTTATTTTTAATAAGAGCCTCGTATTCGTTGGTCATAGCAAGTTTCTAATTTGGATCACGTAATGCAAGGGAAGGATTTGTGGGTATGGGAGAAATAGGTTTAGGAGTGGTTGTGTGAAGGTTTAGGAAACGACGAGGTTTAAAGATACCATGTTGGGCTCGGGTAGTCATAGGATGAGAGGGAGCGATAAGGCAATCAAGGATTAGAGTCAGATCAGCAATCCTTAGAGCATGAGGCAATCAAGGAGGTATTCCCGGATGAAACGTTATATTCGGTAAAAACTCTCCCCTGGTTTGCAGACATCGCAAACTACAAAGTCGGTAACATTCTTCCTCTTGATTTAGATGCAAACAAAAGACGTAAGTTTTTGTTTGAAAGCAAACAATATTTTTGGGAAGAACCTTATTTATTTCGATTCTGCACCGATGGCATGATTATGAGATGTATACCTGAGGAGGAGGTAGAGTCAGTGATTAACATGTGCCACTCTAGGGAACCAGGCGGCCACTTTGGGCCAGATAGGACAGTGGCAAAAATCCTCCAAAGTGGGCTTTGGTGGCCACAAATGCATAGTGATGTCAATAGTTATATTAAATACTGTGATGCATGTCAGAGAGTAGGGAATATCTCTAGGAGGAATGAGATGCATCAACAAGGCATACTCGTCTGTGAGCTATTTGATGTTTGGGGCATAGACTTTATGGGACCTTTCCCTATGTCACACATCAACCAATACATTCTTGTCGCGGTTGATTATGTCTCTAAATGGGTAGAGGCCGAAGCCTTACCCACAAATGATGCTCAAGTAGTGATAAAATTCCTAAGAAAGAATATCTTTGCCAGATTTGGAACCCCCCGGACTATCATTAGTGATGGGGGATCCCATTTCTGCAATAAGCAGTTTGACACGTTGCTCCAAAAGTATGGCGTAGCCCATAGGGTCACAACACCTTACCATCCTCAGACAAGTGGTCAGGTAGAAGTGTCAAACAGAGAGCTAAAACGTATTCTTTAGAAAACGGTGGGGAATGCTAGAAAAGATTGGAGTCTTAAACTGGACGATGCTCTGTGGGCATACCGGACAGCATTCAAGACTCCCATAGGAATGTCCCCCTACCATTTAGTTTTCGGGAAATCTTGTCATTTGCCTGTTGAATTAGAGCACAAAGCTTATTGGGCGCTGAAATTTCTAAACTTTGACCCTAAACTTTCAGGTGACCTACGGTTAACACAACTACATGAACTGGATGAGCTCCGATACAACTCTTACGAGAATGCCAAACTGTACAAAGAACGAACCAAGAGGGTGCACGATAAAAAAGTACAGCGGAAAACCTTCCAAAAAGGCGACCAAGTGCTGCTTTATAACTCCCGATTGAGATTCTTCCCTGGTAAGCTCAAGAGTAGATGGTATGGACCATTCTCAGTTCTTGACGCACATCCCTCCGGTATGGTTGAGATTATGTTGAATGATGGAACCACCCAGAAAGTAAATGGACATCGACTCAAACTTTATCTCGGTAAAGACACTTCGGGTGTCCGAATCCTCCGTCTTCAAGATGATCAGTAAGTTGTCTTCTCCACCCTAACTCTTTACACTTGTTCTTTATGATTTGTGATGCAATGTTGGAACTTATTGCATATTTTTAGTGTGAGAGGAGGGGTAGACAAACTTACCAAAATTGTATAATTTTTAAAAATTTTGTTGCGTCGTGTCTAGTTTAGTTTTGCGTTTTTCGGGTTTTATTTATGTTTTGCATGTTTAGAACCTAAAACCGTGAACCTCCTTCGAATCTAAACTTCGTTATTTGTCATTGAGGACTGAGAACCGAATCTAATATTGCATGACAACTAGTTTAGGTGTAGGACACAATCCTTGTATCTGTAAGAGCATGAGCTAAAGTTTGCATTTAGACCCTACTTTTGAAGAAATGCTAAAATCATTACTTAGGTAGATAACTTAAGAATTGAAGGCATGTGATATTAAACTTGAGTTTGGGGAGAACTAGTAAACACAAATTGAAACCCAAAGAATTGTGAGTTGAATTTGAGCCTAAGAGCGAACATCAAAAAGCTCTTTTTCTTGACATTTTTGTGTGAATGCTTTGACTTGTGGAAGATTACAGATTTTGCACCTAATACTGTGTTGAACCTACATGCAATGATTTGAGATGATAAACGATGAAATCGGCCTCATTAGAATTAACCCTTTTTCTTTACCTTATTTTCTCTTTTTCATCAACTCTAGGAAGCCCCTTTGAGCCTATATTTTTGTAGTTTATAGATTTTTCTTTCGTTCTAACCTATTTTTGCAAACCACAACTTGGTTTGCTACTTAACCCAAAAATTTTTGCAAAGCTCAAATTGAGCCTTTGTTTTCTTCTAGCATTTTTTCTTTGTTTATGGCATTATAGTAGCAAGCCAAAAGGCTAAGAAGTGAATGAGCATCACTATCCAAAAAAAAAAAGGGAAGAAGAGAAAAATAGAAAAAAAGAAAAGAAAAGAGACAAACTAAAAGGGGAGAACTTCATCCCCCAGTTCTTTAAATCAAAACGTCTCAAGAAAACATCCCAAAAAGAGAATAATGGATGAATAAAAAGCTCAATCACTTCATATTTGCTAAAGCCATTTGAACTTTGTTTTTCCAGCGCTAGAACTATTAACCCTTGTTGTACCTTTAACCCTCTAACCACATTACAACCCCAATTCGAGGCTGTTTTTGATATCATCGGAGTCATATAGCATAGTAGAGGAACTCGGATGAACGTGCAAAATCAACGTAATCCTAAGCAAGAACATAAGCCGAGAGTAAACACTTTAGCCACCAAAATTGTGTGAAATGAGTGAACTACCTATGGTGAGGTGTTTTACTTAGCGATCCCCTCAAGCTCGTTTAATTGAACATGTGTCCTTTTCCTTAAAACATATGACCTATGATAATTGAAATACGGCTTTTGGATATCGTGTCTCTACTTTGTATTTCCGAATGAATGTAATTACAGATGCTCGAAATTGTGTCAAGCACCTAGTCAAACCGGGAGGTTTTCTGGCTTGCTTGTGATTGCGGGTTTAGTTTTTTTAGTTTACTTAGGGACAAGTAAAGTTTTAAGTGCGAGGAGGTTTGATAGGGGTCAAAAACCCCTATCTTTGGGTACGGTTTTAGGACGGGTTTTAGCATTATTTAGTTAATAAGCGAGCATTTCTCGCATTTAAATGCTTTTGTGTGAGTTAGTTAGGAATTGGAAACGTTTTATTTATTTTTCATTGTTTAGGCTCGTTTTATGACCAATTTAGGCAATTACGGCCAAAATAGCATGCATAGTATAATTCCGTTATCTTTTGAAGCTAATTGGTCCATCAAAAGTCGCACCAAACGAAGCGTTTGCTCAAAATAAGCGATTGGCGGGTCAATTTAGCCTTTGGACTAATGTTATCTGGAGTTTCTGTACATGCGCATGTATAAGTTCGGACGAAAAAGGCATCGACGGCAAGTCGGCAAGCACGCGGGGGCATACCGGGCAAGAATGCTCGACGAGCGGGCCTCCGTAGGCCATGCCTGCTCGCCGAGCAAGCCCCTAGAGGCCTGCTCGGGCGAGCAGGATGCCTGCTCGCCGAGCAGGGCACTGCTCGCCGCGAGCAGCGCCTGCTCGCCGAGCAGCTCGCCCTGCTCGGCGAGTAGACCTGCGGGAATTGGTCAAAAAGACCAATTCCGCCCCCACGATGCCACGACGGACCCCACGACTTCCTACCTGCATAAGGACACGAAAATATGTCAAAAAGAGGGCCGAGCCACGCCTATAAATAGAGTTTTTCCAATGTAAATTAGTATCTTTTATCTTTGTAATTTTCTTAGCTTTTCATCTTGAGAAATCCTCTCCACCTCCTCCATATCCTTCAAACCTCCATTGAAGACACCTCCGAAGCTCCGTTCACCGAGGATTGCTCAAGCTCCATCCTTAAGTCCTAGGAAGACGCCTGCATTGGTAGACAGGTTCCCTGAAAGGGATTTTTCTTCTTTTATATTCTGTCTAGCCTCTGATACATGTTATGAATCCTAGGCTCATTGTAACTTCGTGACAATACTTTCATCTTTGATATATATTATAGTTCTTGTTCATTCAATTGTTTTAATGCTTTAATCTTTGTCTTACGCTTTGTCTGATTGGTTTAACTCATTCGATAATCCCAAAATCAAGTTGGCACATATTACGAGCTGAATCTGACCTAGTCAGTGCCTATAGGATTGACGACCCTATAGAAGATTAAGCCCAAATTGCTGAGCCTTAGAGCTAGTTTCGGCCTTACAAGGGAATCACGAACTACGGACTTTAGGAGGATAGGTCGGGTTAATCGCATCGGACACAAGTGACTTAGGTTTTAATTCAATTGCTTAAACAATCTATTTTCATTATCATCGTATCCCTTCATGTTCCTTCGGATAATTGCATTGGTAAAAGATCACTTAGGAGTAGTTTAACTTAATTAGGGGTAGAGTAACTTAATTAGGCGTAGAATAACTTAGTTAGAATCAGATAACTTAGCTAGGAGTAGTATAATTCAACCTAGGAGTAGATTAACTTAGAAAAACCAACTCAAAAGCCCCTAAGCCTAGATAACACCTGAAACCAAGTAACTCGATACTTGCAGAAATAAATCCTGTGGACGATAACCTGGACTAAACCAGAAATTTATTACTTGATAACGACGGGGTACACTTATCCCTAAGATCGGCCTCGCTCCACAACCGCGCGAGGCCGCGTCATCAGCCTCTAGGGTTTGAGGATCCAAAATTCCCAAACCATGTTTATAAACTCAAAAAGGCTCTGTACGGCCTAAAGCAAGCACCACGTGTTTGGTACGAAAGGCTGACCAGCTTTCTGCTGACCAGAAACTATGTCAGCGGAAAAGCTGACACAACCTTATTCATTAAGAAAAAGGGTAAAGATACCATGTTGGCATAAATATATGTGGATGATATTATCTTTGGTGCTACTAATGAGTCTATGTGCAAGGAATTTAGCAAACAGATGCAAACTGAGTTTGAAATGTCAATGATGGGAGAACTCAACTTCTTCCTTCGACTTCAAATCAAACAAGGCAAGAATGGCATCTTCATTAGTCAGACTAAGTATGCTAAGGAGATATTGAAGAAATTCGATATGGAAAGTTGTAAACCAATATCTACCCCAATGGGTACTGACACTGTGCTTTGTGCTGATGAGAAAGGTAAGTCAGTAGACAGCAAATTATATCGAGGTATGATAGGCTCTCTACTCTATCTAATGGCAAGTAGGCCAGATATTCAGCACTCAGTATGTTACTGCGCAAGATATCAAGCTGACCCTAAGGAATCTCATTACATGGCTGTAAAAAGAATCCTTAGATATTTGCAAAGCTCAGTGAATGCAGGTTTATGGTATCCAAACACAAACGATTTCACACTCATTGGATACACTGACGCTGACTATGGACGAGACAAGCTTGAGAGAAAAAGCACTTCAGGAGGATGTCAATTCCTTGGAAGCTGTCTAGTGTCTTGGTTTAGTAAGAAGCAGTCGTCAGTTGCCATGTCAACAACTGAAGTTGAGTACATTGCTGCTGGAAGCTGTGTTGCACAAGTCCTATGGATCAAGCAACAGCTGGATGATTATGGAGTTCAAACCAAAACAATTGAAGTCAAATGTGACAACAAAAGTGCCATTGACTTATCTAAAAATCCAATCCAACACAGCAGGATGAAGCATGTCAGCATAAGGCATCACTTCATCAGAGATCATGTACTAAAGGGTGAAATCAAGCTGACCTATGTTCCAACAGGTGAACAGCTTGCAGATATCTTCACGAAGCCATTGGCTCATGAGCAGTTCAGCATACTAAGGGAAGCTATCGGTATGTCTAATCCTCTTCAATAAATTTCTGAGCTAAATGAATATTTAGTGATTATAATATACCGAGTGATCATTACATGTTGAGTAACTATCATATGCTAAGTAAAACTGAATACTATGAAATCACTGTATGCTGAGTTGATATATATATTGAGTGATTACCAAATGCTGAGTTACTTCACATGATATGAATCCCCTCTACGCTAAACTGAGCACTCAGAACACCAAACGTTTAGTATCCTAGATGCTGAGTAAGATAACTTGCGAAATTTAATGCTTGCACGCGTATTTAAGTAGCCACATAGGATGACGTAAGCGTAATAATTAGAAAACCATGCGTCGAATGTCTCATTAATGCTAGAGATAACTGTCGTTGATCTATTCGAGAACGAACCGCCATTCCGACCTATCAGATCAACACGCACCGGCTATAAATAGTGGATGATTTCCCACTAACTTCTCTTTACGCTTGAAACATATCGCACTCGATCTCTCTCTCTCTCAATTCCCTAATCTTCTAACTCTCTGATATGGGCATTTTGTCCCTATCTTTTATCGTGAATTACGGTTAAATTATGAACTAAATGAGTGAGTTTAGTTACAAAAATAATGTGTTTCTAATAAAATAACAAAAAGAAAATGAATTTTATGCTTTTGATTGATTTCCCTTGTTTTTAGTTAATTTCGGAAAAATAAACGACAAGCTAACTCGGCCGTCGAGAATTGTATTTCGCAGGTACAAGCAAATGAGTAAAAATCCACCAGGTACGCGGGGTGTCTCTATCAATACGCAGGGCATATAGGAGAAATTCTTCAACATAAGTTTCAGAAGCTCAGGTACGCGGGGCGTGTTCCAAGCCAAGCTGGGCACCGAAGACATGATTCAAGTGATTGAACTCTAGAGGCTCAACCACGCGGGGCGTACGCCAACCTACGCGGGGCGTGTTCATGACATCAGGCCTGAACCTGATCCACACACAGTCAATTATCAACGGAATGGGCAAACACGCGGGGCGTCTGCCTGGCCACGCGGGGCATGGTTCGAATAACAAGACTGAATCTGATCCACCTGCCAGAAATTGTCAACGGAATGGGCACCCACTGTAAGTGTTGTATGCCCTAGGCCATTCCTTGTGTATATTATAAAGGGTGAATTTTGTATCCAAATGGCAGTTAATAAAATATGTATTCATGTGTAATTATTTGTATTGTTTAATTACTTAATGAATATATATTAGTCCAAAGATTATTTACAAAGAGATAATATTATTAAGAGTTAATAATTATGAGATATATTTATTTGGTGAAATAATAATCTTAAATGTTCATAGTCGGTGGATAATGAATTGGACAATCATCTATCCTTAGACTATCACCTCTGTTTATTTTCTTGATTAGTATGAGATATTAATCAGAAACAGAAAATCTCATTCTGTTTGATATGTTGATATCAGAATAAATATTTTGACATTCAAAGTGGTGAATGGTTCGAACTGTGACGTTAGATAATAATTGCACAAAGGTTTACTCCTAGTCAACATAATTATTATCTATGTCATAATAGTTCATATAGCCCTTTGACTTGAGGAAACTTAGTTGTTCTTGCGCAGGTAATTATAGTTTGTTCCTGCTTTGTACTGGGATCTTAATTCTGGTAATCCGGCAGTGAATCGCTATAGTTAGTTGAGTAGTGTAACAAGAGTTTGCTAATAGAGGATTCATTACTCTAAGTAAATAGAGATAAATCCTAAGATAGTTATTGATTAGTTTTTTATGGAATGAGTTCCTGGCCAGGACAATAAGACTCATCTGATGAGATAAGTATCAAAGAATGGTTCTTTGATAAGAGTCTTATTTTATCAAAGACTTAATCAATATTTCTTAGTATCTTGACGATTAGAGTTTGACACTTTGTGACTCTAGTCAAGATCGAGATTTTTAATGAAAGGACTTTAGTGCATGGAAATTATGATCGATGGTTCAGAATTAGTTTAATTATAAGTTTACTTCGAGTAACTTCATTCTTTAATTGGGACGTCATGGCGCAGTGTGTTAGCTTGAGATCATGACCTTTAGAGGAGTATAAGTATATATAAGCTAAGCTTATATAGGATACGCTTATAGTACAAGGAATTGGATTCCTGACATACTTACTAAGAGTTAGTATTATGCCTCTAATGCCAGTTAAAGATGAACCTAGAAAGTCACATACTTATAAGTTGTCTGTATCAAGCTTTAGTTAAATTGATTAATTAAAAATGTTTTAATTAATTAATTGACACAATTGAATATGTCAATGAGATTGACAAAACATTCTGACACTGTTTGATATTCAATTGAAACGGGAAAATTATAATAATTATTCTTGCTCAATTTAAGTTGATGGCTTTTGCAAATACAATAGTCAAGTGTTGACTGTTTGTATTAAGAGGTGTCTTAAATTAACTCCTCCAAGTATGTACTAAAGGATATAATAGTAATTAATTAAGTTGTTAATTAATTATTATTATATATAATATAATAATAATATAATTAATTATTATATTAATTATTATTATTATTATTATTATTATTATATATATATATATAACATGCACCAAGACACTTGTCATGGTGCATGCTTTGTTTCAATCCAAAGGATTGAAACAAAGTGTATATATATATATCAAACGATATATATATATATATACACGAAGGAATAATATATGCGTACGGTTTTTTCGGTTCAGAGAAATCATATCCGGAATCAGTTTTCGATTTTGAGCAAGAACAATCAATTCCTTCAAAGCTTGATCTAATCGACTTAGTGGACTGACTAGAGGCTTCACCACTAGAGAAGCTTTAATATCCGATTGGAATCTACAAGAGGTATTTTTCCAATCTCGTAGTATAAATATCAATTTGATTATTAAAGAACTTAATGGTCTTGGTTAAGGATTTGATGTCAGACATCGGATGTTTGACTGTTTATCAGAGTGATTGAATCACACTGATTTGTTTAGGAAATTTTTTTGAAATTCGTTCCTAAATACCAACATGCTTCCGCTTTAAATCCTTCAAGTGGTATCAGAGCCATCTAAGTTCTTTTATAGTTAATTGATATTGTGTTCTCTTGATTGATATAATTATGGATTGTTGGGGCTTTTTCTTTTATTATTTTACTCCTATAGTTAGAATTTTAAATTTCAATTTTTATGAATTGGGGTTTATAAATATTGAAGTCTTGGAATACCAAAAAAAAAATTGTAATTTTGGAGCAAAATTGAAGAAATGGTGAAATCGGCAGATTGCAGAATTTATGGTGTGGGCATGCTTTAAACAGTTTTTAGCTGTCTAGTTTGTATATTGTCTGCTGTTATAAAATTGAAATGTGATTAAAATTATATATTGACCTTAAATGTAAGTGTTACATTTAGAAACAATTGAGGGTCAATTGTACGAAAAAGGGTCAATTGTGTAATAAAATCAATTTTGATTTTACTACATAAATATATGTAATTTTATTAATTACGTGTTCAATTTTATCCAATCCATAATTATACCAATAAGATTAGATGAATGCTAAGATTGATCACCACAAGACATGTTATTGGATAATGTGCAAACATTAACTAATAAATTGAATTAAGTGTTAATTCAAGATAAATTTCTTTTTATGCAAAATTGCATGTTAGAAATTTAAATTGGTTAATGTGCAAAGTGAGACCTTAAGTTAAATTTAATTTAACTGCAAGACCGGAAATCTTCCACATAAATATTAAATCCGATAGAGATACAAGAGTTGTATCGAGGCTCTCCACTGGTGCATTAATACACAAATTATTTGTGTGATTAGTGTGAAAATTAATTCCCATTGAATTAATTTGTGGGTTACATTAGGCAATTAACATTGTAAGAATGCCAATGTGAAGCTGAACAATGTTAATTCGGGCTTAATATAATCTGTTGATCTAGTGGGTTGGATTTATCTAGTGTTGAAATCCAAGAACGTCAAAGGGAAAGTGAGGATTAAAACACTAGGAGCTAGAAAAGTGTTAAATTGAATTTCACAGCATAGTGTAAAGTGATTGACAAGTGTTGTCAACTTATGAATTTATTAGTTATCCCAAGAATACCAATGTGAAGTTGAGGGAGAACCTAATAGAATTTATAAGAATTCGATTTCCCACTATCGTTTCCTATTTGGAAGTATAGGATTCGCCAAATTAGTGAGAAACCATTATGATAAAAGTCTATGTCATGTCATATTCCTACCAAAAAAAAAAGTCCATGTCATATTGGTTCGTTTAATTCACCTTAAATATATAACTGACTATCAATCTTTATTTTCTGCAGTTACTCTTTGATTCCAAACATATTATCAACACCTCTCCAATCGATATTAGACCGTAATAGGCTCACAGGGCCGAATTATATGGACTGGCTGAGAAACCTTAAGGTTGTGTTAACTCAGCAACGCTTGTTATATGTAATTCTAAAGCCTAAGCCTGAATCTCCTAAAGAGAATGCAGAAAAGGCTTTACATGAGGCATATAACAAATGGGTAGATGATGATACCCAGGCCAAATGCTATATTATTGCTTCTATGGATAATGAAATACAGAAGCATTATGAGAATATAGCAACATCTTATGAAATCTTATCGGGCTTGAAAGACCTGTATGGTGAGACCAGCAGGACTATGAGATATAAGATATCAAGTAAGCTCTTTAGGATGAAGATGAAAGAAAGCCAAAATGTTTCTGATCATGTTGGAGAAATGATCCATTTAATCCAATCTTTAAAAATTTTGGATTTTGCAATGGCTCATGAACTCCAAATTGATCTTGTGCTTTCTTCACTCCCACGTTCATATGGAGGTTTTGTTTCAAACTTCCATTTAAACAAAGTGGAGTGTACTTTGGCCCAGTTGCTGCAGAATCTGGTTGTTCACCAACAGAATGTGGTGGACCAAGATAAAAAGAAAGATGACGTTGTAATAGTGGCTGCATCTTCTTTTAAAAGGAATGGTAAGACCCAACCTAAAAAGAAGAAAAATAAAGTTCAAAAGACCACTAATACAAGTCCATCATTTGTGAGGCCAAAAACCTCAACACAACTTAAGGGTGTTGTTAAGCAGGGATGTTTTCAATGTGGAATGGAAGGTCACTTTAAGAGAAATTGCCCAATCTTTCTGAAAAGTTTAGAGAAGGGTAAGGGTGCAGCTTCTGCATCAGGTATTTCTCTTAATAATTATTTAAATGTTGATTTAAATAATGATCTTTCTTATAATTCATCTAATGCCTGGATTTTAGACACTGGAGCAACTTCTCATATTTGTTCCTATGTTCAGGATCTGGCAAATAGAAGGTTGTTGGAAGATGGTGAAGTGGAACTCACACTGGGAAATGGTGCAAGGGTTGCAGCCAGGCCAGTGGGAGATATTTCACTTATGTTAGACCATAATGTTTTGTTATTGAAAGATGTATTGTATATACCAGGAGCATATAAAAATGTAATATCTGTATCTAGTTTGACAAAAAGGAATTATGAATTCCGATTTTGTAATAAAGCTTGTACAGTATATTTTGATAATGTGATTATCGGTTCTGGTGTTTTACATCGTGGTTTATTTTATGTTGATAAAAATATACCAAATAACAAAAATGAAAATAAGCAAGTTTTGCTTGGCAACCTAAAAGAGATGAATAATAATTCCACTGATAAACAATCAGAATTTAATTCCAAATATTTGTGGCATCTCCGTCTAGGACATATTTCTAGTAATAGACTCACTAAGTTGGATAAGATGGGAATTTTAAAAAATCTAAATTCTCAATCTGATTATCCAACATGTGAATCATGTTTACAAGGAAAAATGACTAGAAAACCATTTGTGGGACAAATGAAGAGAGCCAATGAAATATTAGAATTAATACATTCTGATGTTTGCGGGTCATTTAGTGAAATAGCTCGTGGAGGTTATCACTACTTCGTAACCTTTATTGATGATAAATCAAGATATGGTTATTTGTATTTAATGAAATACAAATATGAAGTTTTTGAAAAGTTCAAAGAATTCAAAGCTGAAGTAGAAAATCAAATTGGGAAAAATAATAAATCACTAAGGTCAGACCGAGGTGGTGAATATATGAGTACTGAATTTGATGATTTCCTCAAGGAAAATGGAATCATCTCTGAACTCACTCCTCCTTACACACCACAGCTAAATGGAGTGTCTGAAAGGAGGAATCGGACTTTGTTGGACATGGTTCGATCGATGATGAGTTACACTGATTTGCCTATCTCATTCTGGGGATATGCAATTGAGACAACACTTTACATTCTCAACCGTGTTCCTTCTAAATCTATTTCTACCACACCATATGAAATATGGGCTAGAAGGGCACCAATTTTGAATCATATTAAAATTTGGGGTTGCCCTGCTTATATATAAAAGCAGAAAACAGAAAAAGTAGAGGAACGATCTACTAAAGGCCGATTTGTTGGATACCCTAAATCAAAAGGATATATGGGTTATTATTTCTATCTCCCTGATGAACAAATTGTTACTATCAGTATGGATGCCATTTTTCTTGTGAAAGAGTTTCTGCAAGAAGGTGGTAAAGGTAGAAAGATTTTATTGGATGAGGAGTCATCTAATAAAGAAATCCAACATGCTGAACCAATGCAAATTGATCATCCAGTTGAGCCTACCAAAACCACAGATATCATCACTCCAACTCTTAGGAGGTCTGAAAGGGTTTCACATCCTCCTGATAGGTATGGTTTAATTACTGACCACGAACAAGAGTTATTTGTTTTTGGTAGTACTGACCATCCTGATGATCCAATTACTTATGAAGAAGCAGTATGTGATACTGACTCTTCTAAGTGGTTAGAAGCTATGCAAAGTGAGATTGATTCTATGTATAAGAATGAAGTTTGGGAACTTGTTACTCCACCTGAAGGAATTGTTCCTATAGGCTGTAAGTGGGTATTCAAACGCAAACTGAATTCTGAAGGAATTGTGGATACTTATAAATCAAGGCTTGTGGCAAAAGGTTATCGCCAACGGGAGGGAATTGATTTTGAAGAAACATTCTCTCCTGTAGCTATGTTTAAAAGTATTCGAATAATCTTATCTATTGCAACACACTTTGATTTTGAGATTTGGAAAATGGATGTTAAAACTGCATTTCTCAATGGATTTCTTGAAGAAGAAATCTACATGGAACAACCGAAGGGTTTTATATCCAAGGAAAGTTCTCAAGTGTGTAAGCTTAAGAGATCCATTTATGGACTTAAGCAAGCTTCAAGGAGTTGGAATAAAAGATTTGATGAAGCCATACAGGGTTATGAGTTTGTCAAAAATCTTGATGAGCCATGTGTTTACAAGAAGGTTAGTGGGAGATCTATCACTTTCCTTGTCTTGTATGTTGATGATATTCTGTTAATTGGGAATGACATTGGTATGTTAACTAATGTTAAGGTTTGGTTATCCTCTACCTTCTCTATGAAAGATTTGGGAGAAGCCGCCTATATTCTTGGAATTAAGCTTTATAGAAATAGAGCTAAAAGAATATTAGGGCTATCTCAAAAACTCTATTTGGAGAAAATTCTAAAGAGATTTAGAATGGAAGACTCCAAAAGAGGATTGATACCTGTTAGACATGGTTTGCAACTCTCCACGAAGCAATCACCTAAGACTCCAGCGGAGAGAGCAGAAATGGCCAAGATTCCTTATGCTTCTGCTATAGGAAGTCTAATGTATGATATGTTGTGTACAAGGCCAGACATTGCATTTGTTGTCAGTCTAACAAGCAGATATCAATCAAATCCAGGTATGGCTCACTGGATTATTGTCAAGGCTATCTTTAAGTACTTGAGAAGAACTAAAGATATGATCTTAACATATGGAGGAGGTGATCTGTTAATTGAAGGCTTTACAGATTCTAGCTTTCAATCAGATAAGGAGAAACTTATATCCACTTCAGGATATGTGTTTATATGTAATGGAGCTGCAGTTGTTTGGAAAAGTTCTAAACAAGATACTGTAGCTGATTCCACTACTGAGGCTGAATATATTGCTGCCTCAAGTGCCGCTAAAGAAGCAGTGTGGTTGAAGAACTTTATCACCGAACTTGGTGTGGTTCCTTCTATTGTTAGTCCAATCCCTTTGTATTGTGATAACAATGGAGCGATTGCACAATCCAAGGAACCAATGTCTCACAAGAACTTCAAACATGTGCTTAGGCGGTATCACTTAATCAGAGAGATTGTTGGACGAGGAGATATCTCAGTGCAGAAAATAGCATCAGCTGATAATCCAGCTGATCCATTTACTAAGCCAATGACTCAGTCACAGTTAGACCGTCATCTTGAGAAGATAGGTCTTAAATATTGTACTGAATGGCTCTAGTGCTAGTGGGAGATTGTAAGTGTTGTATGCCCTAGGCCATTCCTTGTGTATATTATACAGGGTGAATTTTGTATCCAAATGGCAGTTAATAAAATATGTATTCATGTGTAATTATTTGTATTGTTTAATTACTTAATGAATATATATTAGTCCAAAGATTATTTACAAAGAGATAATATTATTAAGAGTTAATAATTATGAGATATATTTCTTTGGTGAAATAATAATCTTAAATATTCATAGTCGGTGGATAATGAATTGGACAATCATCTATCCTTGGACTATCACCTCTGTTTATTTTCTTGATTAGTATGAGATATTAATCAGAAACAGAAAATCTCATTCTGTTTGATATGTTGATATCAGAATAAATATGTGGACATTCAAAGAGGTGAATGGTTCGAACTGTGACGTTAGATAATAATTGCACAAAGGTTTACTCCTAGTCAACATAATTATTATCTAGGTCATAATAGTGCATATAGTCCTTTGACTTGAGGAAACTTAGTTGTTCTTGCGCAGGTAATTATAGTTTGTTCCTGCTTTGTACTGGGATCTTAATTCTGGTAATCCGGCAGTGAATCGCTATAGTTAGTTGAGTAGTGTAACAAGAGTTTGCTAATAGAGGATTCATTACTCTAAGTAAATAGAGATAAATCCTAAGATAGTTATTGATTAGTTTTTGATGGAATGAGTTTCTGGCCAGGACAATAAGACTCATCTGATGAGATAAGTATCAAAGAATGGTTCTTTGATAAGAGTCTTATTTTATCAAAGACTTAATCAATATTTCTTAGTATCTTGACGATTAGAGTTTGACACTTTGTGACTCTAGTCAAGATCGGGATTTTTAATGAAAGGACTTTAGTGCATGGAAATTATGATCGATGGTTCAGAATTAGTTTAATTATAAGTTTACTTCGAGTAACTTCATTCTTTAATTGGGACGTCATGGCGCAGTGTGTTAGCTGGAGATCGTGACCTTTAGAGGAATATAAGTATATATAAGCTAAGCTTATATAGGATACGCTTATAGTACAAGGAATTGGATTCCTGACATACTTACTAAGAGTTAGTATTATGCCTCTAATGCCAGTTAAAGATGAACCTAGAAAGTCACACACTTATAAGTTGTCTGTATCAAGCTTTAGTTAAATTGATTAATTAAAAGTGTTTTAATTAATTAATTAATTGACACAATTGAATATGTCAATGAGATTGACAAAACATTCTGACACTGTTTGATATTCAATTGAAACGAGGAAATTATAATAATTATTCTTGCTCAATTTAAGTTGATGGCTTTTTTCGAATACAATAGTCAAGTGTTGACTGTTTGTATTAAGAGGTGTCTTAAATTAACTCCTCTAAGTATGTACTAAAGGATATAATAGTAATTAATTATTATATTAATTATTATATATATATATATATATATATATATATATAACATGCACCAGGACACTTGTCCTGGTGCATGCTTTGTTTCAATCCAAAGGATTGAAACAAAGTGTATATATATATATATATATCAAACGATATATATATATATATACACGAAGGAATAATATATGCGTACGGTTTTTTCGGTTCAGAGAAATCATATCCGAAATGAGTTTTCGATTTTGAGCAAGAACAATCAATTCCTTCAAAGCTTGATCTAATCGACTTAGTGGACTGACTATAGGTTTCACCACTAGAGAAGCTTTAATACCCGATTGGAATCTACAAGAGGTATTTTTCCAATCTCGTAGTATAAATATCAATTTGATTATTAAAGAACTTAATGATCTTGGTTAAGGATTTGATGTCAGACATCGGATGTTTGACTGTTTATCAGAGTGATTGAATCACACTGATTGTTTGTTTAGGGAAAATTTTTGAAATTCGTTCCTAAATACCAACATGCTTCCGCTTCAAATCCTTCACCCACGCGGGCCGCCTGCCTGTCCACACGGGGCGTGTCCTGGGAAAATAGCAGAAATAATGCAACTTGTGTATTTACAATTCTACCCCCGAGTTTGATGTATAAGTAAGAGTGATTAGAACTCATTTCAGTATTCAATTTTCCATGTATGAGAGTTCCTCACACCTTGAGAGCTTCATAATCCTCCCGTTACTCCGTCGAAGTTCCGTTCCACCCGCATTCACCAAGCTCGAGAGTTCCGCCTCCAAGTCCTAAGAGACGACTTTGAGTCCGGTTAGCTAGTCTTAAGGGTCGATTCTTCTTCCCTTTCTACTTGTTAATTAGCTTGTACTCTTTCTATGTACTAGGCTTGGTTGTATCCCGTATTTTCATATTCCACATTTATAATACATGATTTACGATTCTGTTTTCACTATACGTGTTAATGTTTATTGCTTGCTTTGATACTTATAATTGATTGTTGTGTTGGTCGTTAACGAGCTCCGAAATCTATTAGGAATCACATAGGTGTTGCCTCACCGGAGTTGACAAACCGGAAACCGTAGGAATTGACAAGCCATTGAACTTACAGGCCCTAGTTTCTGATCCTAAGAATTAGAGTCGCCTTAAGAGGGAATCACGACTCTAGAACCTCACGGAGTTGTTTGGTCTATTAATAGTCGTCTTTTCAAGAGTAAAACTATTAATCGTGTATATTTCGTGTCGTTTATCATAAGTTATAACTTATCATCACCCGTATCATTCTAAGAGGGCTCGAAACACATGAAAATTGTCTCACCCGTAGTTAGGAGTAGTTTATAGTTGTCACCCAACCAACTAAAGTACTCACCGCTTAAATAACGTATAAAACCGAGTAGTTTAATACTTGTAGATATAAATCCCGTGGATTTGATACCCGGTCTTAACCGGATTATTACTTGATACGACGGGGTACACTTGCCCCTACGTAGTAGCATCTAGTAGAGTTGGAGCACTTAGAAGGATCATATCCATAACCCTAGCACACATTTATCATTATATTTTACCGCTCTACTAGATACCCCATCAAGTTTTTGGCGCCGTTGCCGGGGATTTATATGTTCTTGCAATATTAGACCAAAACGTTTTATTGTTAGTCTAAACATTATCTTTGTATAAATTGTTTATATACACTTTTATTGACCATATTTTTTGTTGTTCATATTCTCTTTGTTTTTTTTTTGAGTTTATGCACACCCGATCTCGGAGTGATACTCTCGTTCCTATTGATCTTGAAATTGAACGAACTCTTTGTAGGATTCGAAGAGAAAAGATGGCCAACGTCAACAACGAAACCAACCCACCAGTGAACAACATCCCGTATGGAGGGGGAAACGACACCCGAACAATGATGGAGATCCTAGCTCCGCATCGACCATAAAATCACAACGGAATCGTCGCCCCTGCCATCCCGGCCAACACATATGAGATAAAGACTAGCATGATCCAATTGATCCAACAACTCGGTCAATTCGGAGGAGAACTTCATGAGAACCCTAATGAACACTTTGATAAATTTCTTACGTGTGCCGATACTTCTCGGCAAAATGGTGTCCCGGTTGAGGCCGTACGTCTAAAGCTTTTTCCTTTCTCTTTGACAGGCCAAGCGTTGGAATGGTTGCACTCATTGGAAGCCGGAACTATTACGTCATGGGTCGAGCTCGAAAAGGAGTTCCTCTCCTATTACTTTCCACCTTCCAAGACGGTGAAGTTGCGCAATGATATCACTTCCTTTCGGCAACTCGAGTATGAAGCCCTTCATGCGGCTTGGGCGAGGTTCTGAAAATTGCTTCAAAGTTGCCCACACCACGACATCCCCAAGCACGATCTTGTAAGTACTTTTTTTATCATGGTTTAACACCTACTAATCGTGCTACCGTGGATTCAGCAGCAGGTGGGGACCTGTTCAGGAAATCAGCAAGCAAAGCATATGAGCTCATCAATGAGCTCCCAAGAAAAAGCATTCATGGGCAAGAAGATCGGCTAGCCGGACCCCCGAGACATCAAGCATTCGCCGTGGAAAAGGAGGCTCCAAAGGGTTCCATGGTTGAGATGAACAAGAAACTAGATGCTTTAATAGCACAATTGAGCCTCAACAAAGATGCACAGGTCCTGATGTGCAACCAATGTGGTGGTGATCACAACGGAAGAAATTGCAACACCGGCACCCCTTTTGTCGGTGAAACCGAGAACGTAAGTTACGTAGGAGGTAACCAAAGGTACAACTCTAACTCAAACTCCTATCCTAACCACCACAATAATAACGATAACGGGTGGAGACTTCGATACTAACACCCTAATCTGTCATATGGCAATAACAATAACGTATTGAGGCCCCCACCCGAGTTTCACCAAGAATATAGGGAGCACGGGCTAGGGCAATCCCAAAATGCCCCCGACGGTCGGAATGCCCAACCTCCCAACAACGCGCAAGGCCAATTGGTAACTTCCTTGTTAAAGGACATTCTAACCCGTCTTGCCGACAATGAGGTGTTTTGCAGGGATTTGAGTCACCAAGTGGCTCATTTAAACCGACAACAACAGGAGCGACAGCTAGGAACTCTCCCAACCAATACTGAGCAAAACCCGCGGGCTAGAATAGAGAATCCGGGCAAGCAGTAACTCTTCTCAACAGTCACAGCTCGGATCCATCGGGCTCCGGTTTGGATATCTTGCAATAAGCACACCAGCCGAGAAAGTCGAGCTACTCCGACTATAAACGTAGCCCCGATTTGCATTTTCCAAACCTTTTGTCTATATGTATCATATACGTTTTTCAAGTTAATTTTATTTTTTCCGTGTGTATTTCCTTCTTTCCGATTGTTTTCATTTTCTTGCGGTTTTCTCGTTTCGTCTATTTTTAAATACACACCAAAACGTAAAAAAAATCATAAAACCCACAATACAAAAAAACAAATCCCATTTTTAATACAAACATCTATGTGGAGCGTACACACTGGTGCGCCTCGCGTAGATGAGCCTCTGAACTTTTCATGGTGCTACAAAGCACGCTACGCGGGGCGTACCCCCTACTACACCCCGCGTGTTCCTAGACTTGTAGGAGCCTTCATCAATAAATGATATATTTACGCCCCGCGTGAACCACCTTCACCATTGAATAACGGCTTTCCACTCGGTCTACGCGGAGCGTTACCCTATCTACGCTCCGCGTATCCGAGTCTCTGCCCCAAAAGCACACAAAATACATCTCTTACGCGGAGCGCTCCCATGGGTACGCCTCGCGTAAGACCTGACCTGTAGGGTTCTTGTTTTTCTTTCATTCCATCTTTATTTTGTTTTTGTTTTCATTTCTTTTGCGACGTCCTTGGAATTACGTCATTTTAATCACGCGGAGGGCCGTGCAACCCCACACTTACAGTTTGTTTTGCACTAACAAAAACAAAAATAAACAAAAATAAACAAAAATGATTGAAGTTTCGTTAAAGGTCGTCAAAGGTTTCGTTATTTGTCGTCAAAGGTAAAAACATTGAAACATAAAAATGATTACCCAACACACTACCTTTTACGGACAATAATTAAAAGTTTCGTTATTTGTCGTCAAAGGTAAAAACATTGAAACATAAAGGATCGGTCTAATTAAGAAATTTTAGTCTTGCTTTTGAAGTTATAGAATTTATGCAAAGCCTAGGTTCATACTAAACAAAAGCATTGAGTCCTAACCCACAAGTTATCTCTGTAATGAAATTTAAAAAGGCAATAAAAACGGGATGGTCGAAAATTTGACGAGAACTTGAAAGTACACAATTTAACCCGAAATTCTTGTGAGGTATTTTTGAGCCTAAGAGAGTTCGTACGAGAACTCTATTTCTTTCATAATCTTTCGAGAGCTTTGACTTCACTCGACTCATAGAGTTTGCATCTAATACCGGGTTAAGTACACTTATTTTGGTAAGAAGGGCAATAGATGATAAAACGGACCCACTTAGGCTAAATTCCTTTCTTAATTATTTTTCTCGTTTTCATTAACCTTTAGGAAGCCCCTCGATCCTATTAACCGACTTCTTTGCTAATAGCTTTTTAACATTTAACCCTTTTTACTCTTGTTCAAATACCAATAAAATAAACCGCATCAGAATCACCCAAAACAAGCCGAGGCCTTAACAAGTAAGCACAATAAGTCTTCGAAATCGTTTTTGTGCCGCTCTCAAAATAAAAAGAAAAAGAAAAACACAATAAAGAGCAAAAAGGCATTCTCAAGCTCCACCAGAGCAATTGCAAGTTTTATTTTACAAAGCTTGCTAAGGCCAAAATGAAAAAAAGCGATGCGATCATGAAAATGGTATTTGGACTCGAGTTTCTAAAAATTAACCGCTAAAAAGCCACCCACATTACAACCCCCCTCCGGGTTCATTTTTAATATTGCCTAAACCATAACATAGGGGGAAAAACCCGGATGAAAATGCAAACTCAAAGTGACTTCGAGTAAGTACAAAGGAGAGCGCAAAAACATCAACCCACCAAAATTTGAGCGTAAGAGTGAAATCCCTTGGTGAGGTACAATCGGGTTCTCAAAAGATAATCGATCCCCGTTAGTATTGCCTATTAAGTTTGATCATGGAGGTTTCAAATAAGTTTTGGTCGTTCATTCGTTTGCGTAAGTACTTGCCGAAAACTTTGCATAAAACTTTAGCTTCTAAATCACGCACTTGGTAAAACCAACCGGAAGTTTGTTTCTTAATTGTCTCAATCCCTTGTCTTTCAATTTCTTTTACTTGAGGACAAGTAAAACTTTAAAGTCCGAGGAGGCTGATAGGGGCATTTTGTCCCTATCTTTTAGCGTGAATTACGATTTAATTATGGACTAAATGAGTGAGTTTAGTTACAAAAATAATGTGCTTCTAATAAAATAACAAAAAGAAAATGAATTTTATGCTTTTGATTGATTTCCCTTGTTTTTAGTTAATTTCGGAAAAATAAACGACAAGCTAACTCGGCCGTTGAGAATTTTATTTCGCAGGTACAAGCAAAGGAGTAAAAATCCACCAGGTACGCGGGGTGTCTCTATCAATACGCAGGGCGTACAGGAGAAATTCTTCAATATAAGTTTTAGAAGCTCAGGTACGCGGGGCGTGTTCCAAGCCACGTGGGGCGCCGAAGACATGATTCAAGCGATTGAACTCCAGAGGCTCAACCACGCGGGGCATACGCCAACCTACGCGGGGCATGTTCATGACATCAGGCCTGAACCTGATCCACACACAGTCAATTATCAACGGAATAGGCAAACATGCGGGGCATCTGCCTAGCCACGCAGGGCGTGGTTTGAATAACAAGACTGAATCTGATCCACCTGCCAGAAATTGTCAACGGAATGGGCACCCACGTGGGGCGCCTGCTTGTCCACGCGGGGCGTGTCTTGGGAAAATAGCAGAAATAATGCAACTTGTGTATTTACAATTCTACCCCCGAGTTTGATGTATAAGTAAGAGTGATTAGCACTCATTTCAGTATTCAATTTTCCATGTATGAGAGTTCCTCACACCTTGAGAGCTTGATAATCCTCTCGTTACTCCATCGAAGTTCCATTCCACCCGCATTCACCAAGCTCGAGAGTTCCGCCTGCAAGTCCTAAGAGACGACTTTGAGTCCGGTTAGCTAGTCTTAAGGGCCGATTCTTCTTCCCTTTCTTTTTGTTAATTAGCTTGTACTCTTTCTATGTACTAGGCTTGGTTGTATCCCGTATTTTCGTATTCCACATTTATAATACATGATTTACGATTCCGTTTTCACTATACGTGTTAATGTTTATTGCTTGCTTTGATACTTATAATTGATTGTTGTGTAGGTCGTTAACGAGCTCCGAAATCTATTAGGAATCACATAGGTGTTGCCTCACCGTAGTTGACAAACCAGAAACCGTAGGAATTGACAACCCACGGAACTTACAGGCCCTAGTTTCTGATCCTAAGAATTAGAGTCGCCTTAAGAGGGAATCACGACTCTAGAACCTCACAGAGTTGTTCGATCTATTAATAGTCGTCTTTGCAAGAGTAAAACTATTAATTGTGTATATTTCTTGTTGTTTATCACAAGTTATAACTTATCATCACCCGTATCATTCTAAGAGGGCTCGAAACACATGAAAATTGTCTCACCCGTAGTTAGGAGTAGTTTATAGTTGTCACCCAACCAACTAAAGTACTCACCGCTTAGATAACGTATAAAACCGAGTAGTTTAATACTTGTAGATATAAATCCCGTGGATTCGATACCCGGTCTTAACTGGATTATTACTTGATACGACGAGGTACACTTGCCCCTACGTAGTAGCATCTAGTAGAGTTGGAGCACTTAGAAGGATCATATCCATAACCCTAGCACACATTTATCATTATAATTTACCGCTCTACCGGATACCCCATCACTCTCTCAAGAACATCATGTCGAGCGATTCCCGGAACAACTCCGGCGAGAACTACGACGACAACCGCTCAGACATTAATCCAGCCTCTCTTGCTGAGCAGGAATATAACGAGACTTCCTCAAAGTCCCAGGAACAGATACATGGTCATTATGACCAAGCTATGCCCGAGGTCAGCATCCTCGGTGAAAACCCTCACACTGACCAAACGACCCCTTCGAAGAAGAAGAAGAAAAACAAACAACCCAAAGAAAAGAAGTTCTTCATGGTTTTCAACAGTATAAAAGGCCTAAAAGTCTACCACTCCCGATGGTTCTCTAAGAGCTTTGTCGAAGCTGAGAAACCGTTCTGCGATTGGATATCAAAGAATGGATGGACTGACATGTTCTCTCTCCCTAGAACTACTTATCCACAATTGGTGAAGGAGTTCTACGCAAACCTAAAGGTCGCTGAGGACGACGATGACCATTTAGTCACCACGGTTAAAAATAAGGACATCACCATCACCCCCTCTTACCTTGCTACCCTGCTAAAGCTTAAAGCAGAAGGTGCTGAACTGCATTGCACAAATGATTATAAGCGGGTTAAGTACGTAGCTGCGTTTTGTAAACCCAAGAACCACAGCGGTGAAACCTATAGTACTAACATGGGTCAGCCTCAAAGGCACGCACACTACCTTCTGACCAACTACCTGTTTCCTAAGGTCAACGCCTCCTCCTCAGCCTCAAACTTTAAGTAGTGCTTCATCTGGCACATGTTGAACTACAAGCCGCTCAACATGTCTGTCTTTCTCATTGGAGCTTTCCAATGCAACACTGGGATCCTAAGGATGGGTTCTCTCATCACTAAAATTCTACAGGATCATAAGGTCAGCTTAAAGGAAAAAATCAGTGTGATAGGTACTGAGATCACTACGGGAATCCTACTCGGTCTGGCCCACAGTCAGCCTATCAAGCCTAAGAAAGGAAAATGGGTTGTTGTTGAAGAAGAACCTGCTGAGGATGATATGGATGAAGGACATGCTGAGTTATCCCGGAAAGGAAAGAGAGTTGTGGTTGACACAGAACCTGCTGAGCGAACTAGGCAGGAAAGAAAAAGAAAAGCTGACCAATCCTCAACCCCACTAGACAAAGAGATTAACAAGACTGCCAAGAAAATCAGGGTGGTGGTTGGTGGAAAGAAAACTGCACATGCTGAGTCAGTGCAGAAGAAGGCAGAGTTAGCAGAGAAAAGGAAGGAAAGAGTTGACCCTGAAGAAGAGAGTGAGGAGACTCTTGAGCAACCCCTAAAGAGGAAGAAGACCTCTGGGATGACACCGTTGGAAGCCAACCCCATTGACTTCGTCATTCCCAAAGACTCTCACTTCATGTGAGCTCAAGAGATCGATCTAGAAAAGACACCATGTGATCAGGAAGAAGATGAAGGCTGCACTGCCGAGCAGCCTCAAGCTGATAAGATGGGGTCTGCTGAGCCGAGCAACACAGCTACTGCTGAGCAATCTAATGAGCAAGGAGCTAAGTCTCCAGTGAAGGACAAGGTTGAGGAGAACCTTTATGCTGACTTAGAACTCAACTTCTCTTCTGCGTCACCTGACTCCCCTGCCGCTGACCCTTCTCCTCCAACCAAAACTCCAAAGGGCAGTGCGGACAAGCGTTTCAAACGCAAAGCTCAAAAGCCCAACGTTATAGATCTGCTGGATGAATCACCACTGAGGTACCCAATCACAGACTTGACCGGGCTCTAATTCCAATTCTTCACCACCATCACTGAGCCCACTCCAGACCAAGTAAAGGAAAAACAAGCCTCTGTTTCTCAAGCTGAGGAACAAGCCACTAAAGGTCCAACTTCTGCCGACACCTCTGCTCAACCTTCCACTGAGAAAGTGCTCGATGTTCCAACTGCTCAACATCATGAGTTAGCCAAGGAAAATCCACATGCTAAAGACAGCTCTAAGTTGCCTCAACCTCAAGACTCAACTCAACTTCAGACTGAGCCTGAGCAGGTAAATAACACTGTTGAGCAACCCATTCCTTCTTCTACTAAACAGTTAGAAATCAGGCCGCTCCTGCTGCTGGCCTCAATTCAAGTGCAGCTGCTGACCAGGCTGGCACCTCCACTTCTGGGCAGCACCAAAATTCTCCACCTGCTGCTGCTAACCAAAGAACGGCCACTTAGCACAACACTGATGATCCTTATACTTATTTGGATGCTTCTGAGTCAGGAAGAAGAATCATCCACTCTGCTCAAACTCTACTTCAAGAGATTCATCAGTCTCAAGCTGATGCTGCTGGGTCCATTCCTGCTGAGCCAATTCAATTTTCCTCCGTCACGCAACTTTTGACCGAACTCAAAGGTCTCAAGGAGCTGATGAGTGTCATGACTTTTCTAGTCTCTCAGCAGCCCAAGCAAGAATTCATAGTCAAGCTGGCCGAACTTCAGCTGATGATGGTTAATCATATGAACTCCATCGAAGGGAAAATCAACGCCCTGATTGCTGCGAACTCATCATCCGCCACTTCTGCTGAGGTCACTCAGCACTTTACCCAGCTGACTGCCGAGCTAACCGGGGCTCATGAACTTATCTCCTCCTCTTCTCAATGCTCCATAGAACAAATCGGTGAGGCTATACGCCTACTCAACTTGAACAAAGAAGAAATGGATACTGACCAAGCCAAGACCAATGACATTTTACACTGCACCAGGTCAACACTTGCGCATGTTCGGCACATTAATACTCAGCGTCATTCGTATGATTCTGCACTACTTAGGATGTACTATCAATCCTATGCACGAATGATGGACTCGATTACTTAGATTGGGAAGTCACTTGAGTACCTACTTAGCATGCTCAGCGCGAATATTAAAATCCCCGCTTCAAGTATGGCCGATGGTGTGCAGGTCTTTAAGGGTCTTAGAGAAAGTACGGGTCATATGCAACACTATTCATCCGTACTGACTCGTGCTGTTCAACAAGGGAAGTTCTATGCTCCTCCCCTTCAATCTAATGATGCTGGCAAAACGGGGGAGAAATATCAAGCTAAGCATGCTGCTGGAACTCAGCAGAAGCCTCCTGGCTCAACTTCTGCTGTCCCGAGCACCCATACTCAGCAACAATGAACAGTCAAGCCGAGCCAAACCAAACTCAAGTCAAATCAAGTTCAAGCCAATATCAAGAAATAGAACTAGCAATAGTCTATAGTCTTAGCTTATAACTTATGTTTTTATGGCATGTTCTTGTTGTGCTGAGTATTTCTATATATAAGCATCTTTTATCCAAACTGTCTTTATATATGCGATGCTTACTTGCTGTGTTTATATGTTGATCTTTCTCATACAAACTCATTGAACAAACAACTTAAAACTTGTGAATATAAAAATTTATCAAGTAAAATACACTCAGTATACCCCAACTCTGATATTTGAATCTAACTCTGATACCAGAACCCAACTCTAATACCTGAATTAAACTGAGTATCAAAACTGAGTAAATGTCGAATTGTTCCAAGTATTGACCTTCTTCGGAAGCTGACCTTAGGCTCATTTCGATTAAATCTTAGAAGGTTTAGAAATGAACTAAGTCAGTGACTCAAGTCTTAGATTCACTCAATTAGATCTTAGAAGGTTTAGAGTTGAACTAAGTCAACAGATGCAACCCTTACGGGGGAGTAATCTCAGAAGAATAAAGTGGTCAAAAATCATGAGGGATGCTCAACACTGAGTTCCTTGATTAAATACTTTTGCCAACATCAAAATGGGGGAGTTTGTTGAAACACCTTTCCACATGATTTTGATTTGACAAAATTATTTAAGTTAATCCCATGATTAAAACAATTAAATTTAAGTGCTTTGATTTAATTGTACTAATGTGTTTGTTCAATGTTGAGTATCTTAACTAACGAGAACAAGAACTTAAAGTCTCTAAAAGAAAGACAGAACAAAGTCAGCATGAGCAAGTCACACAGCGGAAGCTGAGTGGAACTCAACTCAGCCTTGCAAAAGGAATGTCTTCTTCGGGAAAGCTTGAAGGCGAAGCTGCGAAGTCAAGCTGAGCAATATTCAAGACGCCGCTAAGTCAAGCTGAGTGATATTCAAGTCAGTGTCCAATTATCTGTCAACTTGTGAGATAAAGTCTGACACATTTCAGAAGCCTCGAAAATCCATTTCAAGGACCTTTTCGGGAAGCATGGACCATCTGGAGTTTGGCAAGAAGACAAACCTGGCGCTAAAAGACGAACCTGTCACAAGAAGACGAAACTAGCAAACCTGGCTCCTGTGCAAATCAGAAGACAGGATTGGCCTGCGGTTCTAGAAGCTGACCACATGATGACGAAGAAGACCGTTCTTCTCAACGGCTATGTCGGATTTCCAAATCATTGAAGCTTCATAATTCACTATAAATGGACAAGTTCATCACTTGGATCATTGCCAAACACATACAAGAGAGATACAGACAAGCAAAATCTTCACTAAGTCAAAAATCCAAAAGAGAAGCTGTCTGAATAGAAAAAAGCAAGTTCTTACACCCAATTCCAATCATTGTGTAAAAGTCTAGAGTGAATTTTATTCATCTAAAGTGTTCTTCGTTTTGTGAGAACAATTTTGTATCAATTGTAAAGGTTAGAAGAGTGGAGCTGAGTACTCGGTTATAGTACTCAGTGGTAGAGAAAATCTGAATACTCGGTTATAGTGTTCAGTGGTAGATAGGATTGAGTAGACGAATAGAGGACGGTACTCTTGCATACTCAGTTGCTATTGTAAACGGTTTGTGCTCTACCTTTAAAGAGCTCAGTAGTGGATTGAAAAAGCCCGGAGGAATTCTAGGGACTGGACGTAGGCGGTGAGGCTGAACCAGGATAAGTCTAATGAGTAATCTCTAACCCTTTCTCTTGATATATATGTTTATGTATGTGTTGCTTGCTTAAATTGCTCAGTAAATAATTTGTACAAGCCGATGCTGAGTAATCAGAGTGCTGAGTTGGAAGCTGACCTAAAGTGTTACTTCGCAACTCACAATTGAAACAGCTCTAGTCAGTATCTGATTAAAGCTGTCTCACACCTCACTCAGCCTTGCTGACCTAAAGCTGAGTTAAATTATCAAACATTTAATTAAGTCAGCATTATAAAGCGAAAAAGTTACATTAGTTCCTAACCCCCCCCCCCCCTTGGAACTAATCCTACTACGTTACACGGGACCAACACATAAACCATTACAACTGATTCAACTTCTGAAATCCATTTCCATTGGGATTGTATTATCTTATACTTTATCAGAAGAGATGGATTCCATATGAGTATCGTATGATCACTAGAGATAACGAAACATATGAATCCATCACAAGAGTTACAAACCTCGACACGGTTCGCATTTTCATGACCAATAAATATCTTATACGGAAAATCAAATCTTTTAGAATATAAAAAGTTGTCATCTTCTTTGTAGAGAACACATGGATAAGATGCATACTCATCCGGAATAATGAGACCAATGGAATTTTTGCATTGATTGTATAGGGCATCACGCGCACGATTTAGATATTTTTTTATGAAATCTGTACGTGTTATAATGGAATACCATTTCATATATCAATGCTAAATCTGTACGAAATGCCTAAAAGACTTGATTCGGTCATTTCAACATTATAGATTTTCAAGAATAGTTTAATCTATAAACTAAGATCATTATTGGTAGCTTTATATCTTTTAGATTTCGACTTTCAAGGGTAGCACGAGCACGATTTAGATGTTTTTTTATGAAATTGGTACGTGTTATAATGGAATACCATTTCATATATCAATGCTAAATCTGTACAAAATGCCTAAAAGACTTGATTCGGTCATTTCAAAATCATAGATTTTCAAGAATAGTTTAATCTATAAATTAAGATCATTATTGTTAGCTTTATATCTTCTAGATTTCGACTTTCAAATAGAAAATGGCGTCTGTTCTTGCATATCTGATAGGAAACTGAGCAAAATTTGCAGGAAATGCCTAAAAGACTTGACTCAGTGATTTATAGATTTCAAGAATAGTTTAATCTAAAAATTAAGATGATTGTTGTTAGCTTTATATCTTCTACAAAATTATGATTTCAACTTTGAAACAGAAAAATGCGATTGTTTTTGCATACATGATAGGAAAAACTAAGCAAATTTGCAGGTGAACAGATATTCCTTGTTAAGTTTTGATAGCACAACAGAACAAACTATCACAATTTGAGGAGAATCAAATTTCCCTAACAAAATCTGATATCTACACAGCAAAATTAACTGCTCCAACAAAACGCATAATTAATTACATAGATACAAGTATAGAATTAGATAAGTAGAACAAAAAGGAAGTGTAAATTAAGAACTGTAATACTCTATTTCGACTTCAAAACAGAAAAATGTTATTGTTCTTACACACCTGATTAGGGGTGTAAATGAGCCAAACCCTAGGTAGGCTCGGTATTGGCTCGTTAATATCTCGAGCCGATCCCTCTCGAACCGAGCTTTGACGAGCTTTGACCGAGCCGAGCTTTGACCGAATCTGACCGAGCTTTAACCGAGCCGAGCTTTTATTGAGCTTCTACCAAATTCATCATACATACATAGAATAAATAGTTTAGAAAATAAAAAAGCCTTGTAAAAACATTAGACGCTAGTCGGGCGGGCAAGGCCCTCAGGGATTAATCGGGGATTAGTCGGAGTTAATCGGGGATTAATCGGATTTGTATTTTTGTATTTTTTATTTGTTAATCAACAAATTATTATATAAATTCAATTAAAATATGTATTATACTATCTAAAAATAATAATATAAAATTATTTAATGTAGAAAAACATGCATATTTGTAACATATATCTTTAAAAATGTACAAACATCAACATTTCAACAACAATATCATTGAAACAACTTAAAATTGGATTATAATAAACCAAAAAAATAAATTCACAATAAAAAATGTCTTTGTTCATTGTCGCTTAGGCGACACCTAGGCGGTCTAGGCGGAGGCAAGACGACTAAAAATCACATAGGAGTCAATAAAACGCCTAGAGGGACTAATTGGAGAAAATCACAACGGATTCTCAATTTCGAGCGACTAGGCGGGGCCTAAACGGTCTAGGCGGCCTTCGTTTCAAATAGTATACTCCATATGAAAAACTAAGCAAAATTTGTACGAAATGCCTAAAAGACTTGATTCGGTCATTTCAACATCATAGATTTTCAAGAATAGTTTAATCTAGAAATTAAGATCATTATTGTTAGCTTTATATCTTCTAGATTTTGACTTTCAAACAGAAAATGGCGATTGTTCTTGCATATATGACAGGAAACTAAGCAAAATTTGCAGCAAATGCCTAAAAGACTTGACTCAGTGATTTCAACGTCATAGATTTCAAGAATAGTTTAATCTAAAAATTAAGATGATTGTTGTTAGCTTTATATCTTCTACAAAATCATGATTTCGACTTTGAAATAGAAAAATGTGATTGTTCTTGCATAAATTATAGGAAAAACTAAGCAAATTTGCAGGAAATACCTAAAAGACTTCGACTCGTAATTTCAACACCATAGATTTCAAGAATAGTTTAATCTAAAAATTAAGATGATTATGTAGACATTTCGTTTACTGTAAATACATTTTGTGGTAAATTAAATCCAGACTCGTGCTTCACAAACGAGAGCGAAATCATACCTTGAAGATCATTAGCATAAGATAACCAGACGCAGGTGGAGATGACAGATTTTTGTATGCTGCAATAGCGGTGGTTCAGCGGAGGCCGGAGTGATTTGATGGTTCACCGGAGGCCGGAGTGATTTGGATGTCTTTGCTTCGGTATTGCCTTGGAGAAATAGGAACAGGGTTTATGAACAGATGGCAAGGTGAGGAAGAAGAGAATGAATATAAAGTTCAATTTTTTTAAGGTAAAAAAAAAATCACGAGTCCTTCATTATTTTATTTTTGTTGAATTGACCCTCTGAATCTTTTATTTTAACATATTAAGCATTTTTTATAACATTAAACTCACGATGACAAAAAAATTAGCTTTCAATATAAACTCGGTTAACAGTATATTATTCAATCTATTTGTATTCAATATTTTTATTTTTTCAATTTGAATTTAAGTTTTTACGGTTTCTCTATAGACATATTAACCATATCAAAACTATTTTCGAACTATTGAAAATACAAATTTGAAAAAGAATAATCGAATTTTATATTCAAATTGATTTTTCTTTTATATTAAAGACTTAATGTGACCAAAATAAAAGACTAAAGTCTAATTTTGTTAAAATAAAATATGAACGTTAAAAATTAGTAAAACCGTAAAAATGAGCAAAGTTCAATGCCATAAGTGTAATTTACCTTAGTATTAATAGTTGTTTGAAATAAAAAGAAATCGTAAACTTCAAATCCATGAGTGTAATTTACCGTAATATTGGTATTTAGTAGTTTGTATGAAACAAAAAAGAAAAGAAAAATTATTCCGATGCCGGGATTAAAACCCAGGTCTCCTAAGTGAAAGCCAGATATCCTAACCGCTGGACGATATCATAATGCTTGATATTTCTATTTTAAGGTCATTAACGGTCATTTTGAGGCGTTAGTTATATTTTGTCAGCCATAATGTTTAGAAATATAATGTTGAGTGACTTTTATGTTACGTTTTGATGTTTAGTAGCATACAGTAAAAATTAGCATACCGTAACAATGAGTAAAGTTTAGTGCCATTAGTGTAATTTACCCTAGATTTGGTAGTTGTTTGAAATAAAAAAGAAAAGGTAAACTTCAATTCCATGAGTGTAATTTACCGAAATATTGGTATTTAGAAGTTTGTATGAAACAAAAAAGAAAAGAAAAATTATTTCGATGTTGGGAATCGAACCGGATCCATTGGGTGAAAGCCATATATCCTAACTGTTGGACGATATCAGAATGCTTGATATTCCTATTTTAAGGTCATTAACGGTCATTTTGAGGCGTCAGTTATATTTTAGTAGCCATTTTGAGGCGTCAGTTATATTTTAGTAGCCATAATGTTAAGAAATATAATGTTAAGAGACTTTTATTTTACGTTTTGAAGTTTAGTAGCATACTGTAAAAATGAGTAAAGTTCAGTACCATGAGTGTAATTTACCCTAATATCAGTAGTTGTTTGAGAAAAAAATTATTCTATGCGTGTAATTTATCATAAGAATAAATATTTCTATTTTAAGGTCGTTCACAGTCATTTTGAGACGTTGTATTTTGGTGGCTGTAATGTTAAGCAATATAATATTGAGTGATGTTTATTTTACGTTTTGAAGTTTAGTAGCATACTGTAAAAAATAGTAAAACCGTAAAAATCAGCAAAGTTCAATGCCATGAGTGTAATTTACTCGTAGTTGTTTAAAATAAAAAGAAAAAGTAAACTTCAAGTCCATGAGTGTAATTTACTATAATAATTGTATTTAGTAGTTTGTATGAAACAAAAAAGAAAAGAATTTTTTTTTCAGATGTCGGGAATCAAACCCGGGTCCCCTGGGTGACAGCCAGATATCCTAACCGTTGGACGACATCGGAATGCTTGATATTCCTATTTTAAGGTCAGTGTCATTTTGGGGCGTTAGTTATACTTTCGTGGCCATAATGTTAAGAAATATAATATTGAGTGATTTTTACGTTTTGCAGTTTAGTAGCATACCGTAAAAATTAGTATACCGTAAAAATGAGTAAAGTTCAGTGCCATGAATGTAATTTACCCTAGTATTGGTAGTTGTTTGAAATAAAAAGAAAAAGTAAACTTCAATTCCATGAGTGTAATTTACCATACTATTGGTATTTAGAATTTTGATAACAAGTAGAGAAATTCTGATCAACTTCCGTCCCTGTGGGGGCGTCGTTGGGTTCGACGGGGGGAAGCTCCGATGCCAAAGTCAGTAAGATGATTCAAGGAAACAAACTGAATTGACAAAGGTTGTGAGAATGTGTACCTTGATAGCCTAGGGAATCAGGCTATATATAGCTGAGAAGTTGTAACCTTCAGGTAACTAGAAAGTCTCCATTAATGGCGGTTACGAGTTATCTTTAACCTGGCAGTTAGCTAATTGATAAGTCATTAATGATCTTTATGGCCGAGTCGGCGGCCAGCTGTTATAATGGCGAATCAGGTGAATGAAGAGATACGCCTCATAGGTCCGCCAGCGGATCTCTCAGAACAGATCCGTGGAGATCCGCCTGCCAGCTCCCCTTTGGGGATCACTACGCGGTGTTCTTGAGGTGAATATCCCTTTTAGTCCTCGGGTTAATACCACGATGTTATCAGAAGTCCCCCTAAAATGCCCTTAAATTCCTTTAGGGCTTTTGAGCTTCCGCGCGCTGTCATAAACACCTGCATTAATGAGCACACTGTTCAATGCCAATGGATGAATGACACGTGTAGTGGACGCACTGTCCTAGGAAGGAGAAAACTTTATTCTTCCTCTTTCGCTTTCCCTTTCTTCTTCACTTCTTCGTTTTTACTCCATTGCTCGAAGCTTTTTCCAGGAATTTTTCAGAGTTTCGCACCAAGCTTCCGATTTCTCATGTAAGTTCATTTTCTTTTGCTTAACTTTTCTCTGGATGTTTAGAAGTTCGTCTTCATCTTCTAGATCAACTTCAGAACTTTTTAATTCAACTCCTTCTCCTGAAATAGAAGTTGATTTTAGTTGGACCACTTCGTCATCGGAGAACTCTTCTTCTTCCGAGGGCACGATTAACTCTGATTTAGCTGGGTTTAGTAACTCGACGCGTAATCATTACCAAACTCGTTCCACTAGGAACCCGACTCCTTTTACTTCTGTCTCCGGCGCCGCTCCGGCCGGTGCATCTATGTGGTTTCCGGGGACAATGGCCTCTTCTTCAATTCCTCCTAAGAAAAAGAATCCCCGAGCGGAGTCTACTCCGTCTCGTATGAGCGCCGCGGATCTAGTGGATCTGGCGAATCGCTTTCCCTGGATCAAGAACTATGAGACTCAGCTTGCCGCATCTCATCAACATCCTTCCTGTCCGCCTAGCGGTTTCCTTACAGTATACTGTAGTCACGTGGAGAGAGGGTTCCGACTTCCTCTTCCGAAGATGATGGCGGACATCCTCTCCTATTTTGACATCACGGTTAGCCAGCTACATCCCAACTGCTGGTTGGATATCGCTTTAGACTGCTACCTCGCCTCAAATTTAGGAGTAGTATATACGGGTCATATCTTTAGAGCTTTTCACAAACCATCAAAACGAAAGTCCGAATCCTATCTTTCGTTCGCCAAATTCGGAGTGTATTCGCCCTTTAGTGAAAAAATGTCCAATGTTCATTGCTGGGATGAGAGATTCTTCTACGTGAAGATAAAAGATGGCGAACCACTGGGTTTTCCTTCGTTTTGGAATCCCAGGCTGCTACATATGGCGGGCGATATGCGAATTTTAACGGATAGTGATGAGAAGGTGGCGGAGCTCATGAAGTAGATCAAGGCGGATGCATGGACATATGCGGATGCCTTAGCTTTCATGATGAGTGATATTCCATTGATTCGCCGGGAAGGGGATCAATTCATTTACTCAAAGATTACGCAATTTGACCAAGGTACCTTTCATTTCTTCGTGAACTTTGATTACTTTAATTTTTCCTTTGGCAGGGGTTTATCTAAGGCCAATCACGCTCTTGCAGAGAAGCGTAGGAAGTTTCTGGAGGCTGAAGCACGCAAGAAAGATCAAGCGGCGAATCCTCAAGCGGATACTGGAAAACGTCCTGCAGAAACAGTGGTTGAGCCGCCACTAAAGAGGAGGAAGACTACCACCACTGGAGGCCTTAAGCTTATGGCGGATGCCATGAGGCCCGCCAGGCCTGCTGGGGAGATTGCACAGGTAGGTTACCGTTTATTTTTATTTGTTCATCAAGTTTTGGGCTTGAGTTCTGATCTTTGAACGTTTGTGTAGACGGCGAAGCCCGATATTGGTGGATACTGGTCCGCCAAATTTGGAGCCCAAGGATCTTTCGAGAATGAATCCATCCTAAACGATTTGGATGAGGCCTTGGGTCAGGTGGGCGAAGTGCAGAGGAACCATAACCAGATTCCTGGTTCCATTCATGCGCAAAAGGGGAAAACGGAGCTCCTCATGGTGAGTTCCTTTAGCAAGGATTTCGTTTTGCAGAAAATACTGGTCCTTCATTCCCTTTTAATTGTTGAGCTTTTGACAGTTGTATTCTCGCATACGTACCATGGAAACAGAGCTCCTTCAAAATGTGGCGGATAAGGCAACCATCGAGAAGTTAGAGAAAGAGGTAGCGGAAGCCAATGCGAATATCGCTTCTGTTAATGCAAACCTCGCTTTCGCTAATGCAAACCTTGCTTCCGCCACAGCCGCCTTGGTTCTTAGGGACGCAGAAATTGAGAAGTTAAAGGCAAAGATCGTGTCTGATGCCAAAAATCATGAGGACGCCCTTGGAGAAGCGGAATATATGGCGGGTGAGCAAGCCTTTTATTACGACGAAATGCTCATGGCGTACTTCTCACTGGCGCATCCTGAGAATAATTTCACAGATCCGCAATTCGCCGTCCCCGAACCAGAGGATGTGGCGAATTTCAACAAAATGTCAGATGCTAAGGAGTACCTCCATGATTATGTTCGGAGATGGATGAAGGGGCCTATGGAGGAAACCAATCCGTCCACTACTGTCACGTTAGATGAGCTTGAGGAGGTGCCCCCTAAGGCGGATGAAGGTCCGATTCTTGACCAGACTCTTCCCCTTGGTCCCACATCCTCTGTGGATAAGGAGGTATCTCCGGCTGGCGTATCTGTGGATGTGGAGAAGGAAGATCCCCAAGCAAGCGCCGTGAGCAAGGAAAGCGCAAAGGAGGATGCTCCCATTGTTACTTAGTTTGTTTTTATTTGTGACATTGTAAAAACGCTTTTAAGTACAATTTGTTTTAATCCTCTATGGAAGCTATGTTATTTTACCTTTACGTTTGCGTAAGGAAATATATATAGGCATCTAGGATTTGGAGTAGGTGGCCAGCCATACTCCATTGTATGAACCTTTGTGAAGGTTAGAAGCTGTTCTATTCCTTCTAGAGGAAGTAAAGCTGCCCAGGGGATCAATTTGCTACCTATCTTTGAGGTGAAGTGATCCGCCCGTAGGACTTGTGAATCCTTCTCTGGGAAGGATAAGAGAGTGTAAAGACCTTGCGTCCAAGGATCGTTTTAACTCTATTGGAGATTGGGATCCGCTTAGACCATAAGATTGATGTTCTTATGTCTTTAAGGCGAAAAGAAAGTAGCTATAAGATAGCGATACGTTGGATGCCCCCCTTCTTTTTAAGACTGGAATATTGATATTGCTGCAATAAACTTTAAAAAGAACATAGATAATAGAACAAATGATGTTTATTAATGGGAGAGATGCTTTATTACAACAAGTAGGTCTTATAGGTGAGCCTCGTTAAAACCTTTAATAAGAAAAACCACATGGGAAAAAGCTTATTAAAGGAAAAAGAGTACTCAAGACCGTGTGTACACTTTATTTTCTGACAAAATATTTGCAGAGATTTTGGAGGTTCCATGTGCGTGGCAGTGTGTTGCCCTCCATGTCTTGGATTTTAAATGTGGCGAATCCAATCTTGTCCACTATCTGATATGGACCCGTCCAGTTGAGCCCTAACTTGCCATTGCCTTCTCGAGACTGGACTTTGTCAGCCTTTCGGAGCACAAAATCGCCCACATTTAAATCCACAAGCTTGGCGTTTTTATCATGGTAAGCTGCGATCCGCTGTTTATATGCCGCCATGCGCACATAGGATTGGTCTCTGCGATCTTCTATCTGATCTAGATGCTCCCTTAGCCGTTTACTGTTGTCCTCTTCATAATAAAAGGCCACTCTATCACTGAGGACCTGTATTTCGACTGGGATCACGGCTTCGACACCATGAGATAGGGCGAATGGTGTTTCCCCTGTGGCCGTCCTTGGGGTGGTGCGATAAGCCCATAGAACGCTTATCAGCTGGTCCGCCCACTTCTTATCATGCTCTCCCAATCTCTTCTTTATCCCCTTTACGATCGTCCGATTGGTAACTTCAGTCATCCCGTTGGACTGGGGATAATAAACGGAGGCGAATCTGTTCAGGATGCCCAACCCTTCACAAAAAGCTTTGAATTCGCCACAGTTGAACTGTGTTCCGTTATCGGTGATGATGGTATGTGGAACACCGTATCTGCCCACGATGTTGTCTTTGACGAATTCCACCATTCGTTCTGCAGTAATGGAGGAAACAACTTCGGCTTCTACCCATTTGGTGAAATGGTCCACCGCCACTACCATGTACCTCCTCTGTCGGCGAGTCAGAGGAAATGGGCCAACAATGTCTATTCCCCAGAGGGCAAATGGACGTCCTTCTATGATGGGCCTCTGGATATGTTTGGCAGTATGTGATTCATTCGCATGAATCTGGCAACTGTGACAAGATTCTACCAATTTTTGGGCATCCAATTCAGCCGTGGGCCAGTAGAAACCCGCTAACCTGGATTTCTTCAAGATGGCGGCGGATGCTTCATGAGCCCCACATGATCCCTCATGTAGCTCCTTGAGGATTTGTTGTCCCTCTTCCGGCAGAATGCACTTCAACCAGGGATGGCTAAAGGATTTTCTGTAAAGGCCGTCATTGATCATGGAGAAATAAGCCGCTCTCCTAACTATCCGTTGTGCCTCTTCTTTGTCCTCAAGTAAGGTTCCATTTAGCAGATATTGGCGGATGACTGATCTCCAATCATCTTCTACTGTTGTGAGTAGGGATACTTCCTCTGAGGCGAAGGCTGGAGCTATTTTAACTTCGAAGGGACAATCCGGATCTATCCAGTTCTCCTCACAAGAGGCCATTTTGGCCAAATAATCCGCCTGTGTTGGACTCCCTTGGTACGTGGATCAGTTCCCATTTAGTTTCCTTAGCCTTAAGGTGATCCAGTAATTTTTTGACTTCCGCTACGTATTTGGCCAGAACTTCGTCTTTCACCTCGTAATTCTTGATTACTTGGTTGACCATTAGCTTAGAATCACTATAGATCACAATCCGCCCAGGAGTGATTTCTTTGAGTAGGCGTAATCCCAATATCAGAGCTTCATATTCAGCAGCATTATTAGTTGCATGGAAATTTAATTTTGCTGCGTACCATAATTTTATGTATTGGGGACCCTTGATCACAACGCCTACACCAGCTCCCTCCGCCGAGGAAGCGCCGTCGGTGTACATTGTCCATTCCTCTATTGGAGGCTTGGGATGATCTATCCCTTCATCAGTGAATTCATTCACAAAGTCTGCCAGGACCTGACTCTTTAAAGCTGACCTGCTTTCATATCTTACATCGAATTCGCCTAGGCGAATCGCCCATTCCATCAACCTTCCCGAAGTGTCTGGTTTCTGTAATACCTTTCTCATTGGTATATTTGTTCGAACCACTACAGTATGCGCCTGAAAATATGGTCTAAGGCGGATTGTCGTGGTGACAACAGCCAGCGCCATTTTATCAAGTTTGGAATATCTGGTTTCGGCGTCTTTCAGAACCTTGCTCACATAATAAATCGGAAATTGCTGGCCATCCTCCTCTCGTATCATGACCGTGCATACGACTTTATCTGTAACCGATACATACATGTAGAGGTCCTCTCCCTTCAAAGGTTGACTCATCATGGGTGGTTCCGTGAGGAACCGCTTGATTCCTTCGAAGGCCCTTTCACAATCCTCATTCCACTCGAATGCATTTTGCTTCTTAATGACCTCGTAAAAGGGCTGACATCTGCGAGCTGAACAAGAGATAAACCTGCCCAAGGCTATGATACGCCCATTAAGGCGTTGTACTTCTCTGATATTCTGTGGTGCTTGCATTTCTAGGACAGCCTTAACCTTGTCAGGATTTGGGCTAACTCCTTTTTCGCTGATCATGAACCCTAAGAATTTTCCATACGTCGCACCAAAAGTGCACTTCTCCGGGTTCAGCTTAATGTTGTGGCGTCGGAGTACGTCCAGTACCTCCTTTATATCATCTGCATGCTTTTCTATGGTCGTACTTTTGATGATCATGTCATCCACATAGATAGAATAGTTATCCCCTTTACTATCTGCGAATATCTTGTTCATCATCCTCTGATAAGTTGCACCCGCGTTCTTAAGCCCAAAGGGCATAACTTTGAAACAATAAGTGGCTTGGTGTGTTACGAACGAGGTCTTGATTCTATCTGAGGGCTCCATGGGGATCTGATGATAACTTGACTTCACATCAGTAAAGGAGTACATGGCGTGACTGGCAGTTCCGTCTATAAGCATGTTAATACATGGCAAAGGATAGTTGTCTTTGGGGCAAGCTTTGTTGAGATCCGTAAAGTCAATGCACATGCGGTAAGATCCGCCTGCTTTTTTCACCAAAACGACGTTCGCCAACCACTGTGTGTAAAGCACCTCTTCAATGGCATCCGCCCGCTGGAGCTTGGTGATCTCTTCTTCTATCACCTTCTGTCTTTCCGGGCCATGATTTCTCCGCTTCTGAGCCACGGGAACTGCATCTTTATCAATGTTGAGCTTGTGAGTGATCACGTCTGGACTGATTCCGGGGAGAATTTCATCCTTCCATGCGAAGACATCTTCCGCCTCACAGAGCACTTTGGTGATTGCATTTTTAATTTCGCCTTTGAGCCCTTTAGCCATTCGCACCTGCTTTTCATCCGCCATAAGGTACATTTCGGTCTCGCCCAAGGCCATTGTGACGCGCTCCTCTTCATCTTCCTCCTTAGATTGTGGGCGAATCATTAGTGATGCCGAATATTCTCCTGGGCCACCTTTTGGCTACCTCTGATCATTACACCTCCCTTGGCCGTGGGAATGTAAAGTATTAAGTGGCGTATGGAGATAAGGGCTGCAACTTCGGAGATAAAGGGCCGTCCGAGGATGATATTGTAAGCTAACTGACCATCCAAGATAGAAAATTCCAGATCACCCTTCCAGACCTGATCATCGTCTGTAAGCTCACAATCCAGAGTGACTTGGCCTTTTGTTTGGATAGTATGTCCCGTCACTCCCAAGATATCGACCACAGTTGGCTCTACTTGAACGGGATCTATCATGAGTTTGGCGAAAGCTCCTCTGGTGATGACATTGCATGAACTCCCAGTATCAATCATTACTCTTTTCATCTCCCAGCCTTCCACCATCATAGTGACAACCAGTGCATCCGCATGGGGAGATATTTCAGGACCTACATCGGAAAAGGGGCGATTTAACGACGTCCTGTTAAGGGCGGCAGTCCTTGCCTTTTTTAGCATTGGCTGGTATCCAGGTTCGCCTGCTATGACATTGATGGTACCCTTTCCTTTCTTCTTTGGGTCCTCCTTGGGTCTATCACCATCTCCTTTTTTGCCTTCATTTTGGATGAACCGATCCAATTTGCCCCTCTCTATGAGACGCTCGATCTCTCGAGCTAACTCCCAGCATGCGTCAGTGTCGTGGCCATTTTTCCTGTGATATTTACAATAGTTTTTAGGATTTTTACCATTATTGGTGTACTCCCCTCCCTTCGGTTCGGGGTATGAAATGCTCCGTTTGTGTTGATTGTTCTCGATCCACATAAGGACTTCACTTTTAGAAGCATTGAGAGGTGTGAAAGAGGTGACAAACGTTGATTTTTCTTAGAATTTCTTCGCCGGTTTCTAGAGGAAGAGTCCTGACGCTTGTCCCTGTCTCTATCTCGGGGACGAGATTCGCCCTTGTCCCTTCTAGGCGACGACGGTGATCCTCGGTGAATGTCATCCACCTCTATAAAATCTTTACAACGCTCCATCAACTCTGCCATGCTGGTGGGTTTCTTTCGAATGAGATCTTCCTGCAAACTCTTACAGGTGGTGTTTCTTACGAAACACTCCACAGCTACGGAGATATCCACATCAATGATTTGTATGCACAGCTGGTTGAAATTGTCCACATACTCTCGAAGGGATTCATTCGCCTTCTGTTTTAACTCAAAAAGCTTCCCAGATTTCACCACTGCAGGAATACAGCCGGCGAATTTAGCATAAAATTCCCTGCTCAATTGATCAAAGCTGTTTATCGAGCCTGGAGGTAAAGATTGAAACCACAAATAGGCTGGGCCCCCCAGCGTGGTAACAAACATTTTGCAGAGCACGGGCTCGGTGGCACGGTTGAGCCTAAGCAATATTCGATATTTTCTAACGTGAGCTTCTAGATTGTCACTTCCTGTGTATATTGCAAGATTGGGAATTTTAAAAGCTCTGTCTGTTTCCTCCGCCTCAATCCAAGCTGCGAAAGGCGAATCCCTATTGGCGAACGGGTTATGCCTAGCATTTTCTTCATTCATACGGAGCACCAATGCCCTAACTCTATCATCAAAATTTTCTGGATCCGCCCTGGGACGACCTCTTCGTGGTGACCTGCTTGGAGAAGAAGAAGAAGAACTTGAATCAGATGATGGATCTGATGGCGAACGCCCTCCCCCATTACCGCGTCCGCCTCCTCCTCCACTACCTCCTCCTCTGCCACCTCCACCTCCGCCTCCTCTGCCAGGGGGAGCCGGCCCGTTTCCCCCTCCCTGGCTTCCTAACGGGATGTGTCCAACAGTTCCCGAAGGTGGTGGTGGTGGTGGAGGTCCACTTGGATGGGGTGTCTCTCTTGGCCTTTTACTCCGTCCACGACCAGTGGATGGGGGCGATCTACCACGATGGGAGGATCTCGATCGTCGGGGCGAAGGTGACCTGGACCGCCTGCCTTTCTCCTTTCTATGCTTTTTGTGTGTTCGCCCTTTGGATCCGCCAGGGGGAAGATTCGTCCGTGGACACCTGGGAATATTAGGTCCATCCAGATTTAATCCAGGTCCCGTGGATCCACCCGGTAAGGATGAATTATTTCTTTGACTTCCTTCAGCGCCATCAGGAAATAACTCACGATTGATTTGTCGTTCGCCAGTCGACGTCGTGGTGGTTATCATAGAATCCGTGTTGTGAGCTTGGAGGAATGAAGAACTTTGGGCGCCCGGTCCAAAGCTTAACAAAGGCCAAGATGATACGGCCGATGTGGGCGCCATGCTCCAATGTGGAGGGAGGGTCATAAATGACCGCAGGCGATTCCCTGTCTCGGTTCCAAACCGTTCTCCAATTGCTTGGGCACACATATTGATGAAAGCATCTGGAGGCATACTATTTTCGACGTGCGTTGCAGGAGCAGTTGAATCAGTGCGGCCAGCACTAGATGGTGTAACTAATGGTGTTTCAATCCCTGAGGAGGGATTTTGATCTCCGTTTGTCATAGTTTTTTAGTGTGAACGAAAAACCCTTTGTTTGGTTAAGGATTCCACGATCACCGCACCAATTGATAACAAGTAGAGAAATTCTGATCAACTTCCGTCCCTGTGGGGGCGTCGTTGGGTTCGACGGGGGGAAGCTCCGATGCCAAAGTCAGTAAGATGATTCAAGGAAACAAACTGAATTAACAAAGGTTGTGAGAATGTGTACCTTGATAGCCTAGGGAATCAGGCTATATATAGCTGAGAAGTTGTAACCTTCAGGTAACTAGAAAGTCTCCATTAATGGTGGTTACGAGTTATCTTTAACCTGGCAGTTAGCTAATTGATAAGTCATTAATGATCTTTATGGCCGAGTCGGCGGCTAGCCGTTATAATGGCGAATCAGGTGAATGAAGAGATACGCCTCATAGGTCTGCCAGCGGATCTCTCAGAACAGATCCGTGGAGATCCGCCTGCCAGCTCCCCTTTGGGGATCACTACGCGGCGTTCTTGAGGTGAATATCCCTTTTAGTCCTCGGGTTAATATCACGATGTTATCAAATTTCTATGAAACAAAAAAGAACAGAATAATTATTCATATTCCGCGAATCGAATCAGGATCCATTGGGTGAAAGCTAGATATCCTAACCGCTAGACAACATCAGAATGCTTGTTATTTCTATTTTAAGGTCATTGACGGTCATTTTGAGACGATATCGAAATGCTTGATATTATATTTTAAGGTCATAAATGGTCATTTTGAGGGGTTAGTTATATTTTGTTGGCCATAATGTTAAAAAATATAATGTTGAGTGACTTTTATGTTACATTTTGAAGTTTAGTAGCATACTGTAAAAATTAACATACCGTAAAAATGAGTAAATTTCAGTGCCTTGAGTGTAATTTACCCTAATATCGGTAGTTATTTGAGAAAAAAAAACAATTCTATAAGTGTGATTTACCATAAGAATAAATATTTCTATTTTAAGGTCGTTAACGGTCATTTTGAGACGTCGGTTATATTTTGGTGGTTGTAATGTTAGGCCATATAATATTGAGTGACGTTTATTTTACATTTTGAAATTTAGTAGTATACGGTAAAAATTAGTAAAACCATAAAAATGAGCAAAGTTCAATCATAAGTGTAATTTACCTTAGTATTAATAGTTGTTTGAAATAGAAAGAAAAAGTAAACTTCAAATCCATGAGTGTAATTTACCGTAATATTGGTATTTAGTAGTTTGTATGAAACAAAAAAGAAAAGAAAATTTATTCTGATGCCGGGAATCGAACCCGAGTTTCCTAGGTGAAAGCCAAATATCCTAACCGTTGGGCAACATCAAAATGCTTGATATTTTTATTTTAAGGTCATTAACGGTTATTTTGAGGCGTTAGTTATATTTTGTCGGGCATAATGTTAAGAAATATAATGTTGAGTGACTTTTATGTTACGTTTTGATGTTTAGTAGCATACTGTAAAAATTAGCATACCATAAAAATGAGTAAAGTTTAGTGTCATGAGTGTAATTTACCCTAGTTGTGGTAGTCGTTTGAAATAAAAAGAAAAAGTAGACTTCAATTCCATGAGTGTAATTTACCATAATATTGTTTAGAAGTTAGTATGAAACAAAGAAGAAAAGAAAAATTATTTCGATGTCGGGAATCGAACCGGGTCCATTGGGTGAAAGCCAGATATCCTAACCGCTGGACGATATCAGAATGCTTGATATTCCTATTTTAAGGTCATTAACGGTCATTTTGAGGCGTCAGTTATATTTTAGTAGCCATAATGTTAAGAAATATAATGTTGAGAGACTTTTATGTTACGTTTTGAAGTTTAGTAGCATACTGTAAAAATGAGTAAAGTTCAGTACCATGAGTGTAATTTACCCTAATATTAGTAGTTGTTCGAGAAAAAAACTATTCTATGCGTGTAATTTACCATAAGAATAAATATTTCTATTTTAAGGTCGTTCACAGTAATTTTGGGGCGTTAGTTATATTGTGGTGGCTGTAATGTTAAGCAATATAATATTGAGCGACGTTTATTTTACGTTTTGAAGTTTAGTAGCATATCGTAAAAAATTGTAAAACCGTAAAAATGAGCAAAGTTGAATGCCATGAGTGTAATTTACTGGTACTTGTTTGAAATAAAAGAAAAAGTAAACTTCAAGTCCATGAGTGTAATTTACTATAATATTGGTATTTAGTCGTTTGTATAAAACAAAAAGAAAAGAAATTTTTTTCCTGATGCCGGGAATCAAACCCGGATCCCTTGGGTGAAAGCCAGATATCCTAACCGCTGGACGACATTGGAATGCTTGATATTTCTATTTTAAGGTCATTGACGGTCATTTTGAGACGACGTCAAAATGCTTGATATTTCTATTTTAAGGCATAAACGGTCATTTAGAGGCGTTAGTTATATTTTGGTGGCCATAATGTTAAGAAATATAATGTTGAGTGACTTTTATGTTATGTTTTGAAGTTTAATAGCACACTGTAAAAATTAGCATACCATAAAAATAAGTAAAGTTCAGTGTCATGAATTTAATTTACCCTAGTATTGGTATTTGTTTGAAATAAAAAGAAAAAGTAAGCTTGAATTCCATGAGTGTAATTTACCGTAATATTGTTATTTAGAAGTTTGTATGAAACAAAAAAGAAAAGAAAAATTATTCCGATGTCGGTAATCCAACCCGGATCTATTGGGTGAAAGCCAGATATCGTAACCGCTAGACAACATCGAAATGCTTGATATTTCTATTTTAAGGTCATTAACGGTCATTTTGAGGCTTTAGTTATATTTTGGTGGCCATAATGTTAAAAAATAAAATGTTGAGTGACTTTTATGTTATATTTTGAAGTTTAGTAGCATACTGTAAAATTAGCATACTGATGGGTGTGAGCGTACGGGTAGAGCTCTTAAACGATGAAATGTATATATTATGATAAGTGCGTTATGACTATGGATGTGATCTTCCTAAATGCTCTAACTTTACTAAACGCCACTACTTAGGGGCAAGTGTACCCCGTCGTATCAAGTAATAATCCGGTTAAGACCGGGTATCGAATTCGCGGGATTTATAACTACAAGTATTAAACTACTCGGTTTTATACCTTATCTAAGCGGTGAATACTTTGAGTTGATTCGGGGAACAACTACAAACTACTCCTAACTACGGGTGAGACAAATTTGTATAACAAAACTCTACGAAATGATACGGATGGCGATAAATTATAAATATGACAAACAATGACTCCCAATATATATACGGTTATTGATTTACTCTTGCAATGATGACTACGTGTAGTGTGACCGACCCGTGAAGTACTTAGACTACGTGGTTCCTAGTCAAGGCGTGTCTAATGCTTGGGACCAGAAATTAGGGCCCGTAAGTTCCGTGGTTTGTCAATTCCTACAGTTTCCGGAGCATCACTTCCGGTAAGGCAACACCTATATGGATCCCTAAAGATAGCCCGAATGGCGGCGGAAATCGCGTTCTCCTACACAATAATCAATTACGAGTATCAAAACAAGTAGCAAACATCAACACATATACAGAAAAAGAGATTGTGAATCATAAATTATAAATATGGAGAATGTAAATATGAAATACAACCAAGCCTAGTACATAGGAAGAGTACAAGCTAATTAGCAAGTGAAAAGGGAAGAATCCACCCTCGGAACTAGCTAACCGGACTCAAGGCCGTCTCTTAGGACTTGGAGGTGGAGCTTTCGAGCTTGGTGAATGGAGATGGAACGGAACTTTGACGGAATGCCAGAATTAACGAACAAGCTCTCAAGATGATAGAGTTTTGCTAAATAAAATAAAATCTCAAACTATATAACAAGAACTTAAACTATAGTAACAATTGTATGTCAAAAGGTGTGTTTCCAAGGCTGTTTAAATGAGTGCTAGTCACTCCTATTTATACACATCAAGCTAGGGGTAGAGTTGTAATTTCATAAAATACATGCATGGACGAACATGATTTTCTGTAGATTTCCCATGATACGCCTCGCGTATGGTGGAGTACGCCCCGCGTATTTGCCCATTCCATCAGAAATCTCCTGCATGTGGACCAAATCTAGATCTTGTTGTCTCAACCACGCCTCGCGTAGACTGGGGTGCGCCTCGCGTGGTTGAGTTTCTGAGATTTTATTGCTTGAATTGGGTCTTTTACGCCACGCGTAGTTGAAGCACGCCTCGCGTAAATAAGTCTCTGAGTCTTTTAGGTCGAAGAACTTCCTTACACGCCCCGCGTGTAAGGTAGGATGCCCCGCGTAGGAGCAGTTGACTCTGGGAGACCATGCAGTCTGACTTTCAGGATTAGGATTATCATTTCTGACATATGTCACACGCCTCGTGTGGTGGTTGATACGCCCCGCGTATCGGTGACTAGATCCCACGTGGTGCCTGTGGATTGAACAATTATTTCTGACCAAGTGTTCCAAGCCCTGCGTGAAGGGTGATACGCCCCGCGTATGTCGGTGGATTTTCGCTCCTTGCTCGTACCTGAAATACAATTCTCGAGAGCCGAGTTACTTTGACGTTTTATTTTCTAAATTAATCAAAAATAAGGAAAATTAACCGAAAGTACGGAATTAATTTTTATTTCGTTATTTTATTAAAACACTCTATTTTTGCAATTAAACTTATTTAATTCATCTAAAATTAAACAGTAAATCGCGCTAAAAGATAGGGACGAAACGCCCCTATCAAACCTCCTTGGACTTTAAAGTTTTACTTGTCCTCAAGTAAAAGAAATCGAAAGACAAGGGATTGAGATTATTAATAAACAAACCGTCGGTTGGTTTTACCAAGTGCGTGATTCCGAAGCTAAAGTTTTATGCAAAGTTTTCGGCAAGTACCTACGCCAACAAATGAGTGACCAAAACTTGTTTGAAACCTCCATGATCAAATTTAATAGGCAATATTAACGGGGGTTGATTATTTTTTGAGAACCCGATAGTACCTCACCAAGGGATTTCACTCTTACGCTCAAATTTTGGTGGGTCGGTGTTTTTTGCACTCTCCTTTGCACTTACTCGAAGTCACTTTGAGTTTGCATTTTCATCCGGGTTTTTCCTCCTATGTTATGGTCTAGGCAATATTAAAAATGAACCCGGAGGGGGGTTGTAATGTGGGTAGCTTTTTAGTGGTTTTTTTAGAAACTCGTGTTTAAATACCGTTTTGATGATCGCACCGAGTTTTTATTTTGGCCTTAGTAAGTTCGTAAAATATAACTCGAAATTGCTCGGGTGGAGCTTGAGAATGCCTTTTGCTCTTTATTGTGTTTTTCTTTTTCTTTTTGTTTTGAGAGAGGCACAAAAACGATTTCGAAGGCTTATGATGCTTACTTATCAAGGCCTTGGCTTATTTCGGGTGCGATTTGATTTAGTTGGTATTTAACCAAGAGGAAAAAGGGTTAAATGTTAAAAGGGTATTAACAAAAAAGTCGGTTAATAGGCTCGAGGGGGTTTCCTAGAGGTTAATGAAAACGAGAAAAATAATTTAAGAAAAGAATTAGCCTAAGTGGGTTCGTTTTATCATCTATTGCCATTTTACCCAAAATAAGTGTACTTAATCCGGTATTAGGTGCAAACTCTATGAGTCGAGTGAAGTCAAAGCTCTCGAAAGATTGTGAAAGAAATAGAGTTCTCGTGCGAACTCTTTTAGGCTCAAAAATATCTCACAAAATTTCGGGTTAAATTGTGTACGTTCAAGTTCTCGTCAAATTTTCAACTATCCCGTTTTTATTGCCTCTTTAAATTTCATTATAGAGATAACCTTTGGGTTAGGACTCAATGCTTTTGTTTAGTACGAACCTAGGCTTTGCATAAATTCTATAACTTCAGAATTAAGACTAAAATTTCTTACTAAAACCGATCCTTTGTGTTAACGTTTTTACATTTAAGAACAAATAACGGAACTTTAATTAATTTCAGAGGGGGGTAGTGTGTCGGAAAAATTTAAGAATCAATAAATTAGTTTAATTATTTTATTGTTTATTTGATTTTTATTTTTGTTTTTGTTAGTGCAAAACAAACGGTGAGTGCGGGGTTGCACGGCCCTCCGCGTTATTAAAATGACGTCTATTCCAAGGACGTCGCAAAAGAAGAAAAATAAAAACAAAAATAAAGATGGAATTAAAAGAGGGACCCTTGAAGATCAGGTCCTACGCGAGGCGTGCCCAGGGGGGCGCCCCGCGTAGGAGATGCGTTTTAAGTCTGTTTTGGCCAGAGACTCAAATACGCGGGACGCACTAAGAGGGGCGCCCCGAGTGTTTGAGTTTCTGGGCTAGTTATACAAGAAAAATGGCGAGCATGTGGGGCGTAAAATGGAGTACGCCCTGCGTGAAGGTTATTAATGGTGCATAAACAGAGAAAAATGAACACGAAAAGAGAAAATAAACAAAACGAAACATAAAGGGAAATCATAAATATATTAAAATAAAAAGAAAGTACAATAAAAACACAAAAAGATAACAAAAACAACAAAAGAAACACGAACTAAAATAAACACGAAAAGAGAAAACACAAAACAAAGGAAAACATAAAACAAAGAAAGGGAAACTAAGGTTGAGGCGGAGGAGGATTGCCGTTGATGTTGAAATGTGTGAAGAACGTGTTGGCGAAGGCGTCGAAGCTGGCCCTATTCGCTTGCCTTTGAGCGTCGGCGGCGTCGAAGCGAGCATCAAGGGCGTCGAAGCGCGAGTCGAAGTGGGCCCGATCACGTCGTTGGTTGTCCTCCAAAATATCCAAACGGGCATAGATAGAGTTGAAGTCGTGGTTGGGGGGTGGACTAAAGTTTAGGCCCATGTCTGAGTCCGATCCCTCATCCTCGTCGTCTTGGGGTTGGGCTGCCCCCGAACTCTCACCCGGGCCGGAGGTAGGGCGCTTGAGTGATTTGAAGGCATTTTTCTCCAAAGGCCGGGGCTCCAAGCTGGGGAGACGGTCAAGAGCAGCTTCGCCAAGAGCGGAGGTGGCGAAGATGGTGATGAGATGGCCCAACCCGATTTTGCCATGTTTTCGGGTGGGCATGTGGTGGAGTTAGACGGCCACGAGGTAGGAAAGGTCATAGGTGAGGCCGTTTGCACAACAATAAAGGGCCAAAAGCTCGTTCTTATTGACCTTGGTGGACTCGGACTTCCCCGAGAAGTAGAAGGAGATGAAGCGGTGGAGAAGTTGAAGGATTGGATCGCGAATGCAAGCCGGGCGGAGGTTGGAGATATCGTAATCGTCGGACCCGTGATGGAGGTCCAAAAATGGAGACACCCTCGGGCCAATGTGTATGCCCGCCTCCGCTTGACGGGTGAAATGGTTGCGGAGCCATTGTGTGTCAATGGAGAAAGGTTGGTTGTGAAGGCGGAAGTTGAAGAGGGCGGCTCTGGGAACATTATTGGATTCTATGGTGGTGTAGAACTCCACGACCAATGAAGAATAAACATGGTGGCATGCCCGATAGTGATCGAGCCAATTTAGAGCATGGAGGCGGTCCTCGAAGGCACCTCCAACATTGTAGCGATCAAGAACACTACGTTCGATGTATGGGAGTTCCATTACGTGGGCACGGAGAGTGTTTGGTAGGATTAGGCCTCCTCTTTGGTGAGAAGATGGAAAGGGGCCCGGTATTGGCGGGTTAGTGGTGGTGTTTCTTCTTGTTCGGGAGGTGGTAGTGATTGGCGTGGTTGGGAACGAGAAGTACGGGCCCGAGTGGACCGCGGGGGGCGCATGTCGGCAACATGTTTTCATCTTGCCATGGTGTTAGTGAGGGATTGAGAGAGAGTGTAGGAAGAGTGTGGGAAGTTAGAGTGAGTTGTGAGGAAGAAGAATGGAAAAAAGGGGGAGTATTTATAGGGGAGGAGTGGGGAATCCAAGTAAAACTCGGATTCCCAGAGGGGTACGCGAGGCGTGAAGAGGCCACGCCACGCGTATCCCACCTCCTGCCCTTTATTAGATACAAAAACGGCGCGGTACGCGGGGCGTGCGGGAGAGCACGCCTCGCGTATCGCACCTCCTGGCCCTAAATTGATGGGAGAAAGGCAAGGACGCGGGGCGTACATGGGGGTACGTCCCGCGTGGAGGGTGGAAGTGGAAGCATTATTTTTTCGGTTTTAAGGGGGTTTTTAAATTTTTATGAATTTTAATTGATGGATTTTAAATATTTAATGATTTTTAAAGTGTAATTAAGATGGTGGTTAAAAAGAAATTAATGTGGAGGGAAGTTTAAGAAGTTTGAATTTGAAAAGGTGAAGGATGATTGGAGGGAAGAGGAGGTGGAGTGGAGAAGTGGGAAAGATTTTTGGGGAAGAGGAGAGAGTGATGGGAAAGGTGGGAGAGGGAAAGGCTGCCATGGGGAGTTGCAATTCGCAACTCCCCAAGGATACGCAAGGCGTGTCCTAGGGCACGTCCCGCGTGTCCCTACACGTGGCGTTTATTTGAAAGGGGGCTAATTGCCGAAGGTTACGCGGGGCGTGGTAGGAGGGGCGCCCCGCGTAACGCGTCTTTTATTTTGGAAAAGAGACAGACATACAACTGCGCGGGGCGTACTGGTGTATACGCCCCACGTGACTTATATATTTTTTTTTGGATTAAACATGGGATTTGTTTTTCTTTTAATTTATGAGACGGGGTAAAATAACTAAAAAGAAAAATAAAAATAAAAATAAAAATAAAAGTAAAAATAACATAAAAGAGAGAAAAATACAAATAAATAAAACTAAACAAAGATCATGATACATATAAACAAGGGGTTTGAGAAATTCAAACCGATGCTACGTTTAGAGTCGAAGCAACTCGACTTTCTCTTGCGGCGGCTTATTGCAGGCTGTCCGAATTGGAACTCGACGGGTCCGAACTTCTACTATTTAGGAGAGTTATTGCCTATCCGGACTCTCGGTTTTTGCCCCGCGGGTTCTGCTCAGTGTTTGCCGGAAGAGTTCCTAATGGCCTTTCCTGCTGCTGACGATTCAAGTGGGCTACTTGGCGGCTAAGGTCCCTGCAAAACACCTCACTATCGGTAAGACGGGTTAAGATATCCTTTAACAAGGATGTTATGGACTGGCCATGCACATTATCGGGAGGTGGAGCGTTCCGATTACCGGGCATGGCTTGTGATTGCCCTAGCCCATTTTCCCGATATTCTTGATCAAAGTCGGATGGGGGCCTCAATACATTATTATTATTATTGCCATACGACAAGTTAGGGTGTTGGTACCGAGGCCTCCATCCGATGTTATTATTATTGTGGTGGTGTGAATAGGAGTTCGGGTTAAGATTGTACCTTTGATTGCCTCCTATGTAACTTACATTTTCGGTGTCGCCGGCGAAAGGGCTACTGGCTTGGCAATTAAGTCCGTCATGGTCTCCACCACAATGATTGCACATCAGGACTTGTGCAACTTTGTTAAGGCTCAACTGGGTTATCAAAGCGTCAAGTTTTTTATTCATTTCCGCCATGGAACTTTTCGGAGCCTCTTTCTCCACGGCGAACGTTTGGTGTCGCGAAGGTCCGGCAAGCCGATCTTCTTGCCACTGTACGCTTTTTCTTACGAGCTCGTGAATAAGCTCATACGCTTCACTGGCCGACTTCCTAAACAGGTCTCCACCTGCTGCGGAATCCACGGTGGCACGATTAGTATGTGTTAATCATGGTGCGGGCAGCTTCGAAGCAACTTCCGGAATCTTGCCCAAGCCGCATGAAGGGCTTCGTGTTCGAGCTGCCGAAAGGTAGTGATGTCGTTCCTCAGCTTAACCGTTTTGGAGGGCGAGAAGTAGTAAGAAAGGAACTCCTTCTCAAGTTCCACCCATGATGTAATCGAACCCGCCTCCAACGAGTGCAACCACTCCAACGCTTGTCCTGTCAAAGAGAAAGGAAACACCTTTAGTCGGACGGCCTCAACTGGTACACCGTTTTGCCGAGAAGTTTCGGCACACATAAGAAATTTATCTAAATGTTCGTTAGGGTTTTCATGAGGTTCTCCTCCGAACTGGCCAAGTTTTTGGATGAGTTGGATCATGCTAGTCTTGATTTCATATGTGTTGGCCGGGATGGTGGGGGTAATGATTCCGTTGCGATTTTGAGGACGATGCGGAGCAAGAATATCCATCATCGAGCGTATGTCATTGCCTCCACCATTGCGGTTGTTATTCACGGGTTGCACCGGCGGACTTTGGTTGACCTCGGGTTGGTTAGCTTCATTGTTGAGGTTTGCCATTTTCTCTCTCCGAATCCTACAAAGAGTACGTTCAATTTCAAGATCAATAGGATCGAGAGTATCACTCCGGGATCGGGTGTGCATAAAATAAATAAATGAAATAAATTGTAAATAAGAAAGAATGTTGTTAGTGGAAAGTATATATAAACAATTTATACAAAAATAATGCTTAGACTAACAATAAAACGTTTTTGTCTAATATTGCAAGAAATTATAAATCCCCGGCAACGGCGCCAAAAACTTGATGGGTGTGAGCGTACAGGTAGAACTCTTAAACGACGAAATGTATATATTATGATAAGTGCGTTATGACTATGGATGTGATCTTCCTAAATGCTCTAACTTTACTAAACGCCACTACTTAGGGGCAAGTGTACCCCGTCGTATCAAGTAATAATCCGGTTAAGACCGGGTATTGAATCCGCGGGATTTATAACTACAAGTATTAAACGACTCGGTTTTATACGTTATCTAAGCGGTGAATACTTTGAGTTGATTCGGGGAACAACTACAAACTACTCCTAACTACGGGTGAGACAAATTTTTATAACAAAACTCTACGAAATGATACGGATGGCGATAAATTATAAATATGACAAACAATGACTCCCAATATATATACAGTTATTGATTTACTCTTGCAATGACGACTACGTGTAGTGTGACCGACCCGTGAAGTACTTAGACTACGTGGTTCCTGGTCAAGGCGTGTCTAATGCTTGGGACCAGAAATTAGGGCCCGTAAGTTCCGTGGTTTGTCAATTCCTACGGTTTCCGGAGCGTCACTTCCGGTAAGGCAACACCTATATGGATCCCTAAAGATAGCCCGAATGGCGGCGGAAATCGCGTTCTCCTACACAATAATCAATTACGAGTATCAAAACAAGTAGCAAACATCAACACATATACAGAAAAAGAGATTGTGAATCATAAATTATAAATATGGAGAATGTAAATATGAAATACAACCAAGCCTAGTACATAGGAAGAGTACAAGCTAATTAGCAAGTGAAAAGGGAAGAATCCACTCTCGGAACTAGCTAACCGGACTCAAGGCCGTCTCTTAGGACTTGGAGGTGGAGCTTTCGAGATTGGTGAACGGAGATGGAACAGAACTTTGACGGAATGCCGGAATTAACAAACAAGCTCTCAAGATGATAGAGTTTTGCTAAATAAAATAAAATCTCAAACTATATAACAAGAACTTAAACTATAGTGACAATTGTATGTCAAAAGGTGTGTTTCCAAGGGTGTTTAAATGAGTGCTAGTCACTCCTATTTATACACATCAAGCTAGGGGTAGAGTTGTAATTTCACAAAATACAAGCATGGAGGAACATGATTTTCTGCAGATTTCCCATGATACGCCTCGCGTATGGTGGAGTACGCCCCGCGTATTTGCCCATTCCGTCAGAAATCTCCTGCACGTGGACCAAATCTAGATCTTGTTGTCTCAACCACGCCTCGCGTAGACTGGGGTGCGCCTCGCGTGGTTGAGTTTCTGAGATTTTATTGCTTGAATTGGGTCTTTTACGTCACGCGTAGTTGAAGCACGCCTCGCGTAAATAAGTCTCTGAGTCTTTTAGGTCGAAGAACTTCCTTACACGCCCCGCGTGTAAGGTAGGACACCCCGCGTAGGAGTAGTTGACTCTGGGAGACCATGCAGTCTGACTTTCAGGATTAGGCTTATCATTTCTGACATATGTCACACGCCTCGCGTGGTGGTTGATACGCCCCGCGTATCGGTGACTAGATCCCACGTGGTGCCTGTGGATTGAACAATTATTTCTGACCAAGTGTTCCACGCCCCGCGTGAAGGGTGATACGCCCCGCGTATGTCGGTGGATTTTCGCTCCTTGCTCGTACCTGAAATACAATTCTCGAGAGCCAAGTTAGCTTGACGTTTTATTTTCTAAATTAATAAAAAATAAGGAAAATTAACCGAAAGTACAAAATTTATTTTTATTTCGTTATTTTATTAAAACACTCTATTTTTGCAATTAAACTTATTTAATTCATCTAAAATTAAACCGTAAATCACGCTAAAAGATAGGGACGAAACGCCCCTATCACATACCGTAAAAATGAGTAAAGTTCAGTACCATGAGTGTAATTTACCCTAATATCGGTAGTTGTTTGAGAAAAAAACAATTCTATGAGTGTAGTTTTCCATAAGAATAGATATTTCTATTTTAAGGTCGTTAACGGTCATTTTGAGACGTCAGTTATATTTTGGTGGCTGTAGTGTTAAGCAATATAATATTGAGTGACTTTTATTTTAAGTTTTGAAATGTAAAAATTAGTAAAACCATAAAAATGAGCAAAGTTCAATGCCATAACTGTAATTTACCTTAGTATTAATAGTTGTTTGAAATAAAAAGAAAAAGTAAACTTGAATTCCATGAATGTAATTTACCGTAATATTTCTATTTAGAGTTTGTTTGAAATAAAAAAGAAAAGAAAATTTATTTCGATGCTAAGAATCGAACCCGAGTCCCGTGGGTGAAAGCCAAATATCCTAACCGCTAGACAACATCAGAATGCTTAATACTATTTTAAGATCATTAACAGTCATTTTGATGCGTTAGTTATATTTTTTCGGCCATAATGTTAAGAAATATAATGTTGAGTGACTTTTATGTTATGTTTTGATGTTTAGTAGCATACTATAAAAATTAGCATACCATAAAAATGAGTAAAGTTTAGTGCCATGAGTGTAATTTATCCTAGTATTGGTAGTTGTTTGAAATAAAAAGAAAAAGTAAATAGAAGTTTGTATGAAACAAAAAAGAAAAGAAAAATTATTTCGATGCCGGGAATCGAACCCGAATCCATTGGGTGAAAGCCAGATATCCTAACCGCTGGACGATATCAGAATGCTTGATATTCCTACTTTAAGGTCATTAAGGGTCATATTGAGACATTGGTTATATTTTAGTGGCCATAATGTTAAGAAATATAATGTTGAGAGACTTTTATGTTACGTTTTGAAGTTTAGTAGCATACTGTAAAAATGAGTAAAGTTCAGTACCATGAGTGTAATTTACCCTAATATCAGTAGTTGTTTGAGAAAAAAACTATTATATGCGTGTAATTTACCATAAGAATAAATATTTCTATTTTAAGGTCGTTCACAGTAATTTTGGGGCGTGTAATCTTCGCTCAGTTTTTGGAATGACAGATGGATCATGCCTACTATCAGTGACCAAATCGGAATGATGGCTAGCCTTCACAGGAAATCAACTGAGAAAGTTGAGGATTTTCTGCATATCGCCTGGGAAAATTTGCCGACCTTACCCCAAGAAACCACCTTACGAATTAAGGAAATCCAACGATGAGGTGATGCACGAGACATTTGTGTTTGGGACCCCTCCGCTTACGGTATGTTCACTATGAAATTATTTTACGCATGGATGCGCCCAAGATCAGTTCCGCTACAGTGGTGCAGGTTCATTTGGAAGCCGTTCATCCCGCCATCCCACTCGATGACGTGCTGGAGAGAGGTTCTTGGTGCTCTTCCGATGCATGATCGCCTCAGAATGAGAGGTTGCATAATAGTATCGCAATGATGCCTATGCAAGGGAGAAATGGAATCAGCTAAACACTTGTTTATCAACTGTCCATTTTCCTTACAGATTTGGCAGGGAATAGGAGCATTGTTTGGTCGGAGAATTTCCACCGAATCCTCAGTCATGAATCTAATTGATGCAGCATCGAAACAAATGTTCAGCACTCAGGTTCAGGCCCTATGGTGTTCAGTTATAGTCCATGGCATCTGGGTAATTTGGCTCACGCGGAACAGAGCCATTTTTGAAGAGAAAGTGCCTTGCATCTCAATAGCATTACCACGAATATGGAGTGCTATCAGGGAAACTGGCCGGTTTGAAGATGGTAGTGTGTGGAACTCCCTGGTTGAGAAACAGCTTTTACAGGAATTGGAGCTTCCCGCTCGGTTACACCGTGCACCTCGCATCCTCTTTGTCTACTGGCAACCTCCACCAATGGGATGGCTTCAAATCAACACAGACGCTTCTGTTACTGGACCACAGGGAGCAGCGGGATGCGGTGGTGTCTTCCGCTATCATTCCCGGAGCTTCGTAGGAGCGTTTGCCTACCCGACCACACTTTCCTTCTCTTACACCGCAGAACTCTCTGCTGCTATATACGCTATTTGATTGGCTTACGATAAGGGATGGACCAAAATCTGGATAGAAAGTGACTCCACCTACGTCGTTCAGACAATTCGGAATCAAACTTTGCGAATCTCGTGGTCTATTCGGCAGCAATGGCTCCGATGCCTGCAGCAGCTTCGTCATATGACAGTAGTGGTATCACATTTTTACAGGGAAGGAAATCAGGTAGCAGACCTCTTAGCTAATTACGGCAGAACAATCACCAATTCTGTCTGGTGGGTTACCATTCCATCTTTTTTCATTTCTTCTTTCTTTTGTAATTTAACGGGTCGGACCGTTTATAGGTTCTCTTAGCTTTTGTTACTGTTCTCTGTACTCTTTTTTCGTTTCTCTTTAATAATATCGGTTCCGGGTTCTTTGTTGCAGGCAGAGGTGCCAACCTAGTTGGGATGTCTTCCTAATTCATCCCTGGCTAACCATGTTCTAATAAAAAAAATTAATTAATTAAGTAACACTAATTTAATTAATAAAGGTTTCATGAAATTAGGAGTTCTTATATTAAGCACCGGGTCTTCCATGTCACTCGGAAGACACCAATTCACATTTGGACACGTGTATTGTGACCCCGTGTAATAATTAAAATAGTGGGACCTCTTATAACATGTGTGGGTCCATGTTACACATGTCAAAATATGTATGGAAGGTCCTCCATTTGACATGAAGAACCCGGTGCTTCTAATAATTTGCCTGAAATTAGAGATTATACATTTTGAAACTTATATTACATTCGCTTCTTTATTAAGTAAGACCTTGTTTGATAATCAACTTAACCATTTAAATTAAAATGTTAAGTACTTATTTAATTTAAGTACGTTTGATAATGGTTGTTTCTCCACCAATTTTATCAACTAATATTTTTATAAAATTACATTGTTCCATACGTTCAACACTTATAATATTCAGCACTTGGAATTCAGCATATATTTTTTCAGTTCTATCAAACAACACCTAAGTTTCTAATTATATTATTAATGAATCTTTATCAAAACGGGCTAATGTGAATAATTGAATTTACATACATATTTATTTATATAATAAAATATTAGTCTCATCTCATCAGATGACTCTGTGGCCCAATGGATAAGGCGCTGGTCTACGAAACCAGAGATTCTGGGTTCGATCCCCAGCAGAGTCGATATTTTGTTTTTTCTGATTCTTTGTGTAGGCAAAACTCATCGTTTCTTTATTTGGTCTAAATTCAAAGGCAAAATGCATTATGTGGCCTCAAAGTTTTAATGTTTTGGTTGTTTAGGCCCTTTGATTTTTTATATTTCTGGGTTCGATCCCCAGCAGAGTCGATATTTTATTTTTTCTGATTCTTTGTGTAGGCAAAACTCATCGTTTCTTTATTTGGTCTAAATTCAAAGGCAAAATGCATTATGTGGCCTCAAAGGTTTAATGTTTTGGTTGTTTAGGCCCTTTGATTTTTTATATTTCGTAGGTTCTGACCTTTTATTGTTAGAGGAAATTACATCAAAAATTAGATTTATATTTTTATTTAGAATTATGAAAATCATTTTTATATATTTTTATCATTATATGATTTTAAATCTTAAAATATTATAATATTATAACTTTATTTTCGTTTTTGTCAAATTTTTAGTTAATTAGTTGTAGCGAAAAAAACGGTTTTAAAAAATCCATCAAATTTGACATTGAAATAAATTTGTTTAAGAATTGAGACACTTGTAAATAATTTACCAATCCTGACTATTATGTAATTTACCCTTATTGTTAGTCATACTAAGCCCTTGATGATCAAAGGCAAAAAGCATTATGAGTCCTCAAAGTTTTAACTTTTTGGTTGATTAGGCTCTTAATTTTTTTATTTAAATACACTAAGGCCTCGTTTGATACGTTGTAATGGACGTCGTAATGAAATGACCATTACTATAGAGGTTCATTACCATGTACCATTACATTATTCAATTTTTCTTTATAAATTTATGTAATGAGCAGCACTACAAACAAAATAGACATGAATCCTCATTACGATTGATCCTTGTATTTTTATTACTAATGGCGAAATACGAAAAAAATATGAAAAAAAAATCAAAAAAATGCGAAAATGTGAAAAATCCGAAAACGAGAAAAAAAATGCAAAAAACGAAAAAACATGAAAATAAAAAAAATATGAAAAACACAAAAATGGTAAAGCGAGAAAAAACACGAAAAAATGTGAAATGAAAAAAAAACGGAAAAAAAACAAAAATGAGAAAAACAACGAGAAAACATGAAAATTCAAAAAATGCAAAAAAAAAATATGAAAATTGTATTTAACTAATATAAACATACGTATTGTAATGATAATTGTATTTTATGAATTTTATTAAGATTTGCCAACCAAACATGGTAATTGGTAATGTAATCATAATTCCATTCCATTACATTACATATTTAATTACATTACAACTTTGATTACATTACATTGCATTACAACGTACCAAACGAGGCCTAAGTCTTTGTCTTTTATTTTTTGTCGCATTAATCCTCTGATGACTAAAAAAATAGTTTTTATGTATAAAAGTCGTTCGGTGTTTTCATTTCACTATCCATAATTTTTTTATTTAAATACATTAAGTCCTTGTCTTTTATTCTTTGTCATATTAATCATCTAATGACTAAAAAAATAGTTTTAATCATAAAACTCGTTTAGTGTTTTTCATTTGACCCGCATTTGAAATTTGTATTTTTCACAGTTTAAAAATAGTTGAAAACAATTTTTAATATATGTAATACGATAGAAATTACCATTCGAGTGCTCACGTGACATTCATCTTGTGCGTTGAAACTAGAAAATGTGTAACTCTTCCATATTTATCCCCTTCTCAATATTTTCGTAAAATTCGAAAGGAGAAAATTAGAAAATGTATTACTTTTCCATATTTCTTCCATATTGATGTCTCAAATTTCTGACTTGATCTTGTCAATTTTTTGGTATTATATATGGAAATGAGCAGAAAATTAAGTTCATTATGAGAATTTTTTTCTATATAATCTCTAGTTGATGGTAGAGTGGATTTTGGTAAATACCCAATTAAATCCGATTCAATTTGGTTTCCGATTCGGTTTTTTAGCTTTTCAGTTTGGAATAGGTAATGCTTTTAAGTATAGTTTTTGCTATTTTAGTTCCATTTTTTTATAAAAAAAAAATGTGAAAAAACAAATTGAAATTCGACAAACATTGAAAAAGAAAATATAGAGAATTTGTTGGTTCATATTGACATATTAATTGGGGATAAGATGTAACGACAGTCATTGAAGTTTCGGTTTGTTTCACAAAGATTACTGAATCTCATTTTTCTCTCAATAAAATCAATAAACTTCACACCTTCAATAAAATCATTTCAGTCAATTTCTTTACAAAAAAAAACTAACTAGAATATTGACGTGATACAAAAAAAAAAATGTTAATTATATGTTAAGCAAGCAATATGCAAGACTTATTTAGCTTTTATAGCTGATGTTACAGCAAATGTATTCCACGTGGCACAAAAGATTCTATAAAATTTACATCCTTATCTATATGTCATATCAACATTCTGGTGAGTTTTGACCAGAATAACTTCAGACTCCAACTTCAGTGACTATCAGTATTATTTTAGTTTGAGAACTCGATTTGAACTCTTCCGAGTTCTAAGAACCAACAAGATGTTGAAAAAGCTTTGGAAGATGAGCATTTGTCAGCGTAATCTTCTTGCTAATCTCATGCTTCTTCTTCTTTTTGATCTTCGTCTTGCTGGAAATACCCTACACCTGAGCCGATGCCCTTCTCTTTGCTGTGTTCGTAGCAAGTTTCATGTCGTTCTTCTGTAAATCCTTCTCGATGTTGAGCATGTCCCGAGTTAGTTCTGTACTTCGAAAGAGTTGGTTAAGTTCATCATCTACCCTAATTAGAGGTTAATATGAATGACTTTTGAATTTGAAAAACAACCTTTAATTAATAATAAATTAAATAATCTAATAGCATTTAACTGTAATATGACAAAAGCAAAATTAATTGAATGACAATATGATATTTGAAATTAAAAATATAATATAATGGTAAAAGACAATTTTAGAAGGTAGTTAATTATAATGAAAAAAATTCAAGTTGATTTTCTGTGTAATTTTCTCAAAAAATTATATGAAAGGCCCATAAATTCAAAAAGAAAGAGAAATTTAAATATAAATTCACTTGTAAAAAACTATCTACATTTATGTTAAGTAATGGTTTTGAATTATAGCAAACAAGTAAAATAAGTACTTTTAATATATTTTAACGATTATAATTTATAAATTAGAAGTCTAGAATATATTTTTTAGGATTTATGATTTATAAATTTGGGTCTAGAATTTTTAAATTATGTATAAAATCATAATATATAGAAAATAATGAAAAATTAAAAATTAAGTTTGGTGATATGAGGCCTTGTTTGATAAACCACTTAATTGCTTAAATTAAAATATTAAACACTTATTTAATTTAAGTGCGTTTGATAAAGGTTGTTTCTGTACCACTTAAATTAGTTAATTAAGTTAAAAACCACTTATTTTGATAAGTCAAAATATTTAACTTAACATTTTAAGTTAAATATTATGAACTAATATTTTTATAAAAATTAAATCATTCAATATTTTTAGCACTTAAAATTCAGTACTTAATTTTTCAGCACTTAATTTTCAGTTTTATCAAACAGCACCTTAGTTGTAATTTTGTACCTAATTATAATATTCATGTATTTGACCCCAAAGAAATGACTCAAATACAGTTAATTAATGAGGAAATTACATCAAACATCATGTTTGACATTTATTTTACAATTAAGTATGTGATTTTTTTTATTATATCATTAAACACTTTTATTTTAATTATTTTATCATAAAACCCAAAATTTATTTCAATTTTATCAAATACAATAGTTATTCCCCATTTCCTCTTTATAGTTTTTGTTTTTCCCATTATCTTATCCGTTTTTTTTTTCTGTTTATGGATTAATTGATGAGTTTTAGGGCTAATTACAAATCTAGCCCAACTAAGAAGGGGTATTTACATATTTAACCCACTTTGCTTCCATTTTATCAAATTAGACCATTTCATCCACTTTGGACAAAATTACCCTTAGTTCTATTGATCGATGGATCGATTTCTAATATCAATCGTTAGCGATTTTTGAGATTTTTAAAGTATTATATTCAATTTCTCGTAGAAATGGTATGTTATTAGCTTATACGCCTGCTTTTCTCGTTGGTCTTGCCTCTTTCTTCATCTATAATGGTATCGTTTCAATTTTTTCAATTTTCCACCATTTTTCTCCATTGTTGTCGCAAATGCGACAACTCTTGTCGCAGATGTGACGAATTCATCACAAATGCGACAAGAGTTATCGTATTTGCGACAAGTGTTGTTGCATTTGCGACGAAATGCGACAACTGTTGTCACATTTGTGACGAAATGCGACAAATTTCGTCACAAATGCGACAACAATGTAGGAAAATGGTGGAAAATATAGAAAAATGAAACGATATCATTACAGGTGAAGAAAGAAGTAAGACTAGCGAGAAAAGCAGGCGTATAAGCTAAAAACATACCATTTCTACGAGAAATTGAACATAATATTTTAAAAATCTCAAAAATCGCTAACGATTGATATCAGAAATTGAAGAAGATGAACTAAAGAAGAAGAAGAACCAGAACTAGAAGAAGAAGAAGAAGAAGAAGAAGAAGAAGAAGAAGAAGAAGAAGAAGCAGATCAATCCATCAATAGAACTAAGGATAATTTTGTCCAAAATGGATGAAATGGTCTAATTTTGTAAGATGGAAGCAAATGGGTTAGATATGTAAATGACCCCTCTTAATTGGGCTAGATTTGTAATTAGCCCTGAGTTTTATTCCATTAATAATTAGTTAAATTATTATTATTATTATTATTATTATTATTATTATAATAAAAATATTAGCAAACTAAACATAACTATAAAAGGCTATTTTGTCTATTAATATAAAGGGTTAATACCCCTAATGTTTAAATGGTGCAATTTTACCCCTAACGTTGGTAGCCAAAAGCAATTTTACTCCTAACGTTGATAATTTGGGTCAATTTCAGACACTATTATAAAATACAAATATTTTTGTTCCTTATTCTGCACGAATTGCATATCAATTCGTTCTAAAAAAAGATTTCATGTTTTTTTTAATTTAATAATAGAATTGGAGATTAATATTTATAAATTTGATGGATTTTTTGAATTTTTTTATTCAATTCGTACCAAAGATAGTATATATTTTCTATTTTATTTTATTTTCACTTTGAGAGATTTGTATTTTTTCTCAATAAATATAAGTTTTGTGTAACTAACCCTTAATTAATCTCATGTGAAAAGCCTAATAAACAAAGGCCCGTAATGTAAAAAAAAAAAAGGAATTTAGGATTATGTTTTATAAATTGAGGATCTATAATATATTTTTCATGATTTATAAATTAGTCCAATTTTTTTAAAAATTAGAATATAAAATTATATTTTAATTATACTTTATTTATGATATTTTAAATTAAAAATATAATATAATGATAAAAGATAATTTTAGGAGATAGTTAATTGTAATAACTGAAAAAATTATGTGAAAGGCCCATACATTCAAAAAGAAATAGCTCAAATACAGTTAATTAATCTCATGTGAAAACCCAATAAACAAAGGCCCATAATATATAAAAAAAAACGAATTTAAGATTATGTTTTATAAATTGAGTTCTATAATATATATAAGATTTATAAATTAGTCTAATTTTTTAAAAAATTAGGATATAAAATTATATTTAAAAAATCATACTTTATTTGTTTATGACAGTGATAATATTTAGAATTAGTTTTGATACTATGATTCGTTTATAACTAATTATGATTTTTATATAAAAGCTTTAAAAACAATTTGTGAAAGGCTTAAAGGCCCAAAATTTCCCAAAAAAAATGTGTAAAAGACCTAAGGCCCAGAATTAAAAAAGGTGTAAAAGCCCATAAATGCTTAAAGGCCCATAAATTTAAAAAGAAATAGCTTAGGAGGAAGGTGAAGATCTCGGAAAACCAGTTTGGCTTTATGCCGGGAAGATCAACTATGGAAGCCATCCACCTAATGAGACAATTAATGGAGCACTATCGAAATAAGAAGAAAGACTTGCATATGGTTATCATTGACTTGGAGAAGGCATAGGATAAGGTACCAATGGAAGTACTTTAGTGGGCCCTAATAAGGAAAGGCATTTCGTGGAAATATGTTGACATCATAAAGGACATGTATGAGGGAGCATGCATGAGTGTACGCACCAGTGTTGGGAAGATTGGAGAGTTTCCTATTACGATTGGAGTGCATCAAAGTTCTGCACTAAGCCCATTTCTTTTTGCCATCGTTATGGATGAACTAACGAGTTCACTTCAAGATGGTATACCATGGTGCATGTTGTTTGCAGATGATATTGTGATGGTTGATGAGACGAAAGAAGGCGTGGAGAGGAAGTTGGAACTATGGAGACAAACTTTAGAATCTAGAGGCTTTAAACTGAGCCGAAGTAAGACAGAATATTTGGAGTGTAACTTTAGCGGCGATAGGAGTAGGGAGGCAGGGACAATCACTCTAGATGGGAGAGTTGTTCAGACATTGGATTGCTTTCGGTATTTAGGATCTATTATCCAAACGGATGGAGAAGTAGATGGAGATGTTGCTTATAGAATTAAATCTGGTTGGGCGAAGTGGAAAAGTGCTACGGGTTTCCTTTGTGACCCCGGCATGCCAAATAGATTGAAGGGAAAATTCTATCGCACGGCAATCAGACCAACACTGTTATATGGTACGGAGTGTTGGGCAGTGAAACACTGTCACACTCATAAGATGTCGGTGGCGGAGATGCGTATGTTGAGATGGATGTGTGGTCATACGAGAAAGGATCAGGTGAATAATGAAATAATTAGGACAAAAGTATGGGGTTACATCTATTGAGAATAAAATGAGGGAAAACCGACTAAGGTGGTTTGGCCATCTAAGACGAAGAGCGCTTGATGCGCCGGTTAGGAGGACTGAAGAGTGGCAAAGGGATGTAGTGGTGAGGGGTAGGGAAAGACCTACGCAAACTTGGAGGAGGGTGATCGAGAGTGATATGAGTGTATTGGGGATTGAGGAAAATATGGTAGTGGATAGGAAAGAGTGGATGGAGAGAATTTGTGTCGCTGACATGACTTGATTTCACGGTTTTATATGATGATTTATGTTAGCCGATCCCGAATCATTTCGGGACTAAGGCTTTGTTGTTGTTGTTGTTGGATATAAAATTATATATAAAAATTCATACATAGTGATAATATTTGGAATTAGTTTTGATACCATGATTCTATTATAGTTTTTATAACTAATTATGATTTTCGTATAAAAGCTTTAAAAACAATTTGTGAAAGGCTTAAAGGCATATAATTTTCCAAAAAAAATGTGGGGGTTTATTACATGAATATTAAAATTGATTACAAAATTACAATTAAATCATATCATCAAACTTAATTCTCAATATGTCATTTTTTTTATATATACCAAATAAAATATGCTTTTAGACCTAATTTAAAAAGTTTAAACCATCAATTCATAAAAGGTGTAAAAATGTGTAAAACATCGAAGGCCCAGAATTAAAAAGGTGTAAAAGCCCATATAAAATTCAAAAAGTAAAAGCTCAGATATATTTTGTATCATCGCATAATCAGATGACAGTGATGAACCCCTCATCACAATTTTATATATTCATCACAGCTCCATGAAATGCACCAGCCGGGAATCGAACCCGGCTCTGTACCGTGGCAGGGTACTATTCTACCACTAGACCATTGGTGCTTCATTCTGATTGATTGGCCTGAACTTATCCAAAATGGTTGATTGCCCCCTGAACTTTTAAAGTGTCTTGATAGCTCTCTGGACTTGCATAAAATATTCAGTTAGCCTTCTAAACTTGCGTAAAACATAATTAATTGATCACTCGGTTGTAAAAAAGTAAGTTAAATGCAGAAAATGTATTGCACGCGTCTTAAAAAAAAAGTAAAACAATCAAGATCGGGGTATTGTGCTTGTAATATTAGAGAATACAAGGTTTATAGTTGAGCAAATAATAACTTCATTTTTACTCTATTCTTGAATTATGTAATAATATTCAAAGACACGTGGAATATATCTTCCGCATTTATCTTACTTTTTTACAACCGAGTGATCAATTGATTACATTTTATGCAAGTTGAGGGGACTAGCTGAACATTTTATGCAAGTTCAGGAGGCTATCGAGACACTTTGAAAGTTTAGGGAGCCAATCAACCATTTTGGACAAGTTTAGGAGATAAATGATGTATTAAACCTAAAAGATAATTCTATATGCCACATATTTTTAAATGATTTAAATGAATTCACTTCAATTTCTTATATTAACTTTGAGATAAAGTGTATTTTCTATATAAAAATAAAAAACTTTGAGATAAAGTAATGTGATAGCTAAGAGTAATTTTATTTTTAATATTTAAAATGGTGTAATTTTATTCTTAATATTGGCAGTAAAGATTAAATTTACCCATAACATTAACGAGTTGAATCAATTTGAAAAGTAATTTATCAAACTATCTTTCCAACCATTAATTTTATTATATACACTTCGTATTTACGTAGTTTTATCCATTATTAGTAACGGATCACAAACATATGAATAGACGTGAAAAAAATTTAAATTAAAATAAAAATTATATTGTATTTTTTACGAAACTAGATATTTTGTTGAGTATAAAAATATTAATCTCCAATTCTATTATTAAATCACAAAAAAAAGTAATTTTTTTAACCAACTGATATGCAACTTATGTAGAATGAGGAACAAAATATTTATGTTTTATAATGATAACTGAAATTGATCCAACTTATAATCGTTAGGGGGAAGAGTCTGATTCGATCTTCGGGCCAACCTATGAACAATGTTCTGCCTCGTCTAGTCAGTCTCTTTGGCATCAAGAGTCGGGGATAAAATTGGTCTTGACTTCCAATATTAAAGCTAAAGTTGTACTATTTTAAATGTTAGGGATAAAATTATTCCGGTTAGTGTTAGATGTATTTTTACTCATTAGTCCCATAACTTTCTTTATTCTTTTGCTTTCTGTCTTGTTCTTTCTTATGAGTTCATGAAGTTAAGTAGGAGATTAATGGCACGAAAAAAAATTAAAAAAAAGTTAAAAGAACTTATTAAAAGCACCGAGTTCTCCATATCAAATGAGGGATCTCTCATACATATTTTGAAATTTGTAATATGACCCCACAAATATTATAAGAGGTTTTATTATTTTAATTATTAGAATCAAAGTGACATGGAAGATCGGATGCTTAATATAAGAACTTACAAAGTAAATCGATGTTCTTATCGTTAGTCTTTCGCGGTACTTGTCAGCTATTAGAAGTAGACCTTTAACTATCAGCTTGAGCTTTTAGCTAAAACGGTTTCATGACATGGTATCAGAGCAACCTTAGGAAATAATTGAAGAACAAAAAAATTAAATTGTATTAACAAATTTGAAATAAAAAAATCCTTAATGCTTTCACGTTTTGTCAAATAATGAGCTGTGGAATTTTTTTTTTCTCCAAACGGGGATTAAGGTTTTTTGTGTGACCAGGAGACGATTGAATTTTTTCGCTTTGCTAAAATAAGGACTTCAAAATTAAAATGAGAGTTGAAGACCTCAAAATCGAAAGATTGAAGACTTGATTATATTCCAAGCAATTTTAATTCTTCAACTTTTTAATTTTGAGGTCATCTAGGTGTATGATTGGTGAATAAGGAGAAAGAGAGAAAACTTGAAAGTTATGATTTTGGAAAATATAAAATTTGGTTTCATTGTAAATGTAGTACTAAACAACTTTAATTTTTGAAATTTTCCATTTTGAGGTTGTTAACAGTTATTTTTATAGTATTAAATTAAAAAATCCTTATTTTTACAATACGAAAACATCAATACCCGTTTAGATAAATTAAATTTCACATGCGTTATTTAACAAAACGTGAGTACAACGATTTTTTTGGATTTTCCCCTTAAATATATCTAAAAGTCAAAAAATTAATAACGGAAAATGAAATTTCATATCCTGTGCAGATTGCTTTTGACTCCTTTCTTAATACTAGCTCCGTTCATATTACATGTCTTTCTAGAGATTCTTTGTTGTTTCATTATACATGTCATTTTATATAATCAGTACACGTTAACTCATCTTTCTTTCCTGTTATAATGTCACACCAGACCGAAAACGTCATCGGGCATGAACGAAAGACAAGATAACAACATTCTAACAGTCTAAAAGCTAAACATATTTTCTAATAGATAAAAATTTATTTGGACTACCTAAAGTTTGTTTAATTATTTAGATTGGACTCGATAATTCTATCAAGCTTCCTACGTATCCCGAACGTCTTTTCATGTTTAATATCGGGAATCAAAGCCACGTAGATCTACCTATTTTAGGTAGTTCTCTTAACTTAGGTAGTTCTCTTAACTTATTGAGACGTTGATTGACACATTAATGATTTAACTGTATACTTCACTTTATTACTATCAAATTAAAAAAAATCATTAAATAAGATTTAAAAAGACAATACTACCATGTAATCTTTTATTTAATGACTAATTCTCACACAATATTCATTCATCTTCTCATTAATTACAATACAGTAGAGAAATTTGTAAAGTGGTGCAATAGTCTCTCTATTCTCACCCTATATTCTTTTATAAATTTTTCATATTCTTGAATGCGTTATCAATTGAGAAATTTTAGGAAGAAAAATTTTAAAAAATGAGTGGAATTGAATAAAAACAACTTATAATTCAAAAAAAATTCCTCTTTTAAATAACATATAATCCCTCTTTTAAATGACATATATATAATCCGGGATGGAAGAAGTATTTAAATGATAAAATTTATATTCATATTTGTTCCTTAAATTAATACTTATGTAATAATTTCAGTAAAACTATTATCATACTTGTTCCTTAAATTAAAACTATTATCATATTTTGTAAAGAAAAAGAAGGTAAAACTTTTATGATAGAAATGAATACATAAACAAATATTTATAATTGTATATATTAATATGAGCAACATAACAAGCATTCCGATGTCGTCCAGCGGTTAGGATATCTGGCTTTCACCCAGGAGACCCGGGTTTGATCCCCGGCATCGGAAGTTTTTTTTTCAAAACCAATATTAGGATTTGATTTTCCATAAAAGATTGTCGAGATTCATAACTCATCAGAAGTTTTTTTTTCAAACAACACCAATATCAATATTCATTCCTTCCAACTAAGTATAGGATAATACGGTCCCAATGGAAATGGATTTCAGAAGTTGAATCAATTGTAATGGTTTATGATTCTAATTCTTATGATTATAATCGATTCCCGGCATCAGAAGTTTTTTTTTTCCAACACCAATATTAGGATTTGAGTATAGCATACCATACTCACATGGAATCCATTCCTTCCAACTGAGTATAGGATAATACGGTCCCAATGGAAATGGATTTCAGAAGTTGAATCAATTGTAATGGTTTATGATCCTAATTTTGATGATTACAATCGATTCCCGACATCGGAAGTTTTTTTCAAACAACACCAAAATTAGGATTTGATTTTCCATAAAAGATTGTCGAGGTTTGTAACTCCTATGATGGATTAATATGTTTCGTCATCTCTACAAAGCATATCATACTCATATGTAAGGGTGAGCAAAACCGAACCGAAACTTAAAAACCAAAAAAACCGAACCAAAAAAAACCGAACCAAACCGAACCGATTTATAATTTGGTTTGGTTCGGTTTTCATTAAATAAGGAGTTTGGTTTTCGGTTTGGTTCAGTTTTAAACCGAACAAAACCGAACCGAATATAAATATATATTTTTATAATTTTTATAAATGTAATACTTCAACTGATACTTTCAAAAAGAAAAAAAATACTATAAGTTAGTAGTAATATATGAATTGTAAAAAGATAAAACTTTGAAAAGGTGTAAAAGTTTTCATTCACCCACGTGATCCATTCTGACAAATTCAAATTCCAAAACAAAATTGAAGCCTACAATTACAACTACATCACCTCATCTCTGTAAATATTAAAAACCATTAGGTAGTACCAATTAGTTGTTCTAAAATTTCTTTTTTTTTTAATTGTTCTAAAATTTCTATTCAGCTTCTCTGTTAAATTTTATCTTCAACCCACGCCCTTTGAAAGTTGAAATTTCGTTTGTGAAACAACCCATGTCGACAGTTTCCTTTCAAAAACCAACCTCCGACCTCCTCCTTTCCATCTCGTCGTCGTCTTCCTCATTCCCTTCTTGCTGTCGTCAATCGTTCTCTACTTGTTTTTTGACTGTTAATTGGTCGGCAATGACCAGTGAAGCCTTATGGAAAATGTTGGAAACATAATAGGCATTCCATCCATGGGCTAACATTGAGATTTAAGAAGGAAAAAAACCAAACGCCAAGGAAAAGAGATTGGACTGGAGATTTGTTGGAGTATTGCTTCTGGTTAATTGAAGATTTGAAGATGGACATTTTGTTCGGTTCCTACCTAAACCAAATCGGACTGAACCGAAATTTAATTTGGTTCAGTTCGGTTTATAAAAAGAAGCTAATTTTGGTTCGGTTTTATTTGGTTCGGTTCAGTTTTCGGACCGAACCAGACCATGCTCACCCCTACTTATATGGAATCCATTCCTTCCAACTGAGTATAGGATAATACGGTCCCAATGGAAATGGATTTCAAAAGTTAAATCAATTGTAATGGTTTATGATCCTAATTCTAATGATTACAAGGTTATAAAAGTCCCTTCCGAATGCACTATTGAAAAAGATTACATCTTAGTTGAATTTTTTTTCACTCAAAAGCAGTTCGTGGAGAAGCAATCCAAAAGGGACTAGCTCTATTACTCTCCTCTGACAAAGTTGATTTATACGAAGAATTGTCTCTATTGGATTGCAACAGACTTTTATGAAGAAGAACATGAGAATATAGATTGTACAATATGTTTTGATTTGGCGGAAGAAAGTATAGATTATTCCTTTACTTTCGAAAAGTCTCAACTGTACAGATATGGTGAATTACAAGGAATCCATAGCAATTGCAGTGAAAATAATGAAAACGAGGCTAAATAAGAATCATGGGTCCTCGAAGACTACTCTGGAACGAAAAGCTCATGGAAGAAAATTCCAAGCTTTAAATCCATTGGTCCTTTCCTCAATGGTATCTCCATCTTTCGAAGAGGTTCGATCCAAGTATAGGAAGGTCGACTTAGCAAATTCGACACAAATGATGGTAACGTGGAGTATGTTTTGTTTCAAGACGATAATATTACATCTAAAGAGAAATCTTGTCACTTTTACTTTTCTGGATCATGCGTTGAGAGTTTAGTTTGGCCAAGAAGATTAGGCACTTGACATTTTCGAGTTTAGGCAGATCGAAAAACACAAGCTCGGAGAAAAATTTCAAACAATGACATATATATTAAACTTTGTAATGTATTTTACTCTTTATCAAAACCTAATTGTCTCACTAAATACTCAAATGTCTAAGCTTTTTTTGTGTCATTTTTTGTATAGGTTAAATCTTATTTGAATTGTGAATTGTGTTGAAAACTAATAATAACCAATGAAATATTATATATATATATGATAACATCCGCCATAAAACATGGAGGATTAAGCCGAAAGTATTCCCTCGTGGAAAGGACTTGAAGAGAGAAAAGACAAGACAGAGATCCGCCTCCTTGGCATTTATGGCGTACAGCTGGAAATACGGTGTCGTGCCATAAGTCCCTCCTACGATTCGCCCAGAAATATATAGTTGGAAATACGGTGTCGTATCATGGGTCCATATCGAGATCCGCCCTTTGAGAAGAATATGAGATCCGCCTCACATGGCGATCCGCCCTTATAGAAAGCTAAGCAGATATACGGCGGAACTCACTATCATTAAGCTAGCATTTATGATACCTTAAAGACCGTAAAAGCTTGGAGGTTAAAGGCTAGAGTTAAGCTACATTAAAAGGGCAGTACACTTCATTAAAAGGGCATTAAGAGGGAGTTGTTACGGTTATCACTCAAACCTATATAAATACCCTTGTAATACGATGACAAAGGTACACTTACACACTATTCTAAACCCTAATTTGTCCTTTCCTGCTTGTTCACCGTGTGGATTCTGTTACCAAACAGGCAGCTGCATTATCACAAACAATCTGCGAAAACAATGTATTATGAGAACGATATGTTGCATTATTGTTCGTTTATTCCCAAAATTGTTACAAAATATTATACATATTTTACACTCATCAAAATACCCCCAAAACAATGTGTTGCTTGTCCTCAAGCAATTGTCTTTATAGAGATTGTTCCCTCTTTTCATATCACCACTAACTTTCATGGAGGTCAGAATAGCTAGGAATATTTGCAATAACAGGAGAAAATATGTAATCAGAAAGAACCTTATCGTTTCCAACTATCCATGTTCACTCCTACAATTGAATCTTAAATTTCAACATGTTTGACTTGCAGCCCGATCACCAAGTCCAAGGTAATGTGTTTGGGGTATTGCTTATTTCCCTCATGCAACCAATGCAAGAACAGGTGTGTCCATTGGACTTGAGAATCGGTATGTTTGACACTTCGTATAGGAACCTATACCTGATAGGGTATCCGGTAGAGTGATAATAATATGACGATAAGTGTGTGCTAGAGTTATGGATATGATCTTTCTAAATTCTATAACTCTACTAGACGTTACTACGTAGAGGCAAGTGTACCCCGTCATATCAAGTAATAATCCGGTTAAGACCGGGTATCGAATCCACGGGATTTATAACTACAAGTATTAAACTACTCGGTTTTACATGTTATCTAAGCAGTGAATACTTTAGTTGGTTGGGTGATAACTATAAACTACTCCTAACTACGGGTGAGAAAATTTTCATGTGTTTCGAGCCCTCTTAGAGCGATACGGGTGATGATAAGTTATAACCTATGATAAACGACACGAAATATACACAATTAAGTAATAATCTGGTTAAGTGTACCCGGTAGAGTGATAATAATATGACGATAAGTGTGTGCTAGAGTTATGGATATGATCTTTCTAAACGCTATAACTCTACTGGACGCTACTACGTAGGGGCAAGTATACCCCGTCGTATCAAGTAATAATCTGGTTAAGACCGGGTATCGAATCCACGGGATTTATAACTACAAGTATTAAACTACTCGGTTTTACATGTTATCTAAGTAGTGAATACTTTAGTTGGTTGGGTGATAACTATAAACTACTCCTAACTACGGGTGAGACAATTTTCATGTGTTTCGAGCCCTCTTAGAGCGATACGGGTGATGATAAGTTATAACCTATGATAAACGACACGAAATATACACGATTAATAGTTTTACTCTTGCAAAGACGACTATTAATAGACCGAACAACTCTGTGAGGTTCTAGAGTCGTGATTTCCCCTTAAGGCGACTCTAATTCTTAGGATCAGAAACTAGGGCCCGTAAGTTCCGTGGCTTATCAATTCCTATGGTTTCCAGTTTGTCAACTCCGGTGAGGCAACATCTATGTGATTGCTAATAGATTTCGAAGCTCGTTAACGACCTACACAACAATCAATTATAAGTATCAAAGCAAGCAATAAACATTAACACGTATAGTGAAAACGGAATCGTAAATCATGTATTATAAATATGGAATACGAAAATACGGGATACAACCAAGCCTAGTATATAGAAAGAGTACAAGCTAATTAACAAGTAGAAAGGGGAGAAGAATCGACCCTTAAGACTAGCTAACCGGACTCAAAGTCGTCTCTTAGGACTTGGAGGTGGAACTCTCGAGCTTGGTGAATGCGGATGGAGCGGAACTTCGACGGAGTAACGGGAGGATTATCAAGATCTCAAGGTGTGAGGAACTCTAATACATGGAAAATTGAATACTAAAATGAGTGCTAATCACTCTTACTTATACATCAAGCTCGGGGGGTAGAATCGTAAATACATAAGTTGCATTATTTCTGCAGTTTTCCCAGGACACGCCCCGCGTGGACAGGCAGGAGGCCCCGTGTGTTTGCCCATTCCGTTGACAATTTCCTGCATGAGGATCAGATTCAGGCCTGATGTCATAAACACGCCCCGTGTGGCTTGGAATACGCCCCGCGTACCTGAGCTTCTGAAACTTAGATTTGAAGAATTGCTCTTGTACGCCCCGTGCATAAGTGGAGACGCCCCGCATCGGTGGGTTTTACTCTTTTTCTTGTACCTGTGAAATACAATTATCGACAGCCGAGTTAGCTTGACGCTTATTTTTCCGAAATTAACTAAAAACAAAGGAAATTAATCAAAAGCATAGAATTTATTTTTATTTTGTTATTTTATTAAAAACACATTATTTTTGCAATTAAACTCACTTATTTAGCCCACAATTAAACTGTAATTCACGCTAAAAGATAGGGACAAAATGCCTTTATCAATACCCTCATTGGGACTTTTGCGGGTTGTAACGGGGTTAGGATGATTAGGTGTGTAGTGAAGGCAATTTTTGGCTACTGAGGACTGTCGAGCTTATTATTTTTGTTTTTGAGCCAGAACAAAGATGTGCGATTTCCGTGATTGTTCTTGTGTTCTGTTGAATGCTTAGACAAGAGCTAATGATTTCTACCGTTATTGGCTTGTCTTTTCATTTTAGTTCTCAACAGAACAAACTTTTAAATGATGATTTTCTTGGCTCAAGCTTCCTTTATGGATTCGACGGTCCTCTTGGGGTTCTTTTGAGATTGAGGATGGTTTGGCGGAGTTTAAGATGGTTTAGCGAAGGAAAGTGTTGGGCTTAAGTGGTTGTTTTAATGGTATGAAGAGGAGGGTGGTCCAATGTGTTTGTTGGGGAGTATCCTAATGCCCAAATCATGCTGGTATTGAGTTCATTTCCTAAGGTCCGAACATGCATCCAAAACAAGTCATGGACTCCTTGTTCAAGATGGTCCTCTTAAAAAGAAAAAGAAACAATAACCGATTGTGTTGGCTCAATTCCTCACTTGATTGGTGTGTTGGACTCTTAGATCTAAGGGATGTTTCCTCAAAAATGTTGAATTTCAGATTTAATGTAGATTACGAACAGTTAGTCTTTATGAGTTTAGTTCTTTTGACCTCTATTAACTCCTTTATGCAATTATTCAAGCTAACTTGTCCTTCATTATGGCTTCGTGTGATAGTTCAAAGGGGTAGCTTCTCTAAAAAAAACTTAGGGGGTGTTTTTAATCGTGCAATAGTTACCCCCAAAACAGTCATGAATGGTGGTAGTGCATAATATTAGAACAATTAAAATACCAACATAATAAGTTCCCTATTAAGTTCCCTTCCCCCTACACAAAACGTTGCATTGTCCTCAATGCAAAAACAGATATGGGAAGAAAGTATACTCAGCCGTCTGTGATATGCAAAGAAAACAGAAATAAGAACACCTTACCAGATAAAAGAATCCACACGGCGAGAGAAGAATTAAGCTTCGGTAACAGGAGAGGAGACTTCGTCCTCTCCCTTTTGCATTGGGGTCTCACCAGCATTGTTCTTACCATCTGTAGGATCGGGGAACAGGTTCTTGGATGGGGATGGTGCTGCAGGAGTGCTGCTTGCTTGTTCTTTGGAAGGTGCAGGCCTGTTCTGCAGTTCTTTAACTCGCAGCTGTAACCCAGCTATCTCTCCATCGTGAGCCTTAACCCGTTCACACAGGTGCCTATTGTGCTCGAACAGCTGACCCACGTAATTCATCACCTGCCTCATAGAAATGTCCCCTGCATCAACTGGCCCTTCTCCACTGTCAAGCATTCTGCGTTTGTTCTCCGGGAATGCCATCTGGATGGGTTCGACATAGTACGGCTCCCCAGAGGCCTTTCTCTTTACTGATTGTTTTGCAGGTGGTTCCTCAACTACCAGGACCCCGTTTCGACCCACTTTGTGACAAATGGAGAGCTTGTTCATAGCCTTGCAGTCGAATGGCTCCATGGTTTTAGCTAGAGTGAGGGAATGCTGGAGTGGATTAAACAGTCCCATAGTTTTTGCGATCTTGGTGATGAAAGGGCCACATAACAGGCATTTACTAGTTGTTCCTTCGATACCAGCTAGGTGCATTCCAACCCAATGCCCCACATTGATCCTCTTGGCATTGACCATACACCAAAGAACAAACAGATCATTACTGGGGATGTTGCTCTGGTTGGCCCTACCGAATACGGTTGATGCAAGGTACTTTTAAAGGTAGCGCAGAGGGTGTGTTGGCAGCTGTGAGGATTTCGAATCACTAGGATTGTAGGAGGTGTTTCTTGTGAGTTCATGCCAGAAATCTTCTGCAATGAACTCCGGCGGCATTGCAATAAGGTTGTTCTTGTAGTCCTCACTCATCAAATCTTCTTCCGTGACTGCTCCCATCTAGAGATTAAAGGTGTTGAGTGAGGTGAACATATCAACACCCATAAGACGAAACTTGTACCTCATCTTGTCATCAGGGTCGGTGATTTTAGTGTCCACTGAGAACATTGCCATGAACTCAAGTGTCAGTTCTTTATAGGCGGGCTCATTTATGCTGCTGAACTCGAGTAGCCCAACTCCATCCAGCAAATCACGAACATCTTCCTCCAGTCCCAAGGTGCGGAGGCTCTTCCAGCAAACTTTTCTAGCGGCCTGAAACTCCATGGTTTTGAAGAGTTCATACCTCGCCTTCTCCTTAAGGTTTATGAAGCTGCCCAACCGATTTCGCAGGCATTCTCCTTGATCAGAGGAAAGGCTGGTGTCGGAGGGGGTACCCTTCTCCTTCTTTACCAGACCAATTCTTGTGCTCCTCGGCATTTTCAGAGTGGTGATTGATAGGGGTATTTTACCTCTATCTTTTAGCATGATTTACGGTTCAATTTTAGAAGAAATAAATAAGTTTAATTACAAAATTATAGTGTTTTAATAAACTAACGAAATAAAAATAAATTTCGTACTTTCGGTTAATTTTCCGTATTTTTTGATTAATATTAGTAAATAAAATGTCAAGCTAACTCGGCTCCCGAGAATTGTATTTCAGGTACGAGCAAGAAGTGAAAATCCACCCATACACGCGAGGCGCATCACTCCTCACGCGAGGCGTGAAACATTGGATCAGAAATAATTGACTTATCCATAGGCACCATGTGGGATCCAGTCATCAATACGTGAGGCGTGTACCTGAGTCAGAAATGATTAACCTAATCCTGAAAGTCAGGCTGCACGGTCTCCCTGAGTCAACTATCCATACGCGGGGCGTGCTTCAGCTACGCACGGCGTAAAAGACCCAATTCAAGCAATAAAAACTCAAACACGTGAGGCGCATCCCACCATAGGTGGGGCGTGTTTGAGACAACAAGATCTGGAATTGGTCCACATGCAGGAGATTTCTGACGGAATGGGCAAACACACGGGGCGTTCCACACCCTACGCGAGGCGTATTATGGGATTTCTGCACAAAATAATGTTGCTCCATGCTTGTACTTTGTGAAATTACAAATCTACCCTAGCTTGATGTGTATAAATAGGAGTGACTAGCACTCATTTCACACCTTCTTTTTTGCATAGAAAGAAACTCTTGAGATAGATTAAGTTCTTGCTATTGTAGTTTTAGATTTTGTTTTTAGGCTTTATATAGCAATTCTCTTCCACCTTGAGAGCTTGTTCGTTGATCCCGGCATTCCATCAAAGTTCCGTTCCATCTCCGTCCACCAAGCTCGAAAGCTCCACCTCCAAGTCCTAAGAGACGGCCTTGAGTCCGGTTAGCTAGTTCCGAGGGTGGATTCTTCCCTTTTCACTTGCTAATTAGCTTGTACTCTTCCTATGTACTAGGCTTGGTTGTATTTCATATTCATATTTATAATTTATGATTTATAATCCCTTTTTCTATATATGTGTTAATGTTTGTTACTTGTTTTGATATTCGTAATTGATTATTGTGTAGGAGAACGCGATTTCCGACGCCATTCGGGCTATCTTTAGGGATTCACATAGGTGTTGCCTTACCGGAAGTGACGCTCCGGAAACCGTAGGAATTGACAAGCCACGGAACTTACGGGCCCTAATTTCTGGTCCCAAGCATTAGACACGCCTTGACTAGGAACCACGTAGTCTAAGTTCTTCACGGGTCGGTTACACTACACGTAGTCGTCTTTGCAAGAGCAAAACATCAACCGTATATGCACTAGAAGTCGTTATTTGTCATATTTATAACTTATCGCATCCACATCATTTCATAGAGTTTTGTTATATAAATTCGCCTTACCCGTAGTTAGGAGTAGTTTGTAGTTGGTCCCCACATCAACCTCAAAGTATTCACCGCTTAAATAACGTATAAAACCGAGTGGTTTAATACTTGCAGTTATAAATCCCGTGGATTCGATACCCGGTCTTAACCGGATTATTACTTGATACGACGGGGTACACTTGCCCCTAAGTAGTGACGTCTAGTAAAGATAGAGCATTTGGAAAGATCACATCCATATGCATACTCTCCAACCTGTGACTGTTCTGGTTGGGATTAGTTCGTTCCGCTCGTTCGTGATGACAGTCATGCCTCCCTTCTTCGGAACAACTTGTACCGGGCTCTTCCACACATTGTCTGATATGGGATAGATTATTCCTGCACCTAGTAATTTAATTACTTCTGCCTTCACCACTTCCTTCATGTTTGGGTTTAGACGCCTCTGTGGTTGTGCTGAAGCTCTGTGAACTTCTTCCATTAATATGCGGTGAATGCATACCACTAGACTAATTCCTTTGATATCAGAAATCTTCCATGCTAATGCCTCCTTGTTCTGGCGAAGTATGGTCAGTAGTTGTTCTTTTTGTTCGGGTGTCAGTGCGGACGAGATGATAACAGGTAGTTTATCTGGAGGATTCAGGAATGCATATTTAAGGTGAGATGGGAGTGGTTTGAATTCGAGCACGGGTGGTTCTTCTATGGATGGTTTCATCACTATTGTCGGTGTATTGTTCAGAGGTTCAAAAAGAGGTCGTCGGTTTGCAAACATGACGGAATGAGTCGACGTGTCTTCTTCGAATCCCTTTGCTTCCTCCTGTTCAGAGTGTAGGTGTTCCTGCAAAAAGATTTGCTCATCAACAAAATCCATAAAATAGCAGGCATCGTCGCTAGATGGAGGGTGTTTCATGGCCTCATTCATTTTGAATACCACTTTTTGGTCGTGTATTTTTAGAATCAACTGTCCGTTTTGGACGTCAATTAGGGCCCTGCTAGTGGCTAGGAAGGGTCTCCCTAAAATGATTGGTACATGTACATCCTCGTCCATGTCCATGATGATAAAATCCACAGGTAAAATGAATTTATCAACTTTAACAAGGACGTCTTCCATGATCCCCATTGGGTACCTGATTGTTCTATCAGCTAATTGAATGGACATTCTGGTAGGTTGGGGTTCCCCTAATCCTAACTATTTGTATATTGAATATGGCATCAGGTATATGCTTGCACCTAAGTCACATAATGCATTATCAATGTTAAGATTTCCTATGGAGCAAGGAATAGAAAAACTCCCTGGATCTTTTAATTTCTGCGGTAGAGGTTCCTTGTTCTGCAAGATGGATGAACAATCTCAATTTAACTGCCCAGTGCCACGTTCTCCAACTTCTTCTTGTTCTGAAGCAGTTCCTTCAAAAAATTTGCATACATGGGCATTTGGGCTAATGCTTCAGCAAACGGAATGTTGATGTGTAGTTTCTTGAACACTTCTAGGAATTTCCCGAATTGCTTGTCCATTTGTTGCTACTTAAGCCTTTCTGGATACGGGATGCATGGCAAATACGCAGGTTCATCCTGATTCCCAAGATTGTTCTCCTGGATCGAAGTTTGTTCCTTGGCCTCTTCTTGTTCTGCTGCGTCTGGTTGCGGCTTAGAGGTGGTAGGGAGTGATTTCATGGCTCGATCTGGTAGTTCTGTACCACTTCTTAGTGTAATAGCTTGGACTTCCTCCTTGGGGTTCACCTATGTTTTGCTTGGAAGGACTCCCTTGTTCTTGGGTATGACTATGTTGGTGAGCTGATGGATCTGTGTCTCCATGTTCTTGAAAGAGTTTTGTGTTTGCTGCATGAATTGCATTAGCATGTCTTCCAATTTCTTATCCTCCCTTGGTTGGTTGTTCATTTGGTATCTGCCATGATTGTTCTTATTGGTCTGGTACTGTTGATTTGGTTGTTTGTCCGGTTGCTGGCTCCAACCGAAGTTTGGATGATTTCTCCAGGAAGGATTGTAGGTGTTGGAATAAGGATTGAGTGGTCTTTGACTTGTTCCTGCAAAATCACATTGTTCTTGATTTGGACTAGGTTGGTTGCACAAACAATCAGCTGATCAATGATTTCCTTCGCAGAAATCGTATTGAACAACTTGCACATTGTTAACTGGAGCTGCGCTCAGCCTTGTGAGTTGTCTGCTTAGGAGTTCAACCTGGGTGGTGAGTTTGGACACTTCGTCTACTACAGGTGAGTTAGCTTCCCTTTTTCCATCTTCTTGGACAGAGTGCCATTTGTAACTGGTGTTGACCAATCTTTCGATCAATTCATACAGTGCTTTTGGCTCAAGTTCCTCAGGATCCCCATTGGCCACTGATTCGAGTTGTATTTTGTGCACATTGGTAAGACCGTGATAGAAAGTTTGGATTTGCATCCACATGGGGATTTTGTGGTTCGAAACTTTCCGCAACAGATCTTTGTATCGTTCCCAGGCTTCAGATAATGACTCATCTTCTTGTTGTGCGAAGTGAGACACGGCATTTCGTAGCTTGATGGCTTGTCGTGGTGGAAAATATTTGGTGAGGAACGCATTTACCATTGCATCCCAAGTACTTATAGAACCTGGCTGAAGGCTCTTCATCCAGCTTTTGGCTTTGTCTCTCTAGGAAAAGAAAAACAGTTTGAGTCGGATGACATCGTCTGAGACTTCTCTGTTGGTTTTGAAGGTGTTGCACATTGTGACAAAGTCCTGGATGTGAGAGTTTGGATCTTCATTTGGTAGTCCTCCAAACTGAACAGCTGTTTGGAGCATCTGGATCATGAAGGCTTTCACCTCGAAGAGATTGTTGCCTTCCTCAGGGATTACTATGCAGGATGAGTGGCCCTCTGTTGAAGGCTTTGAGTATTCCTTCATCCTGAGTGGAGGGTCAATACTCTGGTCTTATTCGTCCATGTTGTCTCCTTGCTGTTCCTCCCTGTTCTCCGGTTGTTCTGGTCGAGGTCCCTCCGGTTGCCTTTCAGCTTCAGGGTGTTGCTCTATTCTGGGCTGATTTGGTTCCGACAGCCTTTGCCTTGTTCTTATTCTCCTGATAGAGTTTCTTCGTCTGAGAGTTGCTTCTATTTCAGGATCAAGAGGAATAAGTGGAGAACATGTTCTTCGCATACGTTAAGAACAAGCGAATAGATCAAGTAGACCCCTGCACACTAGAACAAACAGGTTAAATCGACTAATATACACTTTTGGAGAGAAATGTTTGGCTTTCATATCCCCGGCAACGGCGCCAAAAACTTGTTACCCTAGCAAGTGCACTAGGTCCAAGTAATAAAGTGATAAGTAGATATCGTCTCCACGAGGATATAACAACCACACTCTTACTCCCATAAAAGTATGTATAACCAAGTTTAAAAAGTAACCAAAAGTTTAAGTTGATTTGAAGGTGGTTTGGTACAATATGAAACGTAAAACAATCAAAGAGTTTAATTGAAATTCAGATGAGAAAACAACAGGTATACAGCATACACAAAACGGTTTTAGAACATGCATTCCTATCCTTGTTCATTAGGTGGGAACAGCTTTGGCTTAAGGTATCTTTCACGAAAATCGGTTGAGTCAGGTGTCTCTTGTTCCCAACATTCTTTAAAAATAATTAAAATAAGTATCCTTGAGATTAATATATTCTTAAACTTTAAGAACAGGAAAGCATTTAGTTGGAACAACTAAAACCCTTAACATTTAATTAATTACGTCTCTGTGTCATAATTAAATGTGCTCAATGAAAGTTCAGCTTTACAAAGAGAGTCTCCTCGTGATTGCTCAGCTTAAAAACAGGTTAGCTACTCTTATTTATTGTTAATTACTCATTGAACAGCCAAGCCATACGCACTTAATGAGTTTAGAGAGGAATTAACCTGCCCTGTTTACCTGTTTCTGCTCCGCTGCATACCTGTCTAGTAAATTACTCACTCATGATTGAATGAGATAAAACAAAACAACAATGAAGAAAACAACAATATATTAAAACACATAAAACAAAGTTTCACAACAAGGCTTCAGATCCGAAAATCTGAATGCTTAACATACAAAATGAGGGCTCCTTAAATAGCCCGAAATTGTTCAGAAATCTTTGTTTAAGATATAATAAAATAAAGAAGATATGGTCTGGCAGACTGGTCTGGCAAACTGTTTTAGCAGTCAGGAACAGTCTGCAGCACAGCAGTCCGCCCATGCTTGATGATTTCTTCTGTGAGGGATGGTTGTTCTGCCTCCAGCATTAATTCTTCTTCCGGAAAGGTCTCCAATGATTTAAGGATGATTGATCAAGTTCTTCGGGTACAAATTGTTCCCATGAGTTCTTGTTCTCTTCCTTGTTCTTTGCTTGTCCGCACTCCTTTCCTACTTGTTCATTGTGTGGATTCTGCTACCGAACAGGCAGCTGCATTATCACAAACAATCTGCGAAAACAATGTATTATGAGAACGATATGTTGCATTATTGTTCGTTTATTCCCAAAATTGTTACAAAATATTATACACGTTTTACACTCATCATGAGACAACTCATATTTCTAACCGAAAATGACACATGATATCCACATATGTGTCACCTGGCTATCACGTGTCGATTATTTTTATGAAAAAAAAAACTAAAATTTAGTTTTCATAAAAATACCCGACATGTGGCTGTCACATTTCGTTTCGGTTAGATATTTGAGTTAACTCATGTTGACGTGTCACCCATGTCATTATTTCGATGCGTTTTAACCACTAAAATCAACAGAGTGGCCTAATTGAGACAAAACTCAAAGTTGAGTGATTTTATTAAGACAAATTGAAGTTGAGTGACTATTTTGAGACAACCATGTAAGTTCAGTGACCAATGATGCATTTAACCCCATTTTTTTTATGAAAGGATATAAAATGTATTAAGCTAAACTTCACAAAAAAAATCTGAATAGGTGAAATTGGTCTTTGAAGTTGATATGAAGGGTTATTTTAATCCAAATCAATCTTTGATATCAACTCGATCCTTAAAGTTGATGTAAATGATCAAATTAACCCATAATTAAATGAGTCATGAAAATATAATATATTTTTTATATTCGAATTTTATCATTTTTACATTTTAATATATATATAATCTATTTTTATTCTTAAAAGGTGTTGAAACTGCACTAACAAATGAAATATTTAAAAATCTCTCGAAATAGAACTATGGGTCATGAACAGTTAATTTTGATAGAAACTCATTGGAACGGCTCAAAATAGAATTAGTGCTTTTATATTATATACTAACGCATAATCCTTTTGAAATCATGAATGTTGTAGGAAGTTTATTCTTTAATTCTTTTAAATAATTTTTTCACAATTTTTTATGAATAAAATAATAATATTAAGTAATAACGTGAAGAAATAAATTCAACATATATTTTCTTTATAAAGAGAATATCCAATTTTAGATAAGAATGAATTGAATTTAAAATTTTAAGTCTACTAATTTTTGTTTAATTTTTTTTCTAATGAAATAATTTTTTTTTTTATAAAATCTAATGAAATAATTAGATTAAGTAATAAAGTGTGAAAAAAATAAAATAGAGGCCAAAACCACACTAACAAAGTAAATCTCTAGAAATCTCTCGATCTCAAACTAGGAGTATGGACCACGAACAATTAATTCTGATAGAAACTCATTAACTAAAGGCAAAAAAAATCTCAGTAAATCTCTCAAAATAGTATTAGTGCGTATGGCACACACTACTAGAAAATGTTTGATTGCTAGACGGAAAGTATTTCGTCTGTAAATTTTGACGGATTCCGTCAGTATATGTTCTGTCAAAAGGATTGACGAATTTTTTGACGGAATAAAATTCCATCAAAATATTCTGGCGGGAACATTCCCGCCATTTATTCTGACGTTATATTTTGACAGAAATATTTCCGTCAGATTTGTTAACGGAATTATTACGGAATACTATTCCGTCAACATGTTCTGACGAAATGACTGACGGAATTCCGTCAAAATTAATATATTAAATTTTTTAAATAAAAACTCCTATTATATTATTCTACTTGAATGTTTATTTTTATTTTCGTTATACATAGATTTATGAAAATAATATCTCAATTTGAATTTATTTTTTTTATTCTTAAGGTGTGTAATAATTTTTTATTTATCAAAATTATATTAAATATATATAAAAATATAGTTAAATTTAAATTTTTTTTCATATAGATTTTAAATTCATGTGTGTATTAATGTTTTACTTCATCCTAATAATCTAATTTTCTATCTAAAATATATAGTAAAGTATAAGGTGTTGATTTGATCATGGGTTAATTTGATTATTCACGCCAACTTTAAAGATTGAACTTATAATCAAAGATTGATTTGGACTAAATCGACTATTCATATAAACTTTAAAAGCCAATTTGAATCTTTATTTATTTTTATCACTAAAAATTCTTTAAATCATTTTCAGTCATCATTCTTGTTCACCATTTCCACTATCCCGTCTTATTGATAATAGAGTTCAACGTAAATCTTGGATATTTTTGAATCGGATCGAATACCCGAATAAAAAGATCCAAAATTGGATTGGAACGTTAACTTTTTTTAGGACCGGCCGAATTATACTGTTGACTTAGTTAGATATAATTCTAAAAATTTCCAAATTCCTAATATTACTCAATAAATATTTTAGAGATTTTAAAACCGGACCAAGTATCCAAAAAAAGATCCAAAACCGAATTAAACCGTTGACTTTTACTTTAGAATCGAAATGAATTCTACCATTAACTTTATTATATACGATTCTAAATTTTTTCAAATACTCTAATTGTATCAAACTGAACTCACCCTAATCATAAAGGGATAGGTTCAAACGTAAAACATGGAATAATTCAGTTAAAAAACCTGAAGCAAAACAAAAAGGTAGTTTAAACTAAATTACAAGTCTATTTGGCTATTTGCTATTTGCTGATTGTTGTTCATGTTTGTTGGTTGCCTTTAGAAAATGCTGCTTTTCCAAAAAGCAGAGGTTCTCTGCTTTTGTAAAAAGCTTCTTTTTAGCTGTAAAATGCAAATAAGGTGTCTAATCAAACACCTAAAACTCTGCCTTTTAAAATGAAAAGGCAAACAGAAGGTGAAAAGTAGGTAAACAAACGCCCCCGCATTTCTGTTCGGTAAAAATTGAAATTAAATAGATTTGATTCGGTTTGATTTGGATATAAATCAAACATTCCTTTCTTAATTTTTAATTTATTGTATTAGGAAAATAAAACATAACCAAAAAAGCAATCAATTCAATTTTATGATCTGTTATTTAAATATAATTAACATTCTCATTTTGAACTTTTTTTTTTATAAACAGCAAACTTGTATTATAAAGCAAGAAACAAAACATCGTTCTGAATACAAGATGAGACACAATCAGGGAAATCTTCAATGAGAATTTCTATATGAGAAAGAGAGCGTGCTCAATCAGCTAAATTATGTGCGATAACGTTCGATTGACATCTCTCAAAAACAAACTCAATTGAGGCAAATGTTCGAGCAACCTCAAAAATATCTCCTAGAATTACACTTAACCAGTTTGACAGAACTTTATCTCCTTTAAGTAAATTGATAGCTGAAACTGAATCAGATGCAACCAAAATCATTTGATATCCACAATCTTTAACCACGCGTAAAGACCATAAAATTGCTTGTTAATTGAATGAGGTAAAAATTCCCTTGAACTCCTTAATTTCTTATTGAAAAATAAAAGATTTTAACTATTACATTTATATGCTAATTCTAGGTTTGCCTATCAAGTAAACTTAGTGACCAAGAAAATAATGAGACAAGTGTTTTAATCTAAGCCCTTGGATGAGATGAATGGTGGTGATTTGATTGAGGTGTGATTGGGTGTGGTGATAAACACCAAAGCTTGATGAAGCCCTTCTAGAATGTGTCACTAAGCTGGAGATGATGAAAATGCCCCTGGCTTGCGCAAAAAGACGCATGTGCCCCTGAACCTTTTGTCTTGCGTGTAAATAAGCCTTCAAATCTTATTAAATGTACTTTACTCTTCCATTTGTTCGAGAAGAGAAAACCAAAAGCCTCAAGGCTCTCTTCTTCTTCCTCTGTTCGACCTTCTTCTTCTTCTGTATGAGAAACCCTAGTTGATCTGTTGAGAAAACTCATCCGTTTTTGCTTTGTAACTCTAATATCCTCCCTCAAACTAGACTTGATGGTTTTTCAAGCCTAGTTTGCTCAAAAGGAACCTTAACTGCGGCGAGTGTTGTGCTTTGGTGAATAAATCTGCGAGTTGCAAGGCAGACGCGATTGGCATGAGGCGTATGAGGCCGGCTTGGACTCTTTCACGAACGACGTGACAATCAATGTCTATATGTTTCGTTCTTTCGTGGAAAACGGGGTTCTAGGCGATATGCATGGTCGATATGTTATCACAGAAGAGAAGAGAGGCAGTGGCCGGCGATGAGTGAAGGTCTCGAAGGAGATTTGTGAGCCAATGGAGCTTGCAAGAGGTGGAAGCCATGGCGCGGTACTCTGCTTCCGACGAGGAGCGTGATACTGTGTTTTGCTTCTTCGATCTCTATGAGATCAAGGCGGATCCGAGGAAAACCGTATACCCAGTCACCGATCTTCGTGTTTTTGTGCAATTTCCCCAGTCAGAATCTGTAAAGGCTTGTAGTTGAAGGTCATTGGTGACGGGAAAGAACAGAACTAGGCCAACCGTCCCCTTAAGGTAATGTAACACCCTCTGAGCTCTACTTTGGTCTTCTGTTGTTGGCTGCACAAGGTGTTGTGATAATTGGTTTACTATGAAAGAAAGGTCTGGTCTTGTATGCGTAAGATAGAGTAGTTTGCCAATAAGTTGTTTGTATGGTGTATTGTCTGGCAACAATGTTTCATTTTGACTGGGCTTGTAGTTTGGTAATGCCGATGACGAGGCTGGTTTACAGTCGATGAACCCCATCTCTTGTAACAGTTCTAATGTGTATTTCCTTTGTGACATGTGGAGGCCATGCTTGCTGCGAGAAAACTCGAAGCCAATGAAGTAATGAATGGTGCCCATATCCTTGATGTTGAAGGTGTCGTTTATATGCCTTTTGATCATGGAGATGGCATGCATGTCGCTTCCTTACAGTATAACATCATCAACATACACTAAGATAGCGGTTGTGTGTCTTGCCTCCATTTTGGTAAATAAGGAAGGGTCAGCTATGAACTGAGTGAAACCCATCTGTTTGATGGTTGTCGTAAGTTTGGCATTCCATTGTCGTCCAGCTTGTCGAAGCCTATAGAGGGCTTTGTTGAGCTTACAAACTTACTTGCTGTGTGTAGACACCGAGTCGGAGGACCTGTGACGAAAACCTGGAAACAAGACGGTTGAAGCGATTGATTCTGAAAGTTTCAAAAAAAAAAAAAAAGAAAAAAATAATAAATAAATAAAATAAATAAGTTACGGTCGGTCGTTGTTGTCGATCGGATGGCCCGCGAATGCTTAACGGCACGGTGCGAGTGCTTAGCGGCGGCCGGCGCGCGTTCGACGACAGTCGGATGCCCGCTCGACGACGCAAAGCGCGCGCTCGACGTCTGTCGGACGCACGCATCCAACCATGACTGGTACGCGCTCGGTGTCCAAGCAAGACACGAGCTTGGCGGCACGGGACGTGCGCTCGTCAGCCACGAGGCGGGTGCGCCCGGCAGCGCGGAACACGCGTTCGACGGTCACGACGCGTGAACGCCCGACGACGCGGAGCGCGAGCTCGGCGGCCGCGGGGCGTGCACGCCCGACGACGTGGGACGCGCCCCGGCTGCCGTTGAGCGAGTGCCCGACCGCGCCGGGCGGACGCCCAACGGCAGTTGGGCGGTAGCCCAATGTAGTGTTGGGCGGCCGCCCAACAGCTTTGGACGACGCCCGATTTTGCTCGGGCGTCGCCCAAAGCTTCCGGGACCCGTTTCCCTATAAAAGGGGCGCGGATCCCAATGAATAAGAAGGAGGATTTTCTTTGGAGCCTTTCTCACTCTAAACATTTTTAGAGAGAGAAAGTGAAATTTTTTTGAGAAAAATATTTTTTTTCTCAAAAATTCCAAAGTTCCTAAAGTTAAATTTTTACTAAAAAAATATAAAAAACGGGAGATCGCAACTCGTGGAATCAATCGGCTTCGACTATCAGATACCGAATTTAAGGTATTATCCGAGGACTAGACTCTTTTATTTTATTTTATTTATCTTCTCCTTCTATTTATTTTTATGCTATAGTTTTTATTTATTTAGTTATTCATTTATTTTGTCACGTTTTATTTAATTAGCGTATTTATTTAATTTTCGTTTCGTGTTGAATAAAATTCGGTTTTGTTTTAAAATAAAAATCCTCGTTTTGATGTCCCAATACGAACCATGATCCGATAAAAAGGTAGTTCGAGTATCGAAAAGCTTTGAGATTATAAGTTTTTTTAATCTAAAAAAATTTCCAAATAATGTTTTAAAATAAAAAACATCGTTTTAGGAACTTCCGTTATTGACTATGATCCATTTTTGGTAGTTCGGAAATCCAAAGCGGTTGAATTAGATTTAATTTAAAGCTTTTGAATAAATCTGAAAATAATTGGAGTGCTGTTGTAATTTGCCATTTCTGTCACTAATTGCTGTTTACCGACGGATTTTCCGTCGGTAAATCTGCCAAAACGTAAAAAATGCCATTTCAGTCCCTTTTTCTTAACTTTTAAGCTTTTAACCCTTATATATATAGATATAATTATGTAATATATGTTTTTCCAACTATTTTAGATATTTAGTCTATATAATCATTTA